>NC_133769.1:73132651-73320953 GCF_003597395.2 Chelonoidis abingdonii | reverse complement strand
TCACAAAGGGAGGGGTGAGGCTGTACCCAGCACCACCGGGGGCAATGTTTTCTGCCCCATCAGGCCCTGTGCTCTCAACACGGAAGTGGGAACTATGGGATAGCTGAGGAACAGCTACCCACAGTGCACCGCTCCTGAAATCGATGGTAACTTTGGACCATGGACGCAAACAATCGATGTCGTGATCCCACTGTGGATGCGCTAAACCGATTTTATTAGGTCTGTTTTGTAATATCGGATTAAGCGAATTCGAAGTAATTGTGCAGTGTAGACGTACCCTGAGTCTCCCTTGTCTCCCCCTCCCTACCAGGGACAGTGTGCCTCTCTCTGAACTGCCAGCAGACAGAGCCCCAGGAATCTAGGTAATCTCTTTGGGGGTTACATGTTGATGACTTATTCAGGGGATATAGCCAATATTCTTAGCAGCATGTATGAATTTTGTGAACTAAAGCCTCAAACTTCATTAGGATCAGCTCAACCTGTCCTACCTCCTTCAGAGATTGAGAGCCATGGGGTTGAAGGTGCCTTTGACATTGGATTTTTGATATCTACACACAGCAGGCAGGACTTTAGTTTTCAAGGCATAATGTCACTTTTTTAATGATGCCCTTGATGAACAGTTCCCCTGCTCAAGGCCAGTGCAACCATTTAGGTAACCTAGGCGGTTGCCTAGGGTGCTGGGATTTGGGGAGGGGCGCCATTTTCTTCGACAGCGACCGTGGCAGCCGAATCTTCGGCCACCCTGGTTGCCACTGGCATTTAGGCGGAGGGAGCTGGGGTAGGGGAGCGTGGAGAGGGCTGCCTGCAGCAAGTAAGGGGGGGGCAGCGGCACACAGGGGAACTCCCCACCCCAGCTCACCCCTGCCCCGTCTCCTCCCCGAGCACGCCATTGCTGCTTTACTTCTCCCGCCTCCCAGGCTTGCAGCGCCTAAGTTGATTGGCGCAGCAAGCCTGGAAGGCGGGAGAAGTGAAGCAGCCACAGCATACTTGGGGTGCTCGTGCGCGGAGTAGGGGTGAGCTGGGGCCGGAGGGGTGCCTCAAGGCGGAGGGTTGGGGGTGGGGAGTTGCTGCAAGGACGGCATCTCAGGGTGGAGGGGAGTAACTGCTGCGGAGGGGCACCTCAGGGCGAGGCACGGGGGGGGCACAAGGTGGAAGTTTCATCTAGGGCACAAAACATCCTTGCACTGGCCCTACCCCTGCCACCATATTTTCGTTCATCATGCCGTGTAAGGGTTGGCTATCACTCTCCACCTCAGGGATTGCTTCAATTTAATGTTTCATGTGTATTAGTCTGTGAATCACTTTGGGAGTCTCTGTAACTAATTGTGCTATACAGTGTAAAAGTAGAATGTAAAATGTATGATTGATTATGATGATTGTTTATTAGTAGGGCCCTATGAAATTCATGGTTGATTTTGGTCAATTTTACAGTCATAGGATTTTAAAAATAGTAAATTTCATGATTTCAGCACTTTAAATCTGAAATTTCATGGTGGTGTTATTGTAGGGGTCCTGACCCAAAAAGGATCTGTGTGTGTATGGGAAGGTGTCACAAGGTTACTGTAGGGGGATTACAGTACTGCCACCCTTACTTTTGTGCTGCTTCTAGTGGTGACGCTGCCTTCAGATCTGGGCAGCTGGAGAGCAGCGGCTGCTGGTGGGGACCCCAGTTCTGAAGGCTGAGCTGCTGCCAGCAGCAGTGCAGAAGTAAGGGTGGCAGTACACCATACCATGCCACCTTTATTGCTTCTTGCAGAGCTGGGCCCTCACTCAGCAGCTGCCACTCTCTGGCTGCCCAGATCTGAAGGCAGCAGCACAGAAGTAAGGACGGCATGGTATGATATTGCCACCCTTACTTCTGTGCTGCTGCTGGCGGGGCGCTGCCTTCAGAGCTGGGCGACCAGCCAACAGCTGCTGCTCTCCGGCCATGCAGCTCTGAAGGCAGCACATAAGTAAGGCTGACAATATTGTGATCCCCCCCCACTAAAATAACCTTGTGACCCCCCCAACTCCCTTTTGGGTCAGGACCCACAGTTTGAGAAACGCTGGTCTCCCCTGTGAAATATGTATAATATAGGGTAAAAAATGAGACCAGATTTCACATTTCATGATGCATTTTTAATGGCAATGAATTTGGTAGGGCCCTACTTATTAATGTAAAGTACTTTATGGTTCTGATTTCCTTTTTCTTTCCTTTTCTTTGCAGTTCATTGCTTTTGCCTCTTTATTCTTCATCCTAGTTTCAATCACAACCTTTTGTTTGGAAACCCATGAGGCTTTCAATACTATTATAAACAAAACCGAGCATGTCATCAATGGCACAGAGGTGGTTCTACA
The DNA here is from genome assembly GCF_003597395.2 of Chelonoidis abingdonii. Taxonomy (NCBI): domain Eukaryota; kingdom Metazoa; phylum Chordata; order Testudines; family Testudinidae; genus Chelonoidis; species Chelonoidis abingdonii. The sequence continues at coordinate 73,318,616 of NC_133769.1, read as the reverse complement.
GTATGAAATTGAAACAGATCCTGCTCTGACATATGTGGAAGGAGTCTGTGTAGTGTGGTTTACATTTGAATTTTTAGTCCGTGTTGTTTTTTCACCCGATAAATTTGAATTCATCAAAAATCTCTTGAATATCATTGACTTTGTGGCCATTCTGCCCTTTTACCTAGAGGTGGGCTTAAGTGGCCTGTCCTCGAAAGCTGCTAAGGATGTGCTTGGCTTCCTCAGGGTGGTGAGATTTGTGAGAATCCTGCGAATCTTCAAACTCACCCGGCACTTTGTAGGCCTCAGAGTGCTGGGTCACACACTCCGAGCTAGCACCAATGAGTTTTTGCTGCTGATAATATTCCTGGCACTAGGTGTGTTGATATTTGCCACCATGATCTACTATGCTGAGCGAGTAGGGGCCAAGCCCAATGACCCATCTGCTAGTGCGCATACACAGTTCAAAAATATCCCCATTGGCTTCTGGTGGGCTGTGGTCACCATGACTACACTTGGGTATGGGGACATGTACCCTCGGACTTGGTCAGGCATGTTAGTGGGTGCTCTGTGTGCTCTCGCTGGGGTGCTGACCATAGCCATGCCCGTGCCTGTCATTGTCAACAATTTTGGAATGTACTATTCCCTGGCAATGGCGAAGCAGAAACTTCCAAGAAAGAGGAAGAAGCACATCCCTCCTGCTCCTCAGGTGAGCTCCCCTACCTTTTGCAAGACAGACTTGAATATGGCCTGCAATAGCACACAGGGAGATGTCTGCCTGGGCAAAGACAACCGGCTGATGGAACACAACAGATCAGGTAGGACACAATCTCAAATGCATGTCCTTTAAATACTTTATAGACCAGTATGTTTGGTAAGTGTCAGAAAGCATTAAATCTTTCTGCAACTGAAAGATGTAGTTCCCTCCCCTCTCCCTCCACTCCAGTGTTTGCCTGTGTCAGTCTTGTAGATGGCAAAATAGATACAATGACATTCCCAGGTCTGTGCATAGCTGGTCTATACAGTTCGCTTGCTATGTTGTGAATGCTTTTGTGCTGAGGACATCAACCATTTGTTTTGCTTGTTGTTTGTTTCATTGTACTGATGTTCTTTTGTTTTTCCTGCATGACTGTGACTATCTGAACAGCTACTGTGTTCTACACCGTTGAACTCCGTGCTGTTCTGCTTCGTGTTTGTCTCTTGTGTCAGCTTTGCCTATGGCACATAGTGGCATATTATGTAAGATGCAATACAAGAGGAGGTCATTAAAAGAAACAGGTGCTTTACCTTGTAAAGGACAGCACTCAACGGAAGAATATAGAAAGCTGGTTTCTAGCTTTCAGATTTCTTTCCGTTCAGCACTCCAATTATCTGGCAAGAAGTACTTCCCACATCTGTGTTATATGAGACATCACATTGTGTTTTTACTGTTATTTTGATAATGTGATCGATATTAAGTTGAAGTAAAGCTTCTTGGGAAAAACTGAAAATGGCAATCATCAGCACCACTCTAGATGTCATTTCCCAGCACACGCTGAATATCTTTTGAGATTAAAGAACAAAGTTAAATAGCATTTAGTTTAATTACTGTAGATTTGCAGTCACAAGTAGGACCGGTCAGAAAGCAAGAATTCTGTTTTGCACAAAAGTTTGAGCTCTAGCCACTGGGTTTTAGAGTCAGTATGTCTCTCTCTCTCCCTCTCTCTCTCATCTCTCTCTTGTTGGAGCTGTTCCACTTTGAACAAATAATTAAATATTAATTGGGAAAAAGAAAGAGAGTGACTCTGTAGCCTGATGGCTAAAGCACTCACATGTCATGTCAGAGACCCAGCTTCAAGTTCCTGATCCAAATTAGGCAGAGCAGGGACTTGAACCAAGATCACCTATATTCCCTGCGAGTGCCCTAATTGCATGGCTGTTGAGTATTCTGGAGTTGGGCTCTTTCCAGAAATTCCATCGTGGACCTGAAAAACATTCCAGATGAAACTTTAGTTGAAATCGACAAATTTCTGAAAAAGTTTAGTTTTCAATGAATCAGCATTTTGTGGCAGAAAAAAAAATTCTCAGGAAAAATCCTGACCAGTTCTAGTCACAAGGCATTTTTTTCAAATCTGTTAACTCTTATGCTGAACACAGTTATATTGCAAAGCTTCCATATAAATCATTAGGCTCCTTTTGTAAAGTCAATAAGTAATAATAATGCAAAAAACATGTCTGTCAGTGTTGAAGTAGCTGGATTTTGCTCTTTAGAGGGAAGAAGCTGAAAACTGTGACCGTGAAAAGTATCTTAATTCTGTTCTGACATTATATCACTGCTTAGTCTTAGGTTAAAAGAAGATCAATTAAAGAGAGAGTTCTCAAGCAAAGATAACACAGATATTTTTTAAAATTCTAAAGATATCAAAAAAGGGAGAGAAACTTTCAGGTGACTGTGTGTTGTGGGTGGAATACAGTTAGTTTTACAGTGCTTGACTGATACACATTCTCAGACAGCATCTTCAAAGTGTTAATGACAACAGCTTTTCTGTGTCATCAGGTCCTGCTAAAGGCATTCCAGAAGAGATGAGGCTCTGTGTGACAGCGCAAAGAGATAGTTCTAGTGAGTCTGCAGATTTATTTACAAGGTGTTATAATTCTTGAGGTTAGAGAAAAAAATCTTAGTCTTCTGGGTTTTTTTTCTCTCTCTCTCTCTGATAGCACCACCATTTTTGCTCCATATCTAACTTCATTTCTTATGTAGTTATTGGGATTGTTGTGCATAACTTCAAGGTAGAATACTGCCATTTGTGGCCCCAATTCAGGAAAACACTTAAGCACATGGTTAGGTGCTTTCCTTAATAGGGATGGTTTCTTGAATTGGGTCCTGAAATATTACATATTTCTTGTTTTAAAAAAGGGTCTTTTGGGAAAATAAAAGTGGGCCATGTAGAGATTCTGTTGCATGCTGAATCTTAACCACATTGACTAAGGACCACATTTAGCACTCAGGTATATATGATTGATTTCAGTGGGAGTTACATTTAATGTTAATTGTGTATTTCAGAGCAGGCTTTGGCACTAAACGTTTATCATTTAATTCCTATATCGAAAGTTCTTTTAAAAACTATTCTACAGCAAAATGATCAACATAACTTAACTTTTAATAAAGAAGAAAGGTTAGTGTCTATAAAGGCATGTAATTCAGTAGAATAGCCTTTTATCGGACGGCATTTTATTTTATGTTAAGCTAGCCGAACATTAGGAGATATCTCAAATGGGATATTCAAAAGATGATTTGTTCTTAAATAAAACATTTACTTTTGCCCTTTTGCTGAATTTTGCAGTGATTAATGATGAACTGCAATCTTTTTCTCTATTCTTATCATGATATTATTACTGTTTTTTGTACTTGAGTGATGGAAATATCCGGCATTCAACATAAGCTCTTTGTGATGTCTCATTTCCTCATTCATTATTGTCTGTAAATGGGCATGGTGCTTTAACCAGTGTTATCAGGTGAAGACAGTGCAGGAAGTGAGCAGCCACTCTCACCTGGGGAAAGGCACCCACCAATCAGACGCTCTAGTACCAGAGACAAAAACAGAAGAGGGGGAACATGTTTCCTACTGACAACAGGTGATTACACGTGTGCTACTGATGGAGGGATCAGGAAAGGTATGACTTCTTTCATTAGATTGTAAAAGGTCACTCAGCAATGTACTTGTGAAAAGCAAGCTTCAAGTAAAATAAGATGTGATCCACTGCGCTATTAGGAAAGACTGTAAATCAGTTCAGTGCTTCCCCTCCCCCCTTTCAGTTTATCCTTTCTTCTTCTGGTCCTTCCTTTTAGAAAACATTTGTTATTTTCCTCACTCCCCCCTTTGTGGTATATCTGACAGTCATTCTTCTTGTGTTTTCATTTGTCTGTACCCTACAAACAAGACTGCACTGTAGCTCTTTCTCATTAAGTCACTCACGTGCTTCTTTAAAACATGCTTAAGTCTGATTGCTCAGCATTTTGTAGGCTCTTGGGTGGGATTTTCAAAAGTGTTCAGCATTAGCCTCTCTCTACTTCCATTGACTTCAGAGGGAGCAGAGTGAGGCCAAGGTTGAGCACTGCTGAAAATCTTGCCCTTAGATCTGTATGCAGAAATGTGAATGTAAGTGTGCACAGCTGCATTTCTGTGCATAGCTACTATAATTGGAGAATAATATGCTTATCCATTAATGCAAGATAATACATATCATATGCAGGTGTAGATGTTTAACTGTATATTTTTTGCTCGCAGATCCTAGGCCTCTGCCCATTGAGAATTAGAATCTGTAATATGTACTAGATATTTATAAGGAACTCTTGCAAAGTGCTCATTATCCTTAACTCCTAATTACTCTGCACCTAGCAAGATCAAGTGTATAATTTCAATTAGGCATTTCAGTGTAACAACATGACATTGATTACTGCTAGCCACAGTAAAAACCACAACTAGAACAGGTCAGAAAAAAACAAACTTTTCTCTGCAATACATTTCAAATGAAAATTCTTAATTCAAAAATTTTCATCTGAAAAATTTGGGGTTTTCTGTGGGAAGTTTCAAGCTGATGCCAACAAAAAAATTGTTTTGCTATAGCTTAAAATATTTTCTTTCAATTTTTTTGAAACAAAAGTCTAAAGGAACAACATTTTAAATTTGAAAGTTAGATATAAAAATGTTTCAGAATTTTCCCAAGAAATCTGAATTATGTTATTGAAATTGACATTTTCCCATGGAAAATATTTGGTTCTAATGTAATCATATTCTTTGGTGGCAATATTTTTTATCTGTAAAATTTTGACTGTCTCTAGCCATAAGCTTCACTATAAGCAAAATACTTTGGCCATTGGGCCTGAAGTTTATTCAACACAAATTATGTTACTTCATAATCTGAAAGCACTCTCAGGATATCATCAAAATAATCTGAAGATCTGAAATTTAATTCACACATCAAATGCCATAGTTTTGCAATTTTTTTTATTTTGAATTTCAGTGCTTTTTCCTTTAATTGCAGACTCTCACTGACTTCAATGGGTTTTGGATCAAACTTTTACCCCATGCTTTCATCCATCCTGTGTATTTTTTTCCCCCACTCTTCAGATCTCATTCTCTTTGTCATAGCATCTTTGCCTTCCCCTACCTATCAGTTCTCCTTTGCTTTTGTCATTAAAAAAGGGAAAAGAAAACATAACAAAATATTATCTTTCTAAGCTGAGTAAAAGACATCATCTAATTTCTTCTGAATCTCTCTACCTTCCCATATTGCCAAGAGAATGTTTCCAAGGGATTTGGACAAATATGAATAAAAATAGATTTTTTTTTCCTCAAGCTAGCTCTTTCTAATCTGTGCAAATTCCAATAGAAGCTCCTAAAATGAATCTGAAATGAGCTGGAGGTTTGTGAAACATCACAATTCAACCTGCCCTTACAATCTGGCGATAATACTGCACAATGTATTAGCAGACTTTGGATTATAGATTTGCTTTTAGCAAATGTTCTCAGTACAGCAGTCAAGAAATTTTGAGATTGGGAGAAATATTAATTATAATTCTGTTATATATTTTTGCCCAATATGGTTCACAATGTGCTAGGCCCTGTACAAACACAAGACACTTTAAGTTTCTGCCTCAAAGAACATATATTTTGGAGAGACCCTAGCACATAAGACCAGATTTTCCTAAAGCTGCTAATCATCTCTTCCCAAATATGATATAAATACCACCAAAATTATCCTATCTAGAAGATGAACAAGTAACTGCTCATCTGTATTTTCATCTACACATTTAATATTCTTCAGCAAGAATCTCATGATTTCATTGCATGTACTTTACATGAAAATATCCCAGTCTTGCAAACTGCTTAGATATCTGCTTAGCTTTAAGCTGGTAGGTAGCATCACTGAGGTCAGTAGGACTATTTGTGCTTACAATTAACATGCACATAAGTATTTGCAGGTTTAGGGCTCACATCTTTTAGTATAAGGCAAAATTTGAAGTAGAATGTGGGAAGAATCACCCTGAAGTGTTTGTACTGTGTGGTAGTCTTCTGGATGCTATCCCTGAGTATTTTTGTACAAACCAATGGAGTTCACTCATTGCTTCATGAGTAGAATTATTCAGGTTTTATTGTGTAAGTGGACTCCCTCTGTTTGAGTTCTAAGATAGTGAGACAATGATGAGCAATGTTTTCTGTAAAAGCAGCAAAGAGTCCTGTGGCACCTTATAGACTAACAGACGTATTGGAGTATTGAGCGCTTTCGTGGGTGAATACCCACTTCATCGGATGCATCCCACTAAATATCCATGAAAGCTCATGCTCCAATACGTCTGTTAGTCTATAAGGTGCCGACGAAGTGGGTATTCACCTACGAAAGCTCATGCTCCAATATGTCTGCTAGTCTATAAGGTGCCACAGGACTCTTTGCTGCTTTTACAGATCCAAACTAACACGGCTTCACCTCTGAATGTTTTTTCTGGTAATTTAAAAGCACAGTCTCTACCAAATTCAGACAAATCTGTATGCAGCATAAAGTGGGTAGATTGAGCTGACAGTATATGTGAACAGAAATGCTTGCAAGTGCAATGTTCCATCTGAATTGTGAGTTTTTAGATGTGACTACCTGATTTCAGAATTATTTTTTCATCATGTTAGGCTTATGAGCAGTCATCTTGTGCTTTTCATTAGAATCAGTTAAAAAAGGACTGCAAATAATTGTGATATAACTTTGCAAATCAGAAAGAAATTGCAAATTTGCAACCTTAGCTATCTCATTATACTTTTATATTAGATACAAAGTCTGAGCCTTAATATTCCTGAAGATAGAGCCTCTTTACAACAACATTATTTCATCCTTACATGAATAACTATAAAATTACTTTATGTAACTATGTAGTTTTCTGTAATTTTAAGGAAAATCTGCTCATATTAGAAATTGGCTTTAACACAGATTATATCTTTCTAACACTTTTTTACAATCTGTTCTTTTAAAGACCTTGAGTATATTACCAAGATGACACAATCTACAGCAATCGGTCAATAGTACTCTATGAATGACCAAATCATTACTTGATTTGCACTTAGCTGAACCCTACTAAACCAGTGGAATTGAACTGAAAAGTAGGTCGAAAAGTATGTAGCACATATGATTTGTGATGGCTTTGTTTATTCTCATCGGAAAGGACAGCTATGTTAAGATCCCATTTTTTTCTTTTTTTTCTCTTTTGTCTCAGCATTGAGCTCTTTGCAGGCAAAGTCCCTTTGAACCCAAAATAGCACATTTGATTACATTGCATTGTATTGTTTGTCTTTGTCTATTTTCTGGCTGAATTCAACTGATGTCTGTGCATTTTCTCATAAAAGGATACGAAAAATCCCGAAGCTTAAACAACATAGCTGGCTTGGCAGGCAATGCTCTGAGACTGTCTCCAGTAACATCACCCTACAGCTCACCTTGTCCTCTAAGACGCTCTCGATCTCCCATCCCATCTATCTTGTAAACCAGATGGCATCAATCGGCTACATAGCATTAATTCAAATACTGTTTACCACATTATGGAAATAAATGTAGCATTAACTGTAGGTTCCATAAATACAATATAAATTTTGCATGATATAAATGTCAGTAGTAAGAAATGCCACTTGGATAGCTGAAGATTCTTATCTTGGCTTTTAAGATTGTCTAAAGTAGTGCTTCTCCTTTTATTGACTATATTGTCCTACTTTACCATGGCAATAAAAGGACAGCTAGTCGACTCCATTGGCCAGTATAGTCAATAAATAAGTGTATTTTCAGGGAGATATATTTAAAACAATGTGCTTCCAAATGATAATCAATCACTCCATTGGACCTTCATTACTTGTGACTCTAACCCATTCTGAAGATGTCTGGAATCTTGTCTTTGTCGCACACAATGTGATTTGGGTCTGATCATTTGCATGGACTATACTGTCTCCATCACCTGACAGCAGTGTTACAGATTCCCGGGACCATGCTCTGGATGTGTGTTCTTGCATTGTACCATCCTGCTGAAATGAAAGCACTGATGAAATAGTCTGTATGTGGAATTGTTTTTTGTTGTTTAACCTTTTACATTTCTTTAAATTATTTGTTTTTAAATGGTTTGATTTCTTGATTAACTTTGGTACTAGACTGCTGTATCAGAGTTCTGAATGTCTCCGGTTGTTTGCACACAGATAACTGCAAAGAGGTTGTCATTACTGGTTATACGCAAGCTGAGGCCAGATATCTTTCTTAATGGCATGGGGAAGACACAAAACATGAAAGAAAGGTAAACACCATCCAGGCTTGCAATTTTAAGCTAGCAAGTGCTGCTTGGTACTGTAGTCATTTTTCTACTCCAGGGTTCTTCAACATTTTCAGAGGCAGAGAGCCACATAAAAGCAAGAAGATTATTGCTTTTATCTGTATAAATATAGGAGGGCAGTAGTTCTCAAAAGGGAGTTGACCAGCCTTAAATATGATTCATTAGCTTCATAAATTTCTTCTGTCAGTGTTTTTCTTTTTGAGGTGCTTTGTTCTATATGTTGTTTCGTCTGTTTTGCTACGTGTCTGTTGTATTCTTCATCTGTCTCCATAAAGCACAGAAGTGCCTTTAAAATGTCCCCATCTTTTAAGATTAACTGTTGAGTACGTTTTCTCCTTTTCCCCCTTTTTGGTACAGACTATACATTTCAAGTGTAAGTTAATATCCTTTAGCCTACCAAATGTGGGAACTTTGAAGATCTTTGGAATGTGGGATTTAGCAATGATTTTGCCATTCTAACTGGTTGTCTACTGCAGCCTCATCAATCCCACTGCCTAGCAACCAACATTCATTACTATATTCAAACTGTATCCCCTCCAGTGGCTTTTTTTTTTCAATTTAAAAAGCAAGAACCTGTTTACGCAACAGTACAAATGCAATAGTAGATTTGATATTTTGGGCTGGTGAGGGCAAAAGAACACCCAACAATATAGTCTTAGGGAAGAAAAAAAAAAAGCTAAACTAAATCTTAAGAGATCCTTGAGATTGTTGAATAATCCTTGACTGTCATATGTTTATATTTTTTGTTAGGAAGAGAAATAACTTATTGTTGACCATGTAACATATTCTTCTGTGTATAGCCTAGCTCTATAGCATGACTTGCATGTCAGGCTTCTTGTACTATAATATATTTATCAAAGTATACATTTCTGATATTTAGAGATGTACAATGATTTAGTTTTGGTAAAACATTGCCAATAGAGAGAGATAATTGCAAACAGCTTTTTAGCAAAGGAATTAATATAATATCTGGTGCTGCTGTTATATTGACTACAGTGTTGTACAGAATTTATCATGGATTTTTGACTGCTGAAAAAGGGACAATGGAATTTAGCCATACCAAGGACTGTACTGGAAAGAGACTACTGCTGATGAATGGGCCATGATAAACAACTCGCGCATTGAACAGGTCCTTGAGCCGTCACATGGGAAGTAGAGATTATTATGAAGATGAAGGACTGATTTCAATTGCTGCTGCCAGTGGGAGAGGTGACTAGTCACTGTTGATGAGTCAGCTGTAAATACAATGTGTGTGCATGGAATGTCAGCTTTTGCCATCTGTGTCAGAGGAAGCTGAATTCAAAGTCATCAGCTCTCAGACGCCATGCAAAGAACCATGTGCCTCTCTCTATATATTCTCCCTGGTTCCCGCAATATGGTCGTGCTGTGGCTCATGCAAAGGCACACATCTATAATGATAGTGATGTAAACTACATCCGTCTTCACTTCCCTCATAACAAAGGTATTTTTTTTTTTGTGAGGGTCATGACCATGGACAGAGGGGTTTTGCTATAAGTTCTTGCTTTCTCAGTTTGCCATATCTATATTTTTATGAATTCCAGTGTACATGCCAATTTTTGTTTACTTTTCACTTTGATATGAGAAATGTTACTGCAGACAAACATCCCAGACTTTGTTCACAGTACACAGTCTTTTTTCATTGGTACCTCAGACTATAAGTATTATGAGAAATAAAATTCTGGCAGCAAGAATATTTGGGCTTTTTTTATTCAAACTATCACAGAAGCAACATCAATAAATATAAAATACGTATTAAAATTATATCCTAAAATGTATATTTTGCATAAGAGAGATATTCTTTGATCAATTACTTTTTGTGAGTTTTGTGGTAAATTGATCTAGTTTGTTCTGTGTCTTTGATGCATTGTAGTTGGTACAGTGTATTAATTATGTTCTCCCCATCCTATTTAATGAGAATTTCTCCACAATATGTTTGTCATCTTGGTATCCTGAATGTAGGGACTATCCCAGTTGTGAAACTCTGTATCGTGGAACTTTTGTGAACATGTCAAGGTGCATGCACAATCCTGGTGGAAACTAATAGAAATGTAACTAACTGAAATGGAGAATAAAAGGCAAATGATTTGGGGATGAGCTTGGAACATACCTTATAATGTGGCTCAAGTGCTTTCTTTAGGTTAATGGCCTTTGAACATTCTTACAATTTACATCATTCCCCAGACCAGTCTTCTGGGGCACATACAAAGAGCTCATTCAGAGAACTGGGTCTGAAACAATCTAAAAATCTTTCTCTAGGAATCTTGTTTCCTTCCTGTTACTGATCCCAGGGCTTGTGTGGAAATAGGCACTGGGCTAGTTAATTATAGATTAAATAATAGATCACTGTATCCTGGAGTGTAGTGACAAAAAAGAATGTAGTGGTCATGGTAGGTAACCAACTGAACACGAGCTTCCAGTGCATGCTGTAGATATGATGGCAAATGTGATCTTTGGACATAAAATCAGGGGACTATCAAGTAGGAGCAGAGAGGTGTTACTATCTCTGTATGTTGAATTAGAGAGTCCTTTACTGGAATACTTCACCCAGATCTGGTTCTTCACGTTAAAGGGATGTTGAAAAAGTATGTGGGATTGTTTTTGTTTTGTTGTTTAAAAGGTTTCAGAAAAGACCTACAAGAATGAATCAAGGTCTAGAGATTTGCCTTCTAATGAGAGACTAAAGAAGCTCAAATGCTAAGAGGCGACTTGGTCTACAAGCAACTACACAAAGAGATTTCTGATAGCAGAGGTCTGTTTAAACTAGCAGAAAAAGGCATAATGAGAGCCAATGGTTGTAAGCAAAAGTTCAACAATTTCAGATCTGAAGTAAAGTGCAAAATTTTAACAGAAAGAGTCATTATTCATTGGAACAGTTTACCTAGGGATGTGGGTTCTCCACTGCTTGAAGTCTTCACAACGAGGATGGATGTCTTTTCTAAAAGATGTAGCTCAAACAGAAATTACCGGTCTCATGCGCAAATTGCTGGGGGAGGTTCTCTGACCTGTGTTATGCAGGGAGTCAGTGTACATGACCATAGTGATCCATTCTGGCCTTAAAATCTATGATATTATGAATAAATTTCGCTGTATTTTTATAAAGTTGTATTCAGTATCAGATTAACTGTGTTACTTTAACTAATACACCTCTATCCCCACATAACACTGTCCATGGGAGCCAAAAAATCTTACCGTGTTAAGTGAAACTGCGTTATATGTAACTTGCTTTGATCCACTGGAGCACGCAGCCCCCCCACCCCGGAGCTCTGCTTTACCGTGTTATATCCAAATTCGTGTTATATCGGGTCACGTTATATCGAGGTAGAGGTGTACTTATAAATATTATGATTGAGATCTCCCTGTACCACAAGTGCACTATACAAACTGGAGTTAGAATTCTTAAGGATCACAGAGTAAAAAACTAAATAGCAAGCAATATGGCATGGAGCTTTTTCTATATGTGAAAAGGGTTATTGCTGGTAAAGATGGTATTAGGATCCTCAGAAGGAGAAATGATGTAAATGAAATTAAACTATTCACAGAACTGGGATCATAGTGGTAGCATCATGCTATATGGTTACTGAAAAAGAAGAGAGAGGAGGGAGAATCAATTTGACACAAACATAATCATATGAAGATATAAACTAAAAAGTCATGAATGAACTAAATTATCTGAAAAGGAAAGACATTGATTTATCATCAAAGTAAATCAGGCAGAAAGTCAGATAAAGGAAATGGGAATGGAAAACTAATACTAGAGAGAGAAAATGAATATATTAATAGAACTTATTGCAAGTCAGTGATAGGAGTGAATACATAATAGATATCTTGAAGACTAATAGAGCTAGAAGAAATTCTGAAAAAGCAGAGGTTACTATTAAGTGAAAGTTATCAAAAATATTAGCATTATTCTGCAATCCATTCTTTTGGCTTTCTAATGATTTTTTAAAACTTTTAAATCTAGGAATAGACCAATTATTAGAAATTATTATCTTTTAAATCAGAGATGATTCATGAATGAATAAGTCTGAAAACTTGGGATATGCTTTTCTGTTTTGCATTTGTGTCCATTATGTCATGATCAACATTTCCTTGCATGTTAATTTTGCAATCATTTTTCTGTTCTGTGTTTAAAATGTTCAAAAATTGGCATCTTTTTGTCTGTGCAAATAGTAGTAAATAATTCCAGGTGGGCATGTAACCATCTGATTTGCTGCCTCAAGCAAGAGAAAGAGCTGAATTTTTTTTCAAAGGGGCTACATCTCTGCTTGTGTTTTTGAGAGTGCAACTTTGCACAAACAAACACTGTGGCTTGCATTTTTGATCACTTTTTGTGTGCAAAATTGACACATGCAGTTGACAGATTCACAGATGGGGAGATTCCAGCATGCAAAAAAATTTGAGAATACTTTTTGAAAATTTAGTACCTAACCGCAATAACCTGTGGTCATATTTAATTGCACCCACCACGATGCTCCTGCGATTATTTCCTGATGCAAGGAGGGAGAATGAATTTAAAAACTGGGTGCTAAATGGACTGCATCTAATTTTACAGGGCCTGGCCACACTACATTATGTTAATATGTGAGGGAACCCAGCAAGGCCAAATTAAGGCAGGGGCTTTAGGGGCTGTGATCTCCAACTCTGGGCCACTAAAAGTCCCATAGTGCAGCAGGGTGCTCAGGCAGGCTTCCTGCATGCCTTGGCCCCATGCTGCTCCCAGAAGTGACTAGCTTCTAGTATGTCTCTGTGGCCCCTGGTGGGGGGGACAGGACAGCTCTGTACACTGTCCCCTCCCCCAGCACCATCTCCGGAGCTCGGATTGGCCTGTGGGAGCAACGGGGGTAGCAATTGCAGGTGTGGGCAGCGCACGGAGACATACTGTCCCACTGCTCCTGGGGGCCACAGAAACGTATGAGGAGCCAGCTGTTTCCAGGAGCAGCAGGGGGCTACGGCATGCAGGGAGCCTGCCTGAACCCTGCTGCGCTGCCAGCCAGGAGCCGCCTGTGGTAAATGCCTCCTGGCTGGAGCCTGCACCTTGCACGCTCTCCTCTACCCCAACCCCCTGCCCACATCAGAATCCCCTCCTGCATCCAAACTCCCGCCCAGGAAAAAGACTTGTACACAGGGCCCCCACAAAATCTAATAGCCACGGGCCACAGAAGAGTTAATCCGACCCTAGAACCCAGGTATAACATATCCCAACCTGGTTATAACCTAGTTGCATTTAGAGAACTCCATCCTGAATTCTCTAAACCTGTAGCACAGTTTGGAGAATGTTGTTAAGTCCCAGCTACGTTACAAAATGGAAATGTATTATAAAATGATCTCTGATATGATTGTAGCTGTAGGGTGGATAGACCTTAAAAATTTTCACTGTTTGGGAATTGTTTTGAGTACACAAAGGTAAAACCTGCCTTTGTGCTGCAGGATGGCATAGGCACTCTTTCGCAGAGAATAAAAAGTAGAGCATTTCCTACCAGTCAGTTCAGATGTCAGGGGCCTACAGATGTCAGGGGCTGTTAAAATAATAATGTGGAAGTTGTGTCTTGCCTGTAGACTGCTTATTTGCAAAACCAGCAAGCTCAGATTTTTTTTGTTAAGAAGCTTCTTCTTTAAAATGAAGCAATACAAATTTGCATCTGTCTGAATAATAATAGACATGCCATATTATCCTATTAGACTGATTCTAAATATAGCTGGATTCTGTTTCTTATAAGGATTTTCTTTCTTTGTGAAAAAATAAAGCACCAAGGTTGTATGAAGATCTTAACAATTTCTTTTCATGGATATACATGGCTTTGGGATAATGTAATGCAGCATTTGCCATTTTGAAGGTGAACATAAACTAGTGAGTTGGCAACTAGCATTTTTCTATACTCTGCTTGCATGAACAGAGATCAGGCAGGGTTGCTCATGAACTGAATCATTAATGGGAGTTGGAGCAGATGGAAAACACTGGAACTCATAGCTCTCTAACTCTTGGCAAATCTGCTGTTCGCTTACCAATATACTTTTGAGTTGTGGATCATGCAGTCAGGTGGAAAATGTAATAACCTGAAAAGCACTCCTATCATTCCAATGGTGGAAAGGTTAAATTGTATAACTTTTCTTTAAGCAATGCCTTTTCATTCTCTTGCTCTATTCTGTTTAGAAACGGTCTCAAACAATTTTGATTGGCGTTCATAGGCAACAGAAAGAGTTTAGTAAGTACTCTTTTCAACTACAACTTAACACTTAGCAATTTTGCTTTTTATTGGTGAGGATTGGAGAGATACAAATGTTAACAATCTTAACTCCAACTCAGCGAAGCATTTAAACACGTGCTTTAACTTTAAGAATATGAGTTATCTCTGCAATCCGTTACTGGATCAGGGTGTTACTAAATGACGGTCCTAGGGTGAAACCCTGGCCATAGTGAAGTCAAAGGCAAAACTCTATTTACTTCAATAAAAGAGAGGATTTCACCCCCACTCGAAGTCTTGAGAAACAACTTCTGTCTAACTTAGGCTTTTCCAAAACATTTCACCATGGCCCCCCAGTAGTCAAACAAATGTAAAGTGAAATCAAAACAGAATGAGGCCTGATCTCAGACTCTAAAATATGAGAGAAGCTGGGTGTACACAAAAAACCTAGAAGGGAAACATCATTTTTGCTATTTTAAAGCTTTAAAGCTTTAAGTTAATACAGCTTGGTGAAGAGTTAACACATAAACAGTGACTAAGGGCAAGACCATTACGTGGGAGATATAGAAATAGTAGGCAAGTCTAAATTTCAAAGAGATGCATCACAATCTTATTGCATTTGTCAATGTTTGTATATAAATGTTGTCTGTGATACAATTATTTTTCCTGTTAGACAAGAAGGATGCATTGTACTAAGCACCCACACTGACAAAATGATCTGACCTTGAAAGATCTGTTTTGTAAAATATGAGAGAAACAAGGAAAAAAAATCTTACACAAAAAATTAGGTGTTTCGCAGGGGTAGAACTGTCAATACTTACATCAGCTGCTATGAAACTGTTGGACAGACTGTGTGAGCAGACATTGTAAACGTTTAGCTGTTAAGATCTTTTCTGAATTAGTAGTTTTGACCAGATCAGGAGTTAGAACCATGCAATTTTTTTTTTTTAAGACAGGTCCCCAGCCTCTTCAGTTTTAGTAGGGCAAACCAGCATGCGCATAAGAAGAACAGAGCCCTTTAGAGAGTCTTTGGGAGAAAGCTTTTTAAAGTGAAGTGAACATGAATATATAAATATATATTTGTATAGATAATATTACGAATAAAAATAAAATTCATTATTTTCAGCTTTTTGTGTGTTTTGATATGTGATGCTTGTTTCCTAAGTTTTTAATCTCACTGGTCTTCACTTACCCCTCCCACAGAAATGCCAAATTGATCTCTTGGTATTTCCACTGAATTCTTAAATGTAGAGGGCGGAGCTTCTCCCAACCCCACTGGAAAGAACAGAGCCTGATCTTCCAAACCCTTTAGATGCCCCAAGGTCCATTGGAGGCATAGAGCCATTTAAAGGAAAGCACAGTACTGCTGTACTGGCTCCTGGGCCTCTGGTTGCTTTCCTGGCTTCCCTGGTAGTAGAATTCTATTGAAGCCAGACTGTTAGGGCTTCTCAGCTGATGGCTGCTTCTGAAACACTCCTTGGAGTGGCTTTATTCACTTGGAAAACTTTTAGCACGCTTTCCTTGCTTTCCTCTATGGATATGTCTGCACTATCTAAGAAGTGTGGCTGCAGCATGTATAGACATATCCAAGCTAACTTTGAGTTAGCTGGCTTGACTAACAGCAGCAAACATGCCATGCACTGTACAAGCCCACCCAGGGCCCTGGGTGCATATTTGAGCAGCTAGCCCATGCCGCCATGGCGTCACTGCTACTGTAACTTGAGCTAGCTAAATCCAACTAGCTCAGCTATGTCTACACATGCAGCAGTTATGCCTCTCTGTGCAGTGTAGATGTATACTATGTCTTCTCAGGTCCCTTGTGTGTACACATGTACACACACACACACACACAATCATTTCCCAGAACCCGTCTTCCATGCGCCTATTCCATGCCACCTCCTCCATGCTCCTGAGGTCTCCTGTACTCAATAAACCCCTGCTCCCCAACATATCCTGCCCATGTCTATCAATGTATCTCCTAGTCTGCCTCCTCCCAGACTACCTATATTGTATGTATGTGTCTGAGGGAAGGAGATATTGATAGAGAGCCACACTGAATACATGAATTTTGAATTTAGTTCTAAAAGTGGTAGAGTTCAAGGTCAACTTTTGTGGGAATGAATTTCCTAGTCCGGGTCTAAGACTGGAAAAAATTCTGTCTTCCGCTCTGACAAGCCTTCCTCTTGATAGTTTCATTGTGTCATTGTCTGTTGTTGTTGTGGGAGGTCATGGTTTTGGAGGGAGAAACACAAGGCAGCTGGGGCTAGTTGCCTGGAAGACTTTGAATATCAGGACAGAAATTTGGAACAGAACTCTGTTCAATGGGAAGCCAGTGCGAACAGCAGAGCACCAAGGTAATGTGGTTGCAGAGCAGATGGCCTTCTGCTTTTGTTTACTAACTAAAATTTTTTCTGGGTTTGAGGCTTCATTTTGAGACCTGAGTTACAGAAGCGCTGGAGGTTACAAATTCATGGGGCACTGTGGCCAGGTCTGTGTCCAACAGCAGGGGTGTTTTTGTTTTTCTTTGTTTGTTTTTTTGGTTAAAGTATATACATCCTATATAACCCTCCTTTCACACCTGGATTCAGTCTTCAGCCTCGCTGTGAGACAGATTTCAACAGCACCTTTCTCATGGCCACAGAAATGAGGAGCATTAAACAATTGTTCATTTAATTTTTGTATTAAAAAAATGAAAGTTAAGAGTAACACAGCTGTGAGTGGAGGGCAACTGGAACCTACTATCATGTTAGACTGGAGGAGTCCAGCAGAGGCATAAAAGAGCATTCAAGAAGCCTAAAAAGGTAACTACTCAGAAATTTAATTTGGAAATCAATTCCCAAAACATATACATGGATGTATTAATATGTCAAATATAATGATACTGCATAGAGAAAGTTGACTCCCAAAACTACTGGAGTGTGATGAAAAAGAATGGAAAAAAGGATATATGGTTTTGCCTATTTTATTTTTGACCAGATTGCAATATTGAGCTAACTTTGCAATTCTAAAATACAACAAATTAGGTCTGAGAACATTAAGTACTTGTCAAGGGACCCCCCCCCCCCAGGTAACCGCAATAATTTAATTTAATTTTAAGAAACATTCTGAGATGTGGATGTGGATCTTGGACAAAAGTAGTTTATTAACAGTTACATCTAGTACATGATTACTTGCAGGAGGTATTGTGATCTTCTGAACTAAACTCTGCTGTGTATTTTACTAAAAGATCAAAGATTGTATGCAATTTACTCTTACTTAATTCAAAGCTCCAGTGCGATATTTGGCTATTTTTTATTTAAATCATAAATGTCTCTTATAAAAGACTGGTTCACGTATTGCGACACACATGATTTCTACTTGTGTATCCCTAGGAACATATCACTTGCCTGCTACTCTCTTTGAGGCCCAGAGCGGGTATGTGTAACAAGTGTGACAGCACTCACAATTGAATGTTGATTTGTGTGATACTTAAAAATGTTTCAGTAAACCAGGTGACTCTTTTGTTGTCCTTACAAGAATCAATGTTATGTGATAAGCTTATCTATCACAAAGTTAGCAATACATTTCTGCCAAAGGAAATATTTTTCTCCTTTAATTAAGAATTAAACATATAATTTTGCTGCTGTGCAGTGAATTTTACTTATATTTTTACTTTTATGTAAACAGAACTCTTTGTTACAAGCACTTTCATGTGTCAGGACTCTGTGTCTCCCCGCACTGCCTTGCATAATGGGTTGTACCCTCACAGAAATATTCATTTTAGAATTAAATTACTTCTCTGCTTTTGCAAGGTCAAGTACACTGAATACCATAAATTGTATGCTGTACATCATAACACAAAGTGTATGCATGGGGGAAAGTCTGGAGTACATCTCATTGATGGTATTGAACTTGCGGGAGGTAGGCTTCTACTCTAAGGAAACTGTTTAGACACAGAGACCTTGAAGGGACTGCATGAGGAAACCTAAGGGACAGGAAATCTTCTCATTCTTGCACCCCAGCACTCTCACAGGCTCATAGGATAGCCAGGCTGACTTGAGGGATGGAACATAGTTACAGCAGGCAACAAACAAATGCTTACTGAGGCCCACATTCACATGCTGTTGCTGCCTGCTGCCCGCAACTGAGGAACCAGTGAGCTCTGGAGGAGGAGAAGACAGCAAGAACCAAGAGCAGCTTAACAAAGGTAAGTCTACATTTTTTAAAATGTGTTATCCCTCACCTATCTGGGCTTTGGAGAAGGAAGGAAATTCTGGCTCCCTGCTATTCAGTCAAGTTTAAACATCTGAATTTGGTTCTACATAGAGAAAATGTATGTTTTCATTTGAAATGCTGTTTTCTTTCAAGAGTCACTTCAGCCCAAGTTGTGGCAGTTTCAAAGAGACATCAAAAGCAGCAGTCGCTAAGGTTGAAGCACAAGTGCTGGTATATAGGCTAGCTGGTGCATGTTGGCTGGAAAATTAACAGAATTCCAAGGCCCTTGAAATTCATTTTATATAACTTCAAATGAATGTGCATTCAATTAAAAAACTAGGTCATTTTAAATGACACATTTGTCATAAATAGATAGCTAAGGGTTAATGTCTCTTTCACCTGTAAAGGATTAACAAACAGTGACCTGCAACACCTGACCAGAGGACCAACCAAGAGACAAGATACTTTCAAATCTGGGTGGAGGGAAGCTTGAGTGTGGGTCCTTTGTTCTTGGTCTGTTGTCTCTCTGGGCTCTGAGAGTGACCACACGTATCTACAGGCTCTCTAATCTTCTGTTTCCAATTTGTAAGTACAAAGGTAGAAAGACAGTATAGTCTTTTAAATTGTTTTTCTGTATTTGCAAATGTGTAGTTTGCTGGAATATTTTAAATTGTATTTTTCTGAATAAGGCTGTTTATCCATTTTCTATAAGCTGAAAGACCCTGTAATATTCCATCTTAAATTTACAGAGATTATTTTTTACTCTTTTTGTCTTTTATTAAAAACTTTCTTTTTTAAAGACCTAATTGATTTTTTACTTCTTGTTAATGCTAAAGTATTGAGTCTGTACTCCCCAAGGACTTGGTGGGAGGGAAAGGTAAATTTCCTCTTTGTGTTAGATTCACGGAGCTTGAATCTGTATTGCCTCTGGGCGAGGGGGAGAAAGGGGAGAGAAACCTGATCTCTCTGTGTTGTGTTTCAAGGAGTTGAAGCACGATAATCTCCTGGTGTACCCAGGTAGGAAAGATCTGGGAGGAGGTAAAGAGGGGGAAGGGAAATGGTTTATTTCCCTTTGTTGTGAGACTCAAGGAATTTGGGTCTTGGGGTCCCCAGGGAAGGTTTGGGGACACCAGAGTTTATCAGGTACTCAGAATCCTAATTGGTGGCAGCATATCAGATCTAAGCTGGTAATTAAGCTTAGAGAATTTCATGCTAGTACCTCATTTTTGGACGCTAAGGTTCAGATTGAGAAAAGAATACTATGACAACATTAATATGTCCCCCCCCCCAAAACAAACAAACAAACCCAAAAGAAAACAATTGAGCACTAAATTCCATCATCACATCCATACAGTTGATCTCAGATAAGGGGATTTATTCACAAAGGGTGGGTTGTTTTGTCACACATTTAAGTAGAGATCCATGGGATTGCCTCTTCTTCCAAATAGTGTTTGAGGCTGACTCCACATTTCTTCTGTTTCAAGAATAATAGATCCACAGAGCAGGATGAGCTTTGGCAAAAACAAGACACTTCTAGTATTAGGTGATATTACACCAGAGGCTTCTGCTCTGATGCTGGTTTAAACAAAAGGCTAGTTCAGGTGAAAACGTTAGAGCCTTTAGGTGGCATAAAGGAAGCAGCATGGTGTAGTGCCTAAATGCCCAGACCTTGGAGCTAGAACCCTTGGGCTCTGTTTCAGCCTCTACCATTGCTATTGTATGACCTTGGGGAAATCACTTCACTGTGCCTCAGTTTGCTCATCTATAAAAAGAGGATAAGGTGACGTGTCTGCTTTTGAAAAGCATTGTGTGAAATTCACTTCTGCACAGAGGTCCCCCACTGTGCACTATTTAAGTCTTCAAAATAGGACATAAGTGGTGCCTAGATCTTGCTTGGACTTCTGAGTAGGGACGAATTTCACCCCTCAAGATCTACATCTGAAGAGTGCCATAGATGTGCTGCATCTGAGTACTACAACAGATGTGCTTCACCCTCTTCAGAAGTAGATTCAAAGGGAAGATGAGTTAATATAGCCACAGTATTTTTCACACACAGATCTGCTAATGAAAAGGTCCCAGTGGAAACATCAGCACTCAAGAAGATTATCAGCACTTGGTACACTGAGGAGACTGTTGTGATAACCTGGCACAGAACTTAATCTTGCTTCCTAAGTGGGCCATGCTTTTTGAAAGGAAATTACTGTATATCCATTTCCTTCAGATCAGCATATATTGACATTTCAATAAACAGAAAGCACTTTCCAGCATGTATGAACTGACAAATACATATGCAAATTAACTGGTCATGTCAGACTTCTGTATTTAAAAAAATGGTGCAGTTTTCCTTTGCTTTTCAGTAAAATGTATATGTGAGAGGGAGAACTGAAATTGTTTATCCAGAGTGAGATGGGAATTTGTGTTATTTTATGTAAAGCGGCACAGAAATGAGAGGAATCTCACAACATATGATTTTTACATGTAACAAACAAATGAGGCTCCACCACTCCATAAGCCAGTAATGGTGCGGTACGTATGTTCTTTCAAACTAATGACGTGCTTGTCATCAAATATTGCAATCACTTTTTTTTTTTTTAGAACCTCCTGGCTTCGTGATCGCGAACATGATTTGTTGGCTGAAGGTACATCACAGGCATTACTCTAATAACCTCTTTGGCCCTTTTGGGAAATAGTGTGTAGGATAATCCAGTAGTATAGAATCTTTTTTGATTTTTGTATTGGGAGTCTGACCCTTGTCTTTCTCCATCTCACAAAAATACAGTTTAGACAGTTGTTGCCAGGTGGGAAGATATCCTCTGCATATTTAGATTAGAAATGAGCTAAGAAGACTCTTTTGTTTGTAGCTGGAAAAAAAGCAGCTTGAAGCAATACGCACACATCTAGTTCCACAGCAACATTCTGCGACCTTGCTCAATGCAGATGTGTAAAATTGAGAAACGTTATATTATACTAGTGATGATATGTAACTGCATAGTCATAGTGCATGTCTTAAAATCCCAGAAAAAGTAAAATAATAATATATGGGAACAACATTCATCTAATGTAAAGAATATACAATAGCAAGCTTTCTTCACTACGTTTTATAAATTTAACCATAACATTACCACCAATACCTTTTTCCATGTATTCCGAAGTAACAAACCTCGTACTTCTGTCACTATCAAAATGGGTTAAATGTTTTAGGTTGATTTGCTTTTTAAAGTTTTCCCTTCTTTCCATTTCATTTTCTCTTTCCATACTGGCTTCAGCCCTGTACAGGATTACCCCATTGTATTATCCTTCCTTCTATTACACAGCTCAGAGATTTTTATGCAATAGATACTAAAATTTAGCCCTTCATGTTCAATAAGAAGATATTAATACAATATTTTGCCAAGCAGTAGTAATGCTTTTTATGGTGGGTGGCCATATTGTTTTCAAGTACTTTTCCAGTATGGAGGGAACTTACCAATATTGTGAGTGCCCCTGTCATATTTATGCCCATATTTTATGTCATTAAATTAATTTAAAAATCTGTTATATCAGTTTTATAAATTACAAATTTACATGGCAACCATAAGCACAATGGGTACTACAGTTACTTAAATAGTATTTATGGAACTTAAGTTTCAACAAATTATTTTGGACTAGTCTCTTTAGCCAAGAATGTACATTTGTAAGTACTTGTTGAATATTTTGAACAAATAATTGTTTCATATTGGGGGAGCTGTTCATTTTGAGTATTCAGTGGATGGGGGCATATTCGCTCCTATGCAAATGACCTGCTCAAGAACTGTGCACCTCTTAATTAATAGGTACATAACCTTAGCATTGCTCTCTGCTCAGAGTGAATTTCATTATATAGTGAATGATGAACAGCAAATACCCCAAATGATGCACAGCTGTTACAAATTTATGAAATTTGCAAATATTTCCATAGAAATACAGTAGTCATTCAAATCTTTGCAAATAAAAAATAGCATGCCCTCTCCCCTCAACACAGTCACTATTCATCTAGCTCTAATAGCCATACACACCTAGCTGTCTCATCTGTTACTCTATTCACAGCATGGGCATGCTCTTTCAAGAACTAAATGCCTTTATACCAAACATGATCACTAATAATGTGCACACTGTTACATTTGAGTGTTCACAGTCTGTTGCTAAAAAGTCTCATTAACATTATATTTTATCCTGTGTATGACATCTGCCTGGCTGCCCCCATGAAATGAAGGTACAAAATAAATAAATGTCTAAAACCTAGATGTGCAAGTGTCACGGAGTGTGGGGGAGTCCGGTCCTGCACCCCTTTTCCTGGGACTCACAGTGACTCTCAGCCAGCCAGTAAAACAGAAGGTTTATTGGACATCAGGAATACAGGTTACAGCAGAGCTTGCAGGCACAGCCAGGACTCCTCAGTCAAGTCCTTCTGGGGTTCAGGAAGCTTAGTCCCCTGAATTCCAACCACCCAGCCCAAAACCGAAACTAAACTCAGTTCCCTCCAGCCGGCCCCTTCCCTTGTCCAGCTTCCCGGGCAAAGGTGCTGACACCCCCCCCTCCCCTGCTCCCTGGCTCAGGTTACAGGCTTAGGTCCTAGTCCCTCACCTAAAGTAATCCCCGGCTCTCCCATCCCCCACACAGACGGTCCCTACTCCATCACATCTCTCCCCCCTTCGAGACTGAACTGAGCGGGGTCACTCTGCCCAGTGACCTGGGGAAGTTCAGGGCCACCTCTCCGGGCCAACGCATCCGCTATCAAGTTGGCACTTCCCTTCACATGGACCACGACCATATCATAATCCTGCAGGAGCAGGCTCCACCCGCAGGAGCTTGGCGTTGGCTCTTTCATTCTGGTGCTAGCCAGGTCAGGGGACAGAGTGGTCGTGTACATGGTGAAGTGTCACCAAGAGATAATGCTTCTAGTTTCTTAAGGGCCCACACCATGGCCAGGCATTCCTTCTCAATGGCCACGTAGTTCTGCTCCTGGGGTATCAACTTCTTGCTCAGGGTACACAATGGGGTGTCTCCCTTTTTTTATCTGCTTGCATTAACACCGCCCCCAGTTCCGTGTCTGAGGCATCGGTGAACACCATAAACGGCTGTGTCAAAATCTGGGTTTTGCCAGAACTGGGCCACTAACTCAGAGCCCTACTTCAGCGCCTGGACAGTCTGCTGGCATATAGCATACATCCAGACCACCTTGTCTGGCTTCCCTTCTCACAAACAGCTCAGTGATGGGCAGCTATGGTGCTAAAGTGGGGCACAAACCTTCGAATAGTATCCACCACCCCATAAAGGCCTGACCTGCTTTTGGGTTTGGGGACGGGCCAGTCTCTGAATCACCTCCACTGGCTGGTTCCGGCTTAAGGCAGCGCTGCTCCCACCCGATGGTCCAGGTAAGAATACTTCAGCTATCCCCACCTTGCACTTCTCAGCCTTACATGGATAACCCAGCCTCCTGAGTCGGTCCAGCACTTGTTTAACTCTGGACACGATGGTCCTCCAAGTCCGCAAAGACACAGATGTCAGCAATATACGCCACAGCAAACTCTCCATCCCCCTCAGTAATGATCCACCAGGCACTGGAAGGTGGCCGGTGCTCACCTTGAGGCGAAGGGCAAAGGGGTCAGAAACGCGTAGAGCCCCAGAGGAGTGATAAAGGCTGCACTATTTCAGCCTGGCATCTGCATCCACGGCACTTGCCAGTAGCCCTTTGTAAGATCCATGGTGGTCTCAGGAGGTACTGAGCACCTCGCAGCTGTCTAGCTAGAGTTTGTCAAGGCCAGGGCATGGGGTAGGCATCAGATACGGTGATGGCATTTGCGCTTTCGATAGTCCACACGAACCGGATTGACCCATTCTTCTTGGGGACCAGCACCACTGCGACGGCCAAGGGCTGGAAGACGGCTGGATCAACCGCAAAGCCAGCATGTCCCTGACCTCTCTTTCTAGGTCGCTGGGCAGTTTTTCCTGTGACCGAAAGGGAGCATCTGTATAGGAGGATGTGACCGGTCTCCACCCGGTGAACAGTCAAATTAGTGCATCCAGGCTAGTTGGAAACAGCTGTTCGGTACTAGCATTGCAGCACCCTTCTGATCTCAGCGTGCTGGGCCAGAGTCAGCTGATCAGAGAGGGAATTGCCTCCAGGGGGGAACCAGCTTTTGTCCAGGAAAAAAGTAGATCCACTGAGCAGGGGTCAAATCTCCCTCTCTCCAGTGTCCACACACGCCAAACACCACATTCCCCCTGTCATAATATGAGGCATTTCATCATATCCCTGGCCAGGCCCATGAGCTCATGGTAAGTCTTTCCGGAAGGTCAGGACATTACACAGCACACTGACGTTCTGGGGAGCGGCCTTTCCCTCCCGTTCTGTCACTTTTCACAGGTCCAGGGGCCCCTTACCTGCCTTCCATATGAACCGTTCGAAAGGCGAAAACTCTTTGTAGATTCTGGGGTACCTCCCTGCATTGCGAACTAGCAAGTGAGGTAGTACTTGTCACAGTCCTGAGTGCTGGTTCAAATGTTTAGCCATCATCTTTAGCAATCCCGTTGAACCTTTCCACCAGCCTGTTGGACTGGGGGTGATATGCTGAGGCCCAGTCGTGCCGAGATCCACATTTCTCCCACAAGCACCGGAGGCAGGGTCGACATGAAGTTGGACCCCTACGGTCCATTTAAGACTTCCTTGGGGAACCCCACCCGCGTGAAAATGGTCAGCGAAGCGCATCTGCCAAACGCATGTCTGCTTTGATAGACGACAAGGCCAACCGCCTCGGGGTAGCAAGTGCGCGAAATCTAACGCACCAGATGTATTTCTTCCTCTGACTGGGTCGCCTTGCTGAGAGGTCCACTATGTCCCATGACCACCTTCTGGAAGGTTCTTCTATGATGGGTAAAAGGCCTCAAAGCTGCTTTCTTACTTGTCTGGCCTTCCCATCCTCTGGCACGGGTCACAGGATCGGCAGTACTGTCGGACATGGGTTAAAGACCCCAGGCCAGTAGAAGTTCTGTAGCACGCCTCTGCCTGGTGCACCGGAATTTCCTGGTGCCCTTCAAGAGGATGTCATGGGTCAGGTACAGTAGCTCTTGTGGTGACAAACTTCTGGGAACATCAGCTGCCTCCTGATCCCCCATGGACTCCACTTCCCCAGGGGAACCCATTCTCAGTACAGGAAACCCCTTCCTGCCCAGGAACCTCTCCTTTGCAACCTCTTCCTCACGGACTGTACTGCACTGAGTTTAGCCAGGTCCCTGGGCCTAACCGCAAGAGATGGGATCTTTCTGCAAACTGTGGCCTGGAACTCAGCAGCTGGGACAGAGATGGGGACCTGCTCTCTCTCGCTGGCTGGGTCTGAGGTTGCAGCCTCTCTGAGCCGTGTCCCTGGGCGTTCCCTTCCCACCAGGTTAGGGTCCTGCGCCTCGGACAGAGTACCTTCCCCGTTGTCAGGGCGCAGTGCCCTTCGCCGACTCTGACTATGGGTCATGACCAGGGTACCCCGGGCATTGCTTGGCCAGACCTCCAGGTCTCCCCCCATTAACACCTCCGTGGGCAAATATGGGTGTACCCCCATGTCCTTGGGGCCCTCCTTGGCCCCCCACTTCAGGTGTACCCTCGCCACAGGCACCTTGAATGGGGTCCCGCCCACTCCCATCAGGGTCAGGTAGGTGTTGGGCACCATCCGATCTGAGGCCACCACCTCAGGTCGGGCCAGTGTCATCTCTGCACCTGTGTCCCAATACCCAGTGACCTTCCTCCCATCTACCTCCAGGGAAACAAGGCACTCTCTCTGGAGGGGCAGCCCCGCGCCCACCCTGTAAACCAAAAACTTGGAGCCTGGAGCATCCAGCCCCCCAGAGGAGCTGACCTGGGGCCCTCCTCCCTCCTTCGCCAGTGGTATGTGGCCAGCTCCACTTTCCTGCGAACACTGCCCCTCATCCAGCTGGGTCTCTACCAAGTTAACCTGGTGTGGGGTCAGTCTGCTCAGTCTGTCCTTGAGCCTGGGGCACTGGGACCGTATGTGGCCCCTCTGGCCACATTGATAGCAGCTCATGTCCCGTTGGTCCCCTCGAACTGGTCGGTTGTCCCTGATGCTGGGCGTTCCCCTTGGGAGGGGGTTCTCCCTATTCCCCCTTTGAGAGGTCCCAGAATGACTCTCTCTCTGCATCGCGGTGGGCCTGTTCCTTTGGGACTCCTCCCTGCCACCCCCCGACCGGCTCTTCACAAACTCATCAGCCAGCTGCCCTGCATGTCGCGAGTTCTCTGGCTTTTGGTCCCTCAACCACAGGCTCAGGTTGGATGGGCACTGCTCATACAGTTGCTTCAGTACCAGCAGTTTAACCAGGTCCCCCTTCGTCTGGGCCCCATCTACCCACTTGCTGATGTATCCCTCCATGCGGACAGCTAGTTGCAGATATGAGACCTCAGGGGTTTTATACTGACTCCGGAACCTTTCCCGGTACATCTCAGGAATCAGCCCAAACTCGCGCAGTTCGTAGTTCCCTTTCTCCTCCTCTCTCAGCTGGCGGTACAATGCCCCGGCCTTGGAGTCCAGTAAGTGGGTGAGAACCCGGAGCCTGTCAACAGGACCGACCTGATGCAGCTCGCAGGCCCTCTCAAAGGCATCCAGGAAGTCATCCATGTCCTCCCCCTCCTTATGCTGGGCCAGGATGCACTTATCAAAGCTCTGCGCAGTCCTGAGCACCCCCTCACTCACTGCAGCCGGGGGCCCACTGCCCCTCAGCCTCGCCAGTTCCAGCTCATGCTGATGCCATCTCTCTTTCTCCTCCCGGTCATGTTCTTTCTGTCTCTCTTTCTCCTCCAGTTCCCACTGTCTTTGTCTCTCCTCATGTTCTCTCTGTCTTGCCTCATGTTCTCTCTGTCTCTCAAGATCCTCCAGCTCTCTCAGTTTTAGCTCTCTCTCCCATTCCAGCCACTTCCGCTCCACGGATGCCGAGCATCACCAGGACGATCCCCTGCTGGGGGTGAGCTTCGCCGGGAGGATCCCTTGCTGACCGGGGGTGTCACGGTGCCCTCGGTATTCACTGGGGTCCTCCCTGCCCTTCCCCTAGGCATAGGAATGGGGGGGTCTCAGGAAGCCCTCAGCCACTGGCTGACCACTCCCAACGGGGACAGACACTGGTGCCTGCGCTGCATCTGCCAGGCTGCTTCCCTCAGACACAGGGATCAGTTCATTCAAGCGGTATCCCTCCTCCAGCTGGGCAATCAGCTGGTCTTTGGTGAGCCTCCCACTGCGCAGCCCCCTCTGCTTGCACAGCTCCACCAGGTCGCACTTAAGCCGCTTGGCATACATCTTCCTGCTGGCCACTCACAGGCCAGGGTGCTCCCTGCTCCCCACGGTTTCTGGGGAGACCCCTAGTGCATCAGCCCTTCTGGAGGTCACCACCTCTCTGCCAGGGTCGAGCCGCAGACTCCTCCGCGCCAGGACTGCTTGCTGCAATCCCCCGAGGGACCCTGTTACTGCAAAGTCCTTC
Source organism: Chelonoidis abingdonii (assembly GCF_003597395.2). Classification (NCBI taxonomy): domain Eukaryota; kingdom Metazoa; phylum Chordata; order Testudines; family Testudinidae; genus Chelonoidis; species Chelonoidis abingdonii. The sequence goes on along the minus strand of NC_133769.1, from coordinate 73,290,413 downwards.
TCACTGGGCACACACTCCCAGGGGTTAATCACCCCTAAAATCATCCCTTCGTTTTACTGCTCCCCAGTCACTTACTGCAGGAAGTGCCGTCCACAGGGTGCAGTATCTCTTGCCTCTGCCACCAGTCATCACGGAGTGTGGGGGAGTCTGGTCCTGCACCCCTCTTCCTGGGACTCACAGTGACTCTCAGCCAGCTAGTAAAACAGAAGATTTATTGGACAACAGGAACGCAGGTTACAGCAGAGCTTGCAGGCACAGTCAGGACCCCTCAATCAAGTCCTCCTGGGATTCAGGAAGCTTAGTCCCCTGAATTCCAACCACCCAGCCCAAAACCGAAACTACACTCTACTCCCTCCAGCCGGCCCCTTCCTTTGTCCAGCTTCCCGGGCAAAGGTGCTGACACCCCCCCCACCCCCTCGCTCCCTGGCTCAGGTTACAGGCTTAGGTCCTAGTCCCTCACCTAAAGCAATCTCTGGCTCTCCCACCCCCCACACAGACAGTCCCTACTCCATCACAGCATGTTGGAACAAAGATAAATAGCCAGCAGCTACACTAGTGCAGGTATATTTTCAACACGCCCAACCATATGAGCTGAAAAAGTATAATTGGGAGGACCATGATTAAGTTTTGCTATTCCTAACAACCACATAGAAATGTAACCTGAATGTTAGGGAGTGCAGTGGTTTTAAACCATTTCAATACCTTAACCCCCTTTGCCTTACTGGCACCACCCTGGGATCACCCAGGCCTCTAACCAGGATCTCTCCTCCCATTTAGAAATACGAGAAGGGCAGGCTAGTCACACCTCCCCAATATCTGTTCACAACCCTCCTGAGGGTCACAATGCCCAAGCTGAGCACCACTTAGCTAGTATTCCCCAAGCTTTCCAACCTCTAGTTACTGTATTATGGTAGTGTCCATGGGCCTCAGTGAGAATAGGGCCCCTGTTGTTCTGGATGCTGTTCAAACAGTTAAATGACTTCCTTGCTGAAGACAGCTTTCACTGTATATTTATCTTGAGGTGTATTTGTGAATCTATGGTATATTTCATTTTTTTCTTCTCTAGGGATACTATGTGCCGAAGGAGAGCATCTAGACTTAAAAGAAGGAGTGTTAAAAAGGGCCGGTGAGATGGAGTGAGGCGTCAAACACATCACTGGGTTGATTTAGAATAAAAGTAAAACAAGTTTATTTAATAAAAAAGTGAGTTCAAGTATAAGGGATAAAGTTAGAAATGCTACCAACAAATACAAGTGAAAAATGCTTCATAAGTGAATATAATCTAACAAAATTTTAGTCTTGGTTCAAGGTTAGATTCTTAACCAATCTTTTTCTTTCCAGTCATGGCTTTCTCTCAGGACCTTCCTCAGACATACAAGGTTCTGGTTTCCCTTGTCATCCTAGGTGAAAGATCTTTGCCCAAGCTGGTTTCTCTCCTATATTCAGTTCCCAGAGACTTCAGCCCCCCTTGGCTGATGGGTCTATCTTTCTCACCTTGCAAGAGCTCTGGCCCCAGTGTCTGTCCAGTGATGGATGACAAGATGGATTCTTTTCACTCCTTATATCTTCCCAAACTTGCTGTTTTGTCTCTACCCTCAGGATGACCTCATTCTGTTCTTCTCTTCCTGTGGACTTCCCCTACCCCTGCTCATTCATATGTAAGTGAGACTTCCACTGTTTCTGGCCACATATTCATTGGAGACAGGTAGATAGCTGCCTTCCTGTCTGTCTGGGAGAAAAACCTTTGAAATAAAATGTTTTTTAGAATGTCAGTAGAATTATTCACCTTGGTATCAGCAGTTCTGACTAGTCATTCAAAGTCTGATTCTGAAAAGACAAAAGATAAATGGTTTTCTTAATGTATTTGTTTTTGAAACAAATCAACAACATCTATTTCAAGAAAGAAAAAAAGTCAATGGTTTAATCTTGACTGGATCACCACAAGTATTTGATATGCACTTTGAACCAAATCCAGCCCTCGATAATGGCCTTAGAACCCCCACTGAAGTCATATACAGATATTGGGCCAAATTCTGATCCCCTTAGGCATGGTCTACACTGGGAGGTGGGGGAATCAAGCTAAGTTATACAACTTCAGCTACGTGAATAACTTAGCTGAAGTCGATGTACTTAGACCTACTCACCGCGGTGTCTTCCTACTCACTGCTGCTGCTCCCGTCGACGGGAGAGCACTTGGGTATCGATTTATCATCTAGACTAGACACAATAAATCGACCCCTGCTGGACTGATGGCTGCCTGCTGATCCAGCGGGTAGTATAGACATACCCTTACTTGTGTTAGGTATCGTGTTGCTGCCCAAGTAGTCTCAATGTCTTTAATGGGACTCTTTGTGGAGTGAGACCTAGAGTCACAAGGGTATTTAGGCTCTGAGCACCCACTGAAATCAAGCAGTGCAAATATCTTTGTTGATCTATGTCTAAGGTACTATTCAATATGAGCAAGGGATATCTGACCTATTCTGATTACAGCACTGGTGAGGTTCCATGGGAGACGTGGAAGACATCTGGCCCTATTTTAGCTGTTTGGGTACTTGCAATGGATCAGACAATTCACGATGCTTTGTGTATGTTCCCCGATTGTATAAATGCACAGGCATTTCTGGAATAAATATTGCCCTGTGCAGATTTAAAATTCCATTTCTACAAAGGCAACTTTCAAATTTGCTTTCTGGGTGAAATCCACTTCTCTTTAGAGGGCCAGCACAACATCTCTCCATCACCTATGTCTAGGGTGACCAGATAGCAACTGTGAAAAAACGGGACGGGGGTGGGGCGTAATAGGCACCTATAGAAGAAATAGTCACAAAAAATGGGATTATCCCTATAAAAATGGGACATCTGGTCACCCTACCTAAGTCCCACTTGAGCTCTATTTTGAGGACTTCAGTGGTGCATAGGCCTTCCGTCAGTGTTCTGCACAGGGGGGAATTTTACCCGAATGAAACTGAGGTGCCAGCAGGACCGGCGCTGGAGTTTTTCGCGCCCTAGGCGCACGGCCATTTCGCTGCCTCGCGTGCCGCTCCCGTGGCTCCGGTGGAGCTGCCGCAGCCATTTCTGCAGAGGGTCCGTTGGTCTGCAGCTCCAGTGAAGCTGCCACAGCTGTGCCTGCAGGAGGCCCACCGGAGCTGCGCAGGACCAGCGGAGCATCCGCAGGCATGCCTGCGGCAGCTCCACCGGAGCCGCGGACCAACGGACCCTCCGCAGGCACAACTGTGGCAGGTCCACTGGAGCCACCTGCCGCCCCCCTCGGCCAAATGCCACCCCCCGAAAATCCTGGCGCCCTAGGCGATTGCCTAGTTTGCCTCAATGGAAGCGCCGGCCCTGGGTGCCAGTAAAACACAATTTCATAAGTATTTACCTAAAGTAAAACACAAGAAGAGTGTGAACATGACTGGAGTGCATGTATTTAAAAATAAATGATTACTTATATCAAATGTTTTATAGCTTACACCCAGCTCTAAAGAGCAAACTCTTCTGTGTTATAAACTGGATCTAATGAAGAACCATTTTATGGAATCAAACTCACACTTTTGAAAAGAGAAGAAGCAAGTATCTGAGTGCCCGCATGTATTCCCTCAACTCTGACCTCCCCACTGCAGGGATAGGATGTGTAATTACATTACTGCAGGACTCAGTGTCACAAAGACTCCATTTGAAGCTTAATTCAACTCCTAACCAAGACCCTGGGAATCTTTACACTGACTTAACTGGGAATTAGATTGTGCCTTAGTTACACACAGAAGATTTCCAGAAGTTGTTAAACCCAGGGCAGCTGTAAGTTTAGGCCCTTAAAGGTGATATTTCATTGAGTGACAGTGTCTGTCAATCAGCATTAGGGGGACATGCACTGTGATGTCATTCCTAGAAATGTTAGCAAGAGCAGCATGTCCATGAGAGAGGTCATTCAATGTTAGTGCTATAGCACAGGGATGCAAGACACTGGATAAATACCCATGTTATCAGAATTATGCCTGGAACTGTCCATCATTAGGACTAACCCTGCTTGCTTCACTGATACAAGTAGCCCCACTGAAGTCAGGGATATTGCTTGCCTGATTAAAGGCTGCTAGGTCTAGCCTTTAGTCTTTGTATATATACTTTCCTCATAGTCAGTAAACACATACACTTTCCACCGTGTCATTGGTGTACTATGTCATTCTATGCACCCTTTAAAAATCCTTACAGCTATTAAAATTAAATGAAATTTTATTTCTGATAAACATTGTCTTTGCAGAGCATTTCTTCTCATACTAAACTTTAGCTGAAAAGTAATATACTGAAGTGATTGATAACAGTACAGAGGAATACAAAGAGGAATAAAAAGGCTTGTATGGCTTCAGACTGTTTAGTTAAATTTAGGGCTTTTTTTTTAATCAGGGCCATTTTATCTCTTATCTTTCATGTGAAAATGTTACTACTACATCATGATTTAAAGCCTTCCTCTTTTTTCCTTAAAGAGCTGAATGCCAAATGAGATCGGAAAAGGAGGATTGTGTGCTCAAGGAATTCCAAATTCTGTGACCTTTAAAAAGGAAAGACAGAGAAATCAGGGCCTCTATGGTTTTCTTCCTGTTTCTGCCTGGGATCCATTCTTATTTCAATACCAAGACGATAAGTACTTAGATATCGAAGTGCTAGATGAAGTAATACAGTAATATTCAAAAACCACCAACCTTCTATAGCATTCCTGGAGGGGTTTGGACAACTAGGAGAAAATAATGTAGATTTTTTGTCATGGTGGGGGACAGCTGGATTTTTTGTTTCCTGGGCATTACCATGATTATCTCTCTTCATACAGGAGATTAGAATTCCTTTAGTACCTTAGCGTACATCAGCGGTAAAATGGAAAAAAACGGAGGTGTGGGGAAATCTGAACCCCCTCCATAAAAATGGAAACAATTGAAAATTTCTCATGAACAAGTGAGAAAATAAAAATTTCAATATTTTTGCAAATACTATTTTTCAGCCGGCTGTGTTTTAAAGATAACCATATCACATCAAGAATTTCTTTCTTATAATGTCTAAATATTGAGTTGGTAGTTGCCTTTATGCAGTACATTTTTTGTGGCCAGACACTCCCTAGGCATGATCACTGATATCCTTCAAAAGGATGGCAGAGCGCTGATAGCTAGATGATAAATAGTATAAGCCCTGATTCAGAAAACCACCCCATCCTGTAAAGCATTTAAACACATGCTCAAGTCTCATTGATTTTAAATGGATTTAAGAACAGTTTTGACTATTGGGCCTACAAAATTTACCCCTATTGGAAGATCAAATATAAGAAGCAAATGAAAGTTCATAAAATGTTACAATAACCTCAAATTTTTGCTTCCGTGGAAATTATTCATGAAAAAGGGGTTGGGTGGTTTTTAATAAATGAATATTAAAAATAAGTGCAAGAGAACCCGAGAAAAATGCTGGATTAGTACAAACAAACAGGACCTGCTGATATAATTTAAGAATTGTTGGAATCATAGAATCAGAGACTATCAGGGTTGGAAGGGACCTCAGGAGGTCATCTAATCCAACCCCCTGCTCAAAGCAAGACCAAGCCCCAACTAAATCATCCAGCCAGGGCTTTCTCAAGCCTGGCCTTAAAAACCTCATGCTTGGTAAAAACAGAAGTTGTGGAATCAGAAGCTAATAGACCAAAATTAGTGTGATGGCTATCAGGCCTAATTGATGGATAATATAATGAAGGGGATGAACTATGTTGCCCACTTTTCCCTTTTTTGGATTTCTTAAAAAAAGACTTTGAAAATAAATTTTTTGCTCCCTCTCTCTCCGAACGCCATCCCCACCTTGCATCCCAGCTAGTCTTGTCTCATTTCATCTTTCTGGACCCCAAGAAAGGAGAAAACCAGACTGAAAGACCAACTTCCAGGTGAAAAGCTGGCTGACCTTCCTCTTGTTCATAGAACTTTTTCTCACTTGTGAGTTCTGAAAACCATCATATCGTCCTGACATCCAGTCCTCAGACCCTGAATGGGATACCCAATTACCTATGTCACAGAGACTTGTAAGATCCCGTTTTGTCTTCCTTCCCTGTTGTGTTATTTTCTGCTCCTCTGTTCCTTTCTGTCTATCCTATCTCTCATTCATTCTTTCAGCTTTTCATCAAACCATGAAATCAGCTGGATTGCATCATCATAGCAAGATGTGATGACCACAGTCTTGTCTTGTCTAAGGAAAAAAAGACCCAACCAGATGACATCCCTGACCAGAAAGTGAACTCGGGTTCAAGCAATAGTGTGATCAACCTACCTGCCAAAGCATCCATTATCGATTGACCAGCTGTCCAGTGTTCCAAAGTCATCAACAGCCATATTTCTCCCAACTTTTCTAGCTGATCTCTCCTCCACCTTATATTTGTCTGTTTGTTAGATAAAGAAGAAGTAAATACTCTTTAGGCATCAGGACCGAAAGTAAAATTAACCCTTTCCTTTTCATTAAAGAAAGATTTTTTAAAAACATGAGTCATATTTTGCCTCCAAAAAGAGTGTGACACTACGTTTTTATCCTTTGTTCTGCATAAACACTCAATTTCAGTCTCAATATAAATGCTTGTTTTAATTTCTTGTTCTTTCTTATATTTGATAAATAAACTTTTAATTTTAGAATGAGTAACATTTGGGTGTTTGCCAAGAAATCAAGTAACCTAACGTTTCAATAGAAAAAATAAAATAAATCCCAGACCTCTTCATATCATTGTTTTTATGTTGAACAGTGAAAGAATTTATTATACCTTTAACTCAATGGACCCTTGACATTATAACAGCACTTAATGCTTACATGCTTTGCTGAAGCAGGATTATAATCTGCACTACAACACAAAGCAATGCCCTTTGAAGAGGTAAAGATCTTGTAACATCTCTTTAAAATGTCTAAAACCTTGTTTAACGCTCTCTTCCTCTCCTGTCTATGCTGTTGAGGTCAGATTTACCATCTGTTCACCAGATTTAAGTCTATCTGCTGGAAACATTTTTCACTGAGGACAGGATAGTTCTGGTTCCAACTTCAGTGTGAATCTGATTTACAAAGGTAACTTAAATTCACCAGCTATAAAATTAAATCTGAAAAACAACAACAGTTAAAGTTGAAATGCTCTGGAGACTGTACATCATTTGGTTATTCAATAGCATAATTACACTTACACTTCTCTGTCCAACAACCTTTTCCCTCAAGAGAGCTCAAACCTCTATGCTTCTTAATGGCAAAATCTGTCAAAACTGACATATAAAGACTTGAAAATTATTCTCTGTCAAAGAAGCTGAATGCCAGAAGTGCCTTTCTGAAGTTTCTAATAAATCAATATTGTTAAGTACATTAATGTAGTTGTAAGTTTCCTTCTGAAAAGGAATATTGTTTCAATGGAAAATATTTATATAGTAACTAAGAAAAGTCAGCCCAATTCTCAAGTGTTCTGCACTTTGTGTTGTTGCTTATCCCAGGGCAAAGTGAGTACCAAAATCCGTCATTCTGCTCTGGTGCAGTGTTTTATATCCCCTTTGCACTCACTTTGAATGTAAAATGAGTGAACAGTGGTGAACTGGATGGTAGTATTACAGCTGGAAAAGTTAGAAATGAGGACATTAATTTAGGATGTTGGTACAGCAAGCAGAAGAACTGACGATGTTATTTCATCAAATGAAATGTATGGTATACTTATAGTCTACAATACCATTTCTCAGAAATGTCAAGGAGAGTGACCTTATTTGATCTCAACAACTGAACTCTGGTGAGGTTGCAAATTTACTAAGAACACCTGAGCGATGAATAGTTTCCAGGAACAAAAATGTAAACCTGGAAAGGAAGATAAAGGCTAAGATGGCTGGATCATATTGGGGAATGATAAGCACCCCACGGAGTGGATACACAGTCATCTGGAAATTGTGTGACTCATTGTTTGAAGGAGTAGGATCTGTCCATTGTCACACAAAAAACTCATGCTCCTGCCCTTTCTATTTCCCACGTTGATTAGTGCGAACTCCTTCTTGCTGGCCTTGCTTGGCTAGTTGTCTGATTCTTCTAGAGCTATTCTTGTGTTTTTTTCACCTAGACCCCCACGTACAGAGCTCCCTTCCTGAACTGACTCCTCTTCTCATTCCTGTATCTCCTTAAGGCCTACTGTTGCTGCAATATTTACAAAATATTAGTTGACTAAGATGTCTATTTCCATTGGATGTAATAATAATCTCCCTCCCTTAGTCCAGCATGCTGAAGACTAACTTTCACTGCATAGACTCATAATCTTATTTATAGTACTGCTGTCCTCTCTGCTTTACTCCTTCCTGTCTGTCTGGTTACTCACTCAGTCATATCTACTGTGGGGCCTTGATCCTGGGAATTGAACTCTGAGAGTCAGTGCATGTGAAGGTGTCTGCCTATGCCGATCAGCTTCCAGAACTTCATATTTAAGGCCTCAATAGAAGATGTGATCTCAAAGATAGGCAGTGGTATATTCACAGATCTAAATTAAGCACATGCATAGTTTTTTTGCAGGATCGGGGCATTACTCTGCAAGCTCCTGTGGGCAGTGATCATGTCTTCTGGGGTTTTTTGTTTGTTTGTTTTTTGGGGTGGAGGNAATGACCTTGACAAATTGGAGAACCAGTCTGAAACCAACTAGATGAAATTCAGTAAAGACAAGTGCAAAGTACTAAACTTTGCATGGGAAAATCAAATGCAAAACTGCAAAATGGGGAATAACTGGCTAGACAGTAGTTCTGCTGAAAAAGATCTCGGGGTTATAATGGATCACAAATTGAATATGAGCCAACAATCTGATGCAGATTGAAAAAGGCTAATATCATTCTGAGGTGTATTAACAGGAATGTCGTATGTAAGTCATGGGAAGTAGCTGTCCCACTTTATTTGGCACTGGTGAGGCCTCCACTGGAGTACTGGGCCCAGTTTTGCATGCCACACTGTAAGAAAGATGTGGACAAGCTGGAGACAGTCCTGAAAAAATCAAGAAAAATGATAATAGGATTAGAAAACCTGACCTCTGAGGAAAGGTTAAAACACCTGTGTATGTCTAGTCTTGAGAAAAGACGACTGCGGGGGGACCTGATAACAGTCTTCAAATAGGTTAAGGCCTGTTCTAAAGCAGATGGTGATCAACTGTTCTCCATGTTCACTGGAGGAAGGGCAAGAAGTAATGGACTTAATCTGCAATAAGGGAGATTTAGGTTAGATATTAGCAATAAATAAATAACAGCAACTTTCTAACTTATAAGTATAGTTAAGAACTGTAATTGGCTTCCAAGCAAGTTTGTGGAATCCCCATCACTGGCAGCTTTTAAGTTAGACAACACCTATCAGGGATGATCTAGATCCTGCCTCAGCACAGTGGACTGTACTATATGACCTCTCAAGGTTCTTTTCAATCTTGCATTTCTATGGTTCTATAATCTTCTAAAAAACTCCACCTGTGTATCAAATAATAGTTGCTCCCCTCAAGAAGACAAGAAAAATTATATATTTCAGGTAAGATTTTCATCCAGGTTTTGGATCCTATATGCTGGATGAAAGGGCCCAAGCAGTGTAAAGGAGCACTAAACCCCAGTATTTGGCTAGAGGATTCCCCCAGAGGCAGAACCATGGAAGACAGCTGCAAGCCCTGGTATAGGTGGGTGGGGGAAGTTCATAGCACAACTTTGGGCCCCATTTGAAAAAAGAATAAGGAGAGCAAACGTATGCAGAGAGAGAAAGCATGGTTGGGTCTAAAGAGAACTAGGAATTAGGACACTCAAGATCTCTTCCCAGGTCTGTTAATCACTTGCTGTGAGATGTGGTCACCTAACCTCTCCTCAGTTTATTCATCTGGAAGATGAGTATAAAACTAGCCTGCTTCATCAGAGGGATGGGAGGTCTGAGAATGAATTAATGTTTGCAAAGTGCTTTGAGCTCTTTAGATGAAAGCTCTTTGCAAGTGCAAAGAGGATGATTGTTATTATTTGGCCCAGTAATTTCTTAATCACCACTCCCTCCCACTGCAAAACAAACAAAATAAAAAATAACGTCCTCTTCCAAAAAATTAAATAAAAAACAACCAACCAGATTACAGCAGAACAGAACAAAAACAGGCAACAATCATTGAAGATTACTTTGTCTTCAATGATTTAAAAGGTTGTTTGGGTTGTATGTTTCTTTCGTGTAAAGCAAGCTTAAGTTTACACGAAAGACTATCAAATTATTCAGCGATTTGTGTTACTATACTATTCTGAGATTGCTGTTTTCCAAGCACGTTCAGAGAGGGGCTTTTAAATAGTTACGGATTTCTTCTAAGTGATGTGTAACAAGCAATGCTGGAGTTTTTGTTGCAAATCATAACTCTGTATTTAAAAAAAACCTGGACATTTTACTATTCCCCACTGCCCAAACAAATAGCCTTAAAAGGACAATTGCCATATATCAAGTATGCATGTCAACAGCAAAATGCTGTGCAGTATATGTGAAAACTAATCACATGTAAAATCTAAACCTTCTGTACAGCTAGCCTTGCTTTTATTAGTAGAACTGTGTAGCAGCTGAGTTCCTTCTGGCTTTATACATGTTTCCGCTCAGCTTCCAGGGGAATGTTAGAGAAATCCCAGTTGTTTCCTGTAAGAGAGGGCTGCAGGGCTTATCTGTTGAGCAGGAACTAGAATCCTGCTTAAGTCTGCTAAATTTTGATGACTTCTTGTAGCTAATACAGGTTGTTAACTCCATCAGGGTATAAGAGGTGGAGTTGAGTCTCTGCCCAGAGGACACTATGACAAATGCAAAGTAGTCCATTTGGGAAGGAACAATCAGTTGTACACCTACTAGGAAGGACTATTGCGGAAAGAGATCTGGGGGTCATAGTGGATCACAAGCTAAATATGAGTCACCAGTCTACCACTATTGCACAAAAAATGAATATCACTCTGGGATGTATCAGCAGGAATGTTGTAAGCAAGACATGAGAAGCAATTCTTCTGCTCTACTTCATGCTGATTAGGCCTCAGCTGGAGCATTGTGTTCAGTTCTGGATGCCACATTTCAGGAAAGATATGGACAAATTGCAGAAAGTCCAGAAAAGAACAACAAAAATGATTAAACCTGTGAGGGAAGATTGAAAAAATTGGATTTTTTTTGTCCGGAGAAGAAAAGCTTGGTGTGTGTGCGGGGGGTGGGGGGTTGGAGACATAACAGTTCTAAAGTACATGAAAGGTTGTTACAAGGAGGAGGGAGCTAAATTGTTCTCCTTAACCTCTAATGATCGGACAAGTAGCAATAGGCTTAAGTTGCAGCAAGAGCAGTTCAGGTTGGATATTAGGAAAAAAAATCCTGTCAGGGTAGTTAAGCACTGGAATAAATTGCCTAGGAAACTTGTGGGCTCTCCATCATTGGAGAATCTTAAGAGCAGGTAGACAAATGCCTGTCAGGGGTGGTCTAGATAATACTTAGTCCTGCCATGAGCACAGGGGACTGGACAAGGTCCCTTCCAGTCCTATGATTCTATGTAGCTCAGTGGAGAACTGGGCCACATATAAGAAAGGACTGGAACAATATATAGTAGCTAATGATTAAATGATGAGTAAAAGATGGCAGTTTTAGTGAATATAATAGGGGTTAAACTGTATAAGCTCCTGTGTAATTTAATATCTCCTGTTAAACCTGCACACAAAACTTTTCCTGAAATAGTGGCAATCCTACAAATCACCTATCCCCAAAGCCACTGCTCACTGAGGAGTGCTTTCACTTTTGTAAATAGGAAAAAAATTGAAAAAGGAACATAAAGTCTTGCAAGTCAAATGGAAAAGTATAATTAGGCAGGCAAAAAAGAATTTAATGAGCAACTAGTAAAAAAACAAAAAAAACCCTAAAAGTGATTTTTAAAAAAAAGTACATCAGAAGCAGATGCCTAACAATCAGAGCGGGCAACTGGATGATCAGGACGCCAATGGAGCGCTCAAGGAAGAAAAGGCTCTTATGTAGAAACTAAATGAATTATTTGCATTGGTTTCCACTGCAGAGGATATGAGGGGGATACCCATTCTTTTTAGGTGACAAATCTGAGAAACTGTTCCAGATTGAGGAGGTTTTAGAGCAAACAGATACATTAAACAGTGTTCAGCAAAGCATGGGGTGGACTAAGGTCTGAGGTAAGGTAATGTCACAAGGACCATATGGTGTTCACCCAAGAGTTCTGAAGGAACTCAAATATGAAATTAGAGTTGTATTAACTGTGGTATGTAACCCATCACTTAAATCAGCCTCCTTTACAATAGCTAATGTAGTGCCAATTTTTTAAAAAGGCTCCAGAGGAGATCATGGCAATTACAGGCCAGAAAGCCTAAGTTCAATACCACGCAAATTGGTTGAAACTATAGCAAAGAACAAAATTATCAGACACATAGCTAAAGACAATCTGTTGGGAAACAGTCAACATGGCTTTTGTGAAGGGAAATCATGCCTTACCAATCTATTAGAATCCTTTGAGGCAGTCAACAAACATTTGGACAAGGGTAATCTAATGCATATAATGTACTTGGACTTTCAGAAAGTCTTTGACAATTTCCACACCAAAGATTCTTAAGCAAAATAAGAAGTAATGGGATTAGAGGGAGGGTTCTCTCATGAATTGGTAACTGGTTAAAAGGTAGGAAACAAAGGGTAGGAATAAATGGTCAGTTTTCACAATGGAGAGAGGTAAATAGCAGGGTTCCTCTAAGATTTGTACTGGGCCCTGTGCTGTTCAACATATTCATCAATGATCTGGAAAAGGAGGTGAACAGTGAGTTGGCAAAATTTGCAGATGATATAAAATTACTTAAGATCGTTAAATCCAAATCTGACTGCAAAGATTTACAAAGTGATCTCACTCAGCTGGGTGACGGCGTAAAAAAATGGCAGATGAAATTCAATGTTGGTAAGTTCAAAGTAATGCACATTGGAAAAAATCGCAACTATACATATAAAATAATGGGTTCTAAATCAGCTGTTACCACTCAAGAAAGATCTTGCAGCCATCATGGACCATTCTCTGAAAATATCTGCTCAATATGCAGCAGCAGCCAAAAAAGCTAACATAATGTTCGGAAGTATTAGGAAATAAGACAGATTAATCTTAACAATAATAATAATAATTAATAATACAGAAAATATCATAATGTCCCTATATAAATCCATGATATGACCACATCTTGAATAATGTGTGCAGTTCTGGTCATTCCATCTCAAAAAAGATAGACTAGAATTGGAAAAGGTACAAAGAAGGGCAACAAAAATGATTAGCGGTATGGAACAATTTCCACGTGAGGAGAGATTAAAAGACTAGGACTGTTCATCTTAGGAAAGAGATGACTAAGAGGGTTTATGACAGAGGTCTATAAAATCATGAATGGTGTCAAGGAAGTGTTACTTATCCCTTCACATAACAGAAGAACTAAGGGTCACCCAATGAAATTAATAAGCAGCAGGTTTAAAACAAACAAAATAAAGTATTTCTTCACAGAACGCAGAGTCAACCTGTGGAACTCATTACCAGGGGATGTTGTGAAGGCCAAAATTATAATGGGGTTCAAAAAAGAATTAGATAAGTTCACGGAGGATAGGTCCATCAATGACTATTAGACAAGATGATCAGGGATGCAACCCAATGCTCTGGATGTCTCCACACTTCTGGATGTCAGAAGCTGAGACTGGATGACAGGGAATGGATCACTTGATAATTGTCCAGCTCTATTCATTAGCTCTGAAGCAACTGGCGCTGGCCATTGTCAGAAGACAAGATATGGGGCTAAATGGACCATTGGTCTGACACTGTATGGCTATTCTTATATTCTTAAATAATTTCTGAATATGTGGCTGAATTAAGGAAATTAACAGAGAATTGCAGTTTTGAGATAGTTTAAGTGATGTATTAAGGGGCAAGTTAATGTGTGTTATGAAAAATGAAGCAATTCAAAATGAGCTATTACCCGAGGCTGATTTGACCCTAAAACATGAACTAAACATTATTGTATTACTAGAGAAAGCAACTAAGGATGCCGGGGAACTGTGCGCACATGTGCGCTTTCATTGTGACAGTCTCACAAGGCAAATAATTATTGGTTCAAGGACACACTATATAGCAACTGCAGGAAATCTGGGTATACAGAGAAAATGCGCAGGTTTATACATGGCTTACATTTTCATAGATGGAATTTGATAATTCCAGGGATATCTCATGGATGAGAGCTCCATGGTTCCAGCTTTACATTTAAACATGGCAAAAAGATTTTAAACAGATGTCACAGTGTCTAGTCTTGTGTCTCAGGATTCTCCATGGCAGTTAGTGAATGGGACAGTGAACAACATGGTAGCCAGCAGCAGGTTATAGTTTGAAGTCTTGGACTTCATGGTTGTTTGAGAATTCCTTAGATCAAGCCCTAGAAGATATAGTTGCAAATAAGGAGTTTTTGCTCACCAACCTTACAAAGCAAAAAGTTACCATCAGTAGATCAGCAGTTGCGACTCCAAATTTCTTCAGCTTTAAGAGTGATGACACACTTTAAGAGAACTTTCCTACAACACTGGAAAGATCAAGATTTTCCCTGATGTTGGAAGCAGGAGTTACCGACAGGAGTGGTTCTCAAATTAGGGCTGCCACTTCAGGGAAAAGCCCCTGGCAGGTCTGGCCAGTTTGTTTACCTGCCACATCGGCAGGTTCGGCCAATCACAGTTCCCAGTGGCTGCGGTTCACCGCTCCAGGCCAATGGGAGCTGCAGAAGCGGCGTGGGCTGAAGGATGTATAAGTGGTGGCCTTAGTTTGAGAACCACTGACTTACAGCACACATTGGAAAAGCATGCTTAAACAACAACAAGCTGGATAAATTCTTCTAGTACAGTGGTTCCCAAACTTGTTCCGCTGCTTGTGCAGGGAAAGCCCCTGGCAGGCCAGGGCAGTTTGTTTACCTGCCGCATCCACAGGTTCAACCGATTGCGGCTCCCACTGGCCAGGGTTCACTGCTTCAGGCCAATGGGAGCTGCTGGAAGCAGCGTGGGCCGAGGGATGTACTGGCCGCCACTTCCAGCAGCTCCCATTGGCCTGGAGCACTGACCCACAGGGAGCCGCAATCTGCTGAACCTGTGGTCTTGGCAGGCAAACAAATCGGCCAGCCCACCGGGGGCTTTCCCTGCACAAGCTGCGGAACAAGTTTGGGAACCACTGTTTTAATAGTTTCTGCAACTTATAACTTAGGGATGCACTCCTTGCCACAAGGCCCCTTCCTTTCCCTTCCCTGTCTCTTCAGGTCAGTCCCACTACTCCACCAGTTCAGAGTTCTGTTGCATACACAATGTGTCACTTGCAGGATTTTTGTGTTGAAAGCTTAAGAAAATGAAGCTTTCTGTAGCCACACAGAATGCTTGATATTTTCCCTTCATTTACTTACAGGCCATTTTTTCCATTGAAATCAATGAGAGTTATACATCCATGTACTGTACTTCTGAGGATCAGGGACTTGGTCTTCTTAAGAGGCAAGCATACTTAGAAAGAGAAGTTGAATTGGCCACCCAAATCACAGAAGGAAAGTGTGGGAGTAATTCATGTTCTACCAGGTCCTCACTTCAGCCATCTAAAGAAAAAGAGGGAGGAGATATTGCCATGTTTGTTGGGGTAAAATGAAGCAGTCTGTTGTGATAATGATGGAGGATGTCTGGGAAGAATATTCATGGGTTTTGTGTGTCTATGAACAATTGTAGTTCATATTCAAAAACTATTGTAAGCATGGGCTGAAGTTTGAGAATGTACTGAGGTGCAGTAGCAAGGTTCAGATGGGTACATTAGAGGGGAATATTTTCCTTAGCTATTGTTCAAACATTCATAGTGGATATAAAATAAAATCCCACGGGAATATCTGTATATCTGGTGGAAATGTGACAGATCACTCCTGTAGTTCACTGAATTTCAAAGTGCAATGTTACAATCAGACACCACATATTAAACTTGTGCCAGGCCCTTCTGTGTTTTCTGTGGATGACGTACTGTTCATGAAGCACTATCTAGTTGAAATTTTTATGACAATGGCAGAATGTGTAAGAGGTCTGAGTTCTAACAGAATTTTCTTATTGTAACTTTTTTCTACTGGTATTCAGTTTTTCTTTTCAAATGACTTATACAGACTGTCCTCATACCTGCTTTATTATTCCCTTAGATACATTCTTAGCATAGTCTTGGTTTGTAATTAAAAAGAATAATAAAAGGTTAATGTAAAATATCCACACAACAGTGATGTTGTTCAAGTAATTGCAACCATTTTTTAGTCTCTGCTATTTCAGCAGGGACTTTTAGCCACTTTAAGTTATGCTTCACAGCTATCTAGTATAGTAAGTGCTTCCTATTACTGAAGAGCATCATTATATTAAGTCCTAATTATTATTACTTTGAAATTCTGAAGTGTACAGAGAAGTGAAAGCAAGCATAACTATGTTTCTTTAAAAAGACAAGTTGCCAAGCTTGTACATTTGAACCCCCCAAGTTATTAATAATAAATTAAATAATATTACTGAAGGACTAAGAAAAATATAAAGCTGTTTCAGGCTATTGAGAGCCTACTGTTCGACAAGCCTTTTTTTAACTCCATCTAAAAATTGGACACACATCCTTTTTCTTTTTATACGGGACTCTAAAATATCCTTGAAGAAAAGTGCCACTTGAAGCTCATGTTACTTTGGCGATCTATTTATGTTGGCAAAAAGCTTGTAAGTTCTGTACATAATTATGGTAGTCTATGCAACTATGTGATTGTGACATTACCCAGGGTACAATCTGGACTCAATTCTCCAATCTGGTGTGCCTTTTACCCTGCTTCGCTATGAGAGCAACCACTTCTGGCCTGCTCACCAACAGCCTCCAGCATGTAAATCACTCCCAGCTATACTGTATAAGCGCTATAGCCAGCCACTCATGAATTACACTGCAGAGCAATACCAGCAAATGCCCAGTCCCAGACTTTCCTCCAAAACTGTGCATCTTGTACTGCCCAATCCTCCTGGACAATACAAGCTGATATAAAACTCTATCATTTATTAATAGAAAAGAATATGCACAACTCTTGTTATCCTAAATGGAGTTTCCCAAACACTTCAATCCAAACACCTGGTGCAGATAAAACAATGAAACACATTTATTAGCTACTGAAAGATAGATTTTAAGTGACTACAAGTAATGAGGAATATAAGTCAGAATTGGTTACAAGGAAATGAAAGGTAAAACACAACTAACACCTAACTTAACAAGCTAAATGAATACAAAGCAAAGATCTTTCTGACCACATGTTCCAGCAGTTTTACTGGCTGAACTGCATTCAGTCAGGATCTCCTCCCTCCCAGGTCCAATGCTGCTTCCTTAGTTCGTCAGGTGTTGATGATGCTGAGACTAGAGAGGAAGGGAGAGAGATTTGGGGCATCTGCCCTCTCTTCTTATAGCCCTTTCTTTTGTGCAAAATCATCTCTAGCTGATGTTCAGGAGACAGAATGTCTGTGTGGTCAGGAACCTTAAACTGTTTCTTTGTCAAAATGAAGATCTTTTGCCCACACCCTCTCACCTGCTGAAGAGTGGCCACTTAATCAGGTGATGGTCCCTTTGATCTCATTGACCCCTGTCTGAGGCATTGGCTAGCCTTTTGTCTCTGGGGAACTTGTTTGTGATTGGCCTCCAGAATATGTTGAAACATGCCCTAGAAATATCACAGACTGGAATCTTATATCTTTACAAATGTTGCCACTCATATTTTGCTCTACAGCCAAAATGCTTCTGAAATAAATGTAGTCAAACTTTACTAAATCTGGGTCACTGAGAACAAAAAATGATGCTTAAAATTGTTGATTGGCTCTAGTCTAGCTGTTGGGCTCCAGACTACAGCAGTGGAATCTCCTGGCAGGTGATGTTAGGGTTTCCATGTTCCGTGACCGTCAAAAGGATCTTGTCCCATTCTTCTTCATGGAAGGTGATCTTGTAGCCTGCAACAACATCGATGGTGTGATGGCAGCCCTCAACATCGTTCACGATCCAGATGAGTGGAGACTGTTCATTGATTCATCGAAGACGAGTCTTAAAGCTGTTTTGCTGCATAATGGCAATGTTTTGCCATCAATTCCAGTTGGTCATGCAGTCCATATGAAGGAAACCTATGACAACATGAAACAACTTTTGAGGTGCATAAACTATGACCAACATCAGTGGCAGCTTTGTGGCGATTTGAAGGTTGTTGCTCTCTTGCTTGGTCTGCAGACTGGATACACAAAGTACTGCTGTTTTCTCTGCGAATGGGATAGTCGTGCAAGAGATTCCCACTACATCAAGAAAGATTGGCCACTCCGACAGTCATTGGAGCCTGGGAGGAAAAGTGTTCAGCATCCACCACTTGTTGAATCAAGGAAGATATTGTTACCACCCTTACACATCAAGCTGGGTCTGATGAAGAACTTTGTCAAGGCCATTGACAAAACACAAGCAGCTTTCAAGTACCTCCGTGGAAAATTTCCAAGGTTAAGTGAAGCTAAGATAAAGGAAGGTGTCTTTGTTGGTCCTCAGATTCGTGAACTTCTTCGAGATGATGCATTTGACCATGCACTGCGTGGCAAGGAAAAGACGGCATGGAAAGCCTTCCAGTTAGTGGCAATAAATTTTCTCGGAAACAACAAGGCAGACAACTACAGGTTGTTGGTGGAAAACCTCCTCAAGGCATACAAAAGCCTTGGTTGCAACATGTCACTAAAGATACATTTTTTGCACTCTCATCTAGATTTTTTTCCACCGAACTGCGGAGCAGTGAGCGACGAGCACGGCGAGCGATTTCACCAGGACATTGCAACAATGGAGAAACGCTATCAGGGCAAATGGAGCCCATCAATGCTTGCAGACTATTGCTGGACAGTGACAAGAGATGCTCCATTTAATGAATACAAGAGACAAGCCAAGAAGCGCCGAGTAGACACTGAATAGGATTAAACTATGTACATAATAGTTTTTTGCCTTTTGTTTCATAATAAATTTTATTTATATAACCCTTTTGCTGATTTTTAAAGTGTTACATAAACAGGACAGGTGAAATATTATCATGTAAAGCAACCATAAACACATGAAAAGACCTAGGTTTACAATTTATGATTAAAACTCTACTATCTACACAATATACATAGACATAAAATGTAAAAACTTAAATATCTTAGAAACAGTAGCCAATCAGTTGTTTTAATTGTCATATTTGAATTCAGCACATCAAAATACATAATAAATAGCACATTTTATCTCTGAAGCAGACGACTTCTCAAAAATTGTAGACCAGTGCAATCAGCAAATCATGAGTTTTCAAATGATACCTTACACAGTATGCTTTGTACAAACTTTAACATAATCTTGTAAAAGGGGAGAACATGCGGGTACAGACTTTCACAGTGATACTATCACTGTTGTCGCACTGTAACTCCCTCCATTTGTTTGTTACATCTACTGATTGTGTCTCGTCTTAATTTAGAGAGGAAACTCTTTGAGGCTGGAATGATCTTTCGCTAGATGTTTGTATAGTGCCTACTCTCCTGGAACCTTGTTGGAACCCTCTCCATTGTTGAGTGGATCTGATTCTTCACATTATTCCTCCAGGTCGCTAAAACTTCTCTTTGCCCTTTCTCTTGTTCCTATTTTTCCTCCACCGATTTTTTCCAAGCTCTTTGACGGTATATTGGATTTTGATACTTAAACTTTCATGGGATGATTTTCATACAAGAATAATCTGGCATGGTCACTTTAAGCTCATCTCTTATTTCCATTATACTCAGGGCAACACAATTTGATAGAAATTCTGCAAATAAATAAATAAAAATTAACTAAATATAATAATTCTGCCATATATGCAAAATATTTTATTGAATTTGGCTGCTTCTGTCACTCCAATCATTAGAATTGTTTAAGGATATTTCAACAGCACAAGCTGAAATTTTGACCTGTAGCATGACTCATCAAGAATTACAGTCTTTAAAGTATTAGAAATACAACTGTCTTTTTTAAACCTTTCCTTCTAGGTACAAGCTGTACCCTCCAATTTCTTCCTTCTGAAAAAGACCATTCTCTGCTACCTCTGAAACTGATTTACAACACTTCTGTTGCAAAACTCTAGCAATTGCTTTTAAATATCATATTTCAACAGCCTTTAATGTGCATAAATTTTGTTTAAATTGTTCAGTCCATCATCTCCAGTTCCTGAACTAATTAACTCCTTACAGAGTTTATTGGAACCAATTTATGACCTTTATTTGCAGGGTCATTTATACTTCTGTGAGGTCTTCTATTGATTGATTTTCTTCCTAACTGACATATAGGCCACTTTAATATTAAAGGTGCTATATGAAAGTAAAATTCAATGTTTTGTGTGCATGATATAAAGGTATTTTGCAATAGAAAGAAGCAGCTTCTTCTCTAGGAGTACTTTCCTTAGCTATTATCTGGTCTTTACTAATCCAGCTTGTTGCCACTTTGCCTTCTCACAGAAACTCTTCCCAGCATTTTTTTTTGGGGGGGAAGGGGCATGGGGCTTGGACATCTAAATGTCACAGAGACCAACATATGGATCTCTAAAGTGGCCAGCGGGCAAGTATTAACTCCTGTTTTTCCTTTCTTATTTCTGAGAAACTTGCACATTCATTACTATAACTATACTATATTACATTATAACTATACTATAGTGACACTATGCTGTTATTTAATAGAGAGCTGCAGTTATATGATCCAGTGACATATACTCTTCTTGAAATACAGTATGGACCTGATTCTCTTCTCAAGCAGGGGTGAATCAGAAGTAACTGCACTGAAGCCAGTGGAGCTGAAGTGGTGTATATCTGATGTAAGAAAGAACAGAGCCCTGACAACAGTCTTCAAATCTGTTAAGGGTTATTATAAAGATAACAGCAACAAATTGTTCTTTATGCCTACTGAAAGTATGATGAGAAGTAATCAGCTTAATCAGCAGCAAGTGAGATTGAGGTTAGATATTAGGAAAAACTTTCTAACTTTAAGACTAGGTAAACTCTGGAATTGGCTTCCAAGGGATGTTATAGAATCTTTACCATTGGAGGTTTTCATAAAATCATAGACTTTAAGGTCAGAAGGAACCATTATGATCATCTAGTCTGACCTCCTGCAGAAGGCAGTTTACAGAATCTCACCCACCCACTCCTGTATCAAACCTGTGTCTGAGCCACTGGAGCCCTCAAATCATGGTTTAAAGATTTCAAGATGCAGAGACTCTTCCAGCAAGTGACCCATGCCCCATGCTGCAGAGAAAGGCGAAAAACCCTGGACAAACACCTGTCAGGTATGGTCTAGGTTTACTTTGTTCTACCACCATGCAGCGGGCTTGACTCAATGACTTATTGAAGTCCCTTGCAGCCCTACATTTCTGTGATTCTATGATCAGAATTAGAGCTGGGTGAGTAACTGATTTTTTGGTTCATTGGCAATTCTGAAATATTAAAGACAAAGATCGTTAAACTGGCAAATTCATGAATGGTTTTGGGCTAACCGAGAACTGCATTTTTTTTGGTGAATAAATAGTTGTCCAATATCTTTTATTCAGCTGCAGTCTGAATTCTATCTTCTTCCTCCCTTCCACTCAGGGAGGATGTCCTAGCAGAGTGACCTACACCAAGTATAGGATGACAGTAATGGTGGAGCTATCCTCTAGCATATTTTTCACCAGGGATAGTTTTTGCTTTTGATATGCAGTGGTGCAGGATGTGCTTTCGGTTTCCTCAGTCTCCTACAGCCTGGATGAATATCCTAACCAATAGGCTACTGGTATAAAACCACTATCACTTTTCATGAGGTGCCTTCCTCTGTAGCTGTTAGGTATCTAACTCCCTAAGAGGGGCAGGGCATAGGCTCCACCCCATCCTACTGACTAACCTAGCCAGCTCCCCATTCATCTTGGCTTCTTCAAATCCCATTTTTAGGTGCCCAGCTCTCCCCACAAATTATACAGGAGTTTGGGTGCTTAACTCAGGACTGTGAATTCCTCTAGGTGGCAGGGCACCAAAAAGTTAGGCATTACAATGCTTAGGCCCGTCTGTGGATCTCATCCTTGGAATGCAAGCCTCCATCCCTTATATAAGTGAATACATGCTAATGAATTCAGTGGGTTTGCTCACTTAAGGAAAAGCTGCAGGATCATGTTCACAGCCCTTAAGCTGCAACACATTTCTCTGGATGTTTTGGGGTGAAAATATAACACTACAATGAGTCTGTTCCATAACAACAACACAACACAATGTGGACTATGTTATAGGAACTACCTTAGCAGATCAGACTAGCTGTCCATCTAGTCCAGTATCCTGTCTGTGATAGTGTCCAGCAGCAGATGATTCAGAGGATATTCCCTTCCCCACCTACCCCCCAAAAATAAATAACCTTCCCAGTCATGGCACTGTACATAGATACTTCAATAAACTATTTTTACTGTTTATCCCAAATTAGAATGAGAAAGGAAAGAACACTGATGAATGTACTTAAGCTTTTGGTCTGTTTCCCTTGGTGAGAGTACAGAGAGTTGAAGTTGAGAACATCTGCATACTACCCATACTTTGAAACACCTTGTCTTACTTTGTTACAGTGTCAACAATATTCAAACATGGGGTTATTTGGTTCTTACTAACTAATACAGAAGTTATCTAATATTTTTACAAATAAAAATAAAAGAAACAGAAGATGTTTAATCAGCACCCACTAGATGGAGATAATTAGATAAAACACTTTTAATGAAGCTTTGATTGAAAACCAACATTAATACAAAGTTAATGCTTTGCTTTGCTAAGTTCAGTTAATTGCAACTATTTTGAGAAGAGCGTACCATTTTGGGATGCACTTTTGACCTCTTTAAATCATGCATAATAATTTTCTGCTATAGTACTGTCAATTTTTTTACTATTGCTCAATTAGGGTTCCTTTCTATCTTGAATCTTTGTACTGAAGAAGTGGAATTCTGCCTTGCACAATGGATGGCAGAACTGTGCCTTGTTCAATGAATGGAGAGTGACAGGTTCTTCCACCCTTGCTTATCCTGCACAGTAAGTTACTCCTCCAGTACTGATTTCAGTCAGACTACTTAAGAAAGAAAGTTCTACTCAGTGTGAATAAGGGTGGCAGAATCAGGTCCTATCCGATCAAAACGAAGACTCAGGCTGAGAAACTGCCAAATGCAATTGCATATTTTGAATCACAGAAATTCTGTCTAATTTGGAGATGGAAGACCTAATAGGTCATACACGTTGTTCCCTTACAAATGCTGCGTTGTTCTCTGTTATGTCTTCTAGTGTCTTTTTTGAGGAATGAAGAAACCCGAATTGTAAAATGGGAAGGAGTATCACTACCTATGAATGAGGAAAAAGACAGGGCATCCTTAACAACAGCCAATTTCAGGCACAGTCACGTACAGTTTCATGTACAGTTTCACTGGACAACAAAATTCAAAGAACAAGAAATGTCCTGAATAGAGTGGCTGAGTGCAGGACTTGACATAAAATTTGCTAAAGAATGACAAGCTTTTGGGGACAATTTAAATACAGAGTAAAAATGAAGAGTAAATAAATAAGACAATAATGAAGATGAAAAGAAAAAAAAGAGACAAACAGTACAGAATAAAGGCTAGAAACAGGGTTCAAACCTGCAAAGACTGAAACTGTGGTAAAATTCCCTTTGACTTTAATGGAAGCAGGGCCTGGCCCACATAGAAAGGAATGTGAAAGACATTGGATAAAAGGTGCAGTCAGGTCAAAATAAATAATACCAAAGGCAGAAGAGAAAATTAAAGGAAGCAAAACTCAACCAGGCAAAAAACCAAAACAACTCAAGTCAGACAACATATATGCTAGCATCAATTTTCCGTTTCAAGCAGTTCCTAATTAATAAGTGATGATCTGCATTTTTAAACATACAGGGAAACTTATTATGAATTGTATGAAGGAGTTGACATTATTCAAACCAAATGACCTCATAGTTCACAATTAATCTAAATTACTTCTAAGGACAAACAATTATACAACTTTCCTTTCCACTATGAAAAATAATCAGAATAGTACATTTTGATCAAAGGCTTATGATCAGAGTTTGTGGAGAGAATAGGTATGTAATATGTACGTAGCTAAATTAAGGTTTGAAGTTAAACCTTGAATTTCATCTGAAGACTGAAATTTAAACAGTAATTGAAGCAAACATGCCTTCCCCTTAATGCCTTGTTTACACTTAAAACATATATAATCCAGGTTGCCATTTTCTTTCAGCAGCAAAACTGAAGCTAATATTTAGAAAGCTGACCTTTTGTTTTACTGTTTCTTTCAGCCAATTAATTTCATGACCTTTTCATTCCTCATAGAAAGAAAAGGAAAAAAGCTACCAGAAATTCATGAAGAATTGTTTGTTGGTAGTAGATTAATATTAGGAAAACCACTGGAATAAAAATAGTTTATTTTGTAATATTTCTGAAACAATGCAGCATTGAAGTGGGTGGGAGATATAAATTATGTACTGAATAATATAACATTGCTGTTAAGATTAATTGATACATTTTATGTAGTTTTTAGTATAAACACTCCGCACTGATATACATCAGAAAATGAATGTCAAATCTTTGATTTTTTTGTTATAACGTCCTACACACATACAGTATGAACAGTCTATCGACTTTACTGTTGCATGTTAGCTCATTAAATGCAATCATTATGCACTCTCCTCATTGGGCATCAAATGCTTTAGCTGTAATTAAAGCTTGATCTGTACAGAAAAGGGTTGTGCATATCATTTGAATGTTATGTGGCATAGCAATGCCCAAGTCAGAAGGAATCTTTAAATAAAAGAGAAATATATATTGCATTATTCTATGACTCATAGCTGCACCAAGAACTATCTATAGAGTTTGTTAATGTACACAGATTCTTCATCATGCACTGAATTAACTAGTTATTTACAGTAGTTTGTCATCACATTTGCTACTGATTCTCTGTCAGGGCTGGCCTTACCATGAGGCGAACTGAGGAGGCCACTTGAGGTGCCAGACTGTGGGGGGGTGCCATTAGGACCCAGAGTATAGAAAATTGTGTCTGCTGCTGGTGCATATGTATTCTCTCTTTTGTAGATGCACAGTGATGGTGGAGTGCTGTGCTGGAGGAAGGAGGGCACAAGAGACATAACAGGCAGGCAGGAGAAAAGGTGAGAGAGAATAACAGAAAACAGGAGGAAGGAGGAGGAGCCTCTTATGTACCTCTCTAACACCCCCAGGAGCCTGGACTGATTAACACCAGCTTCTCAGGGAGCTTCCTGTTTCCTGCTGCTTCCCTGAACCCACTTGAGGAGAACAGGCAGTCAACTGAAATAGTAGGAGCCAGTTAGGCCCTTAAGACGTTGATATCTTCCCTCACTCAGGCCCTGCTACAAGCCTACTTATTTGTCCCCTTCAACTGAGTGTTGAGAGCCACTATAGCTGGCACAGAACAGCAATCATGAGTGAAAGAAGAAAATGCCCCTCTGAAGAAGCATTCAGAAAAAGAAAACAAGCAAAGGAAGATTTTCTATCTAAGCTAGAAGGAGCTCTCCTGAGCTACATACATACAAAGTTCACAGTGAGTCTTCCTGCCCCAGTGAGGATGTGAGTGGTGAGGAGATGCCTGATCTTCCAGTTAGTCAGAGTGCAGGTGACCTAACAGCTAGTGCAGCATCCATATCTCCATCTCAAATGGATGTAACCATGCACATTCCTGAAGAAAAGTGTAGTTCAGAGAAGAATGTAGTGAAGGTGCAAGAAATAGCTGCTACTGAGTTTAGTTCCTTAAGTCTAAATGATCCATGACTGTGGACCCACTGGAGCAGTAACCTGAGGAACTTCCTTATACTGTATGGGCCACAGCAAGTGAAAAACATAATGTTCTCCAAAGACAATGAAAATAGAAGTGTCCATCCAACACATTATTGGTGTGACAGAAGTAGTGACAAAGTGGAGAGGCCATGGCTTATGTACTCAAATACCCAGAATGCTGCATACTGTTTTTGCTGCAAACTCTTCCAGTCTAATGTTCCAGCCATATTGGGTTCTACAGGAAAAAAAGACTGGAAAAATCTGGCTAGAAATCTGGTATGCCATGAGAAGGCAGCAAATCACCAGAAAGCATTCCATAGGTGGATAGAGCTTGAGATGAAATTAAGGTTAAAGGCCACCATAGATGATCAGCATCAAGAGAAGATTGCATCAATGTCTCTTTACCGGGAAAATGTTCTGAAAAGACTCATTGCCATTGTGAGAATGCTTGCTACCCAAAACCTAGCACTATGTGGCACTTCAGATCAGCTGTATGTGCCAAATCATGGAAACTTCCTTAAAATTGTGGAGCTGATGGCTGAGTTTGATGCTGTACTCCAGGAGCATCTCATAAGAGTCACCATCCAAGAAATGTACACACACCACTACCCCCAAAAAAACAATGCAAAATGAGATCATACAGTTACTGGCAACAAAAGTCAAATAGAAGATTGTGGCAGATCTGAAGTCAGCAAGATATTATTCTGTTATTCTGGACTGCACACCTGATATCAGCCATATGGAACAAATGACTTTAATGGTGCGTTTTATAACAACAACAGAACCTAGTGAAAATATCCCTGCAATGGTGACTATCAGAGAACATTTTCTAGAATTTATTGACACTGATGATACTACAGGAGCTGGTATGACAAATGTTCTTCTTAAAAAGCTGGAAGTTATGGGAATTGCCATAGATGGCATGAGAGGTCAGGTCTACAATAATGGTGCCAACATGAGAGGAAAGAACAGAGGAGTGCAGTCACGGATCCGAGAGCGAATTTTTTTTGTCCCATGCAGTTGTCATTCACTGATCTTTGTGGTCAGTGATGCAGCATTAGCTTCTAGTGAGGCTGCTGACTTTTTTAATGTAATTCAAAGCATCTATGTATTTTTCTCTGCATCAACTTATCGATGGCAAATTTTGATGCATCATCTGGGAACATCCTCTCTGAAACTGAAACCACTGAGTGCCACAAGATGGGAACCTTGAGTGGAGGTGATAAATCCTATCAAATACCAAATTGGGAAGCAGCAAAGAATCCTGTGGCACCTTATAGACTAACAGACGTTTTGGAGCATGAGCTTTCGTGGGTGAATACCCACTTCGTCAGATAGACTCATAGACTCGTAGGTCAGAAGGGACCAATATGATCATCTAGTCTGACCTCCTGCACAAAGCAGGCCACAGAACCCTACCCATCCACTTTTATAACAACCCCTAACCCATGACTGAATTATTGAAGTCCTCAAAATTGTGGTTTGAAGACCTCAAGCTGCAGAGAATAGATGAACAGCATTGGCTAATTTCCATGAATCTGAGACATACCAGGCCTGAGCCTTGACTTTTCTCATGCCCGCAAAAGATCTTGTGCAACTTCACAACGAGTACTTCACAATGAACCCTTTACCTCGTACTGCTTGCCAGGCACTTCAAGAACAGCCATTCTGACAAACAGGCTAAATTCTACTTTGAAATTGGAAGTGAGGCTGAGTGTGATCCCTGCCACTCCAGGAGCATCTAAGAAGAGTCACAACCCAAGATCCTTTGAATGTAAACACCCACCACTAGCTTGGAAAAACAATCAAATGAGATCATACAGTTACTGGCAACAAAAAGTCAAACAGAAGATTGTGGCAGATCTGAAGTCAGCAAGATATTACTGTGTTATTCTGGACTGCACACCTGACATCAGCCATACAGAACAAATGACTTTAATGGTGCGTTTTGTACAACAACAGAACCTAGTGAAAATGTCCCTGCAATGGTGACTGTCAGAGAGATCATTTTCTAGAATTTATTGACATGATGATACTACAGGAGCTGGTATACAAATGTGCTTCTTAAAAAGCTGGAAGATACAGGAATTGCAATAGCTGACATGAGAGGTCAGGGCTACAATAATGGTGCTAGTCTTATTAAAGACTGAGGCAAAGTACTTATTTAGATATTGGGCCATGCCTAGGTTATCCTTAACCTCCATTCCATCCTCAGTGTATAGCGGCCCCACTTCTTCTTTCTTTGTTTTCTTCTTATTTATGTGGCTGTAGAACCTTTTACTATTGGTTTTAATAGATGCGTCTGACGAAGTGTGTATTCACCCATGAAAGCTCATGCTCCAAAATGTCTGTTAGTCTATAAGGTGCCACAGGATTTTTTGCTGCTTTTACAGATCCAGACTAACACAGCTACCCCTCTGATACTTGACACCAAATTGGGAAGATAGATGATGCCATAGTTGCCATTATGGAAGATAATGCTATGACAGGAGCTGTTCATGGGAGAACAGTGGCAGAGGAAAATGGAATCACCAGAAACATACATAACTTCAAATTTCTGTGTCACTTAGTGTTATGGCATGATCTACTGTTTGAAATAAATGTTGTAAGCGAGAGACTCCAAGATGTTGACCTTGATATATCTGGAGCAATGGAACAACTGGAGAAAGCAAAGTCATATCTACAGTCTTACCAGTC
This sequence comes from Chelonoidis abingdonii, assembly GCF_003597395.2. Taxonomy (NCBI): domain Eukaryota; kingdom Metazoa; phylum Chordata; order Testudines; family Testudinidae; genus Chelonoidis; species Chelonoidis abingdonii. The sequence goes on along the minus strand of NC_133769.1, from coordinate 73,261,842 downwards.
AGATGAGGGATTTCAAAATGTTCTGAAGAGTGCACAGAAGTTGGCAGAGGAACTTCACACTGAAGCTATTTTCCTACCCATTCAAGAATACAAGAGTTACCAAAGAAGAGGACATTTTGATTACGAGGCATGGGATAATCCCATAAGAGACCCCAAACAACAATTCAAAGTTGAATTCTTTAACCAAGTGCTAGATTGTGCAATACAGTCAGGTGAAGAATATTTTATACAACTCAAGAAACACAGCAGTATATTTGGGATGTTATATGATATTCCAAAACTCCTCACTATACCTGAAGAAGACCTACACCAGCAGTGCAGGGCACTAGGGACCATCTTGACACATGATGACATGCACAATATTGATGCGAGTGATTTAGGTGATGAACTGAAAGCCCTTTCAAGATACATTTCAGCAGGATCAACTCCAAAGGCTGTTCTAGAATATATGTGCACAAATAAGATGACCACCCTCTTTCCAAATGTTTTTGTTGCTCTGTACATACTTCTAACACTTTCTGCAACAGTTGCAAGTGGAGAACACAGTTTCTTCAAGCTGAAGTTAATAAAAACACATCTATGCTCCACAATGATGCAGGAGAGGCCGGTCGACCTTGCAACCATCTCAATAGAGCATGAGCTGGCCCAGACTGTGGACCTTCAGCAGGAAGCAGTTCAAAAATTAAGTGTTACTTAAAATTTTTGAACAAGGCATTTTAAGTTGTTAGCTCTCCTTTATTGGGGTAGGTAGCAGAGCAGTACCATGAGAGTATAAGAACAGGAAGAAGGCAAAATTGAGACCTTTCAAAGTTTTGCCCCAAGCGAGGGGGAATGGGGGGCATCATTTGAGCTCCCCGCCTCAGGTGCCAAAATGTTGTGGGCCAGCCCTGCTCTCTGTGATCAGCTGGCTTCTTCACAGGAGGCAATTGATTCCTGCTATCTGAAAGTGGTATAAGATTGTCAAAAAATCCCCACCTCATCCCAGCATAGTCATTGCCTCCTGTAGCTTGTTTGGTGTTAGTAATCCTGGCTACAGTTACTATGGTAGGAAATGGTACGCGTCATGGTAAAATGTAATCCTAGTGCTTGAGATTCTGCAGTAAATGTCTGCATGTTCAGCAGCAACAGAATACTCTTCTGTAGAGGTTTGATATCCCATTTCTATGGCCCAGATTCTGCATCAGGATCTGCTAGTCGATGTGGGCACAGAGGTATGAAACAGAACATTCTAATGTAGAATTGGGACCAATAACATTTCATTGGTTTTCCTGGTACCACTAGAACATTGTAATGTCATTGAAAGCAGATTGTGGGCATTCACCTTTCTCTTCAGATAAACTCAGGTGGCCAAAGCAACAACTTGTGCCAAAAAAAAAATGTTGCTAGGGCTTACTCTTCTCACATTTTGTACCTGGCATGGTCTAAAAGAAAATGTTACAGCTCCAGTGACTATCTAAATCATTAAGTATTCTACAGAACACTCAGTCAAGCTTTTCAAGAATATCTGGGGGCTTGCTGTACAAAGGTTGGCATAAGGTGGTCTGAGCCTGAAGTAAAGCTCACTCTATCAACAACATAACCAGAGAGGATAGAAATGGAAAGTCAGATCTAAACAGAGACTTTTTTACTAGGGTTTCCAGGCATCCAGTTTTCACCTGGTTTAAAAGGGACCCTGGCGGCTCTTGTCGGCACTGCAGTGGGGTACCACAGTTTGGTCAGCAGTGCAGTGGGGGCCTGGGGCTAAGGAAGGCTCCCTATTTGGCTCTGTGTGGCTCCCAGAAGGAGCTGCCAGGTCCCTGCAGCCCCTAGATGCATGGGTGGCCAAGGGCCGACTCCATAGTTCCCATTGGTCAGGAACAGCAATCAATGGGAGCTGGGTGGGTGGAACCTGGGGGTGAGAGGCAACGGCAGCCCACGGAGTCTCCCAGGCCACCCGTGGATCTATGGGCTGCAGAGACCTGGTAGCCGCTTCCTGGGAGCTGCAGTAAACACCACCAGGACACTGCACCCTCAGTCTGCTGCCCCAGCTTGGAGTACATCTCTCGCACCCAAACTCCCTCCCAGAGCCCGCACCCCCAACACCCCTGCCCCACCCCTCTCATGCACCCCAAACCCCTCATCCATGGCCCCACCCCAGAGCCTGCACCCTCAGCCTGAGTCCTTACCCCCTTGCACCCCAACCCCTTGTCCCACTCTAGATCACTTTCCCACACCCAAACACCTCATCCCCAGCCCCACCCAGAGCCCACACCCCCAACTGGAGCCCTCACTCTTCTCCCGCAACCCAATCTCCTGCCCCAGCCTGGTGAAAGTGAGTGAGGGTGGGGGAGAGCGAGCAATGGAAGGAGCAGGAGATGGAACAGGTGGGGGTGGTGCCTCATAGAAGGGGCAGGGTAGGGGTGTTCAGTTTTGTGTGATTCGAAAGTTGGCAAACCTACTTGTACTGTGGCAGAAATTCTTCTGATGAGGGGAAGAAGACATTTTAGGATATCCAGAGAGATGTGTGGGCCTTTCCTGTAATTGAAGAGAATCTTCCACTTCATTCTGGGAGCCAAAGCTGGTGAACTGTGGTTCCAGAAGACAGATATTTTCCTCAGAGGCATTTATAGCCTCTATAGCATCATCATAGATGACACACTGTCACAGGAATGGTCACATATGAAGGCTAGATGAAAGATGAAGCAGTCTGCCTGGGTGGGCTCTTCCATGTGATGGAGGAAGTCTGAGAGGTGAGAGGAAGGTGGATATTGTGGGGGTGGCATGCTACTAGCTGCCTTGGGATAGGAAAGTTAGGATAACACCATTTAGTCTTTTATTATGGGCATCAGATGAGGTGGAAAAATTGGGGAAGCAGGGAAGACATCTAGCAAAATCTTTAGTTAACCCACCTAACATGATTTAAAGAGCAAGTGGAATACCCATTTGATACATATTTTCTTTCCTCCTAACTTTATTACTCAAGGTAATTTTGAATAAGATACACACTGTACATAAGGAGTCCCAAATAAAGACTTGATATTCTAACCAGTCATTGGAGCCATTCCCAAGGCCCCAGTCCTACAAACTGACCAAGGCAGGCAGAACTCTGTGCCTGGGATTAGCCCCACAGGTTGCAGCCAAATTCTACATAAGTGCAGGGACGCGCCCACATGGAGCAGCTTGAAGTACTGGGGCCCACGCAATATGAAAAGAAGGAAAAAGACCACAAAGTTTTGAGACAGACAGACAGACACAGGTCATCGAACAGCAAAACACACATAAATAGAGCGTCACTTTGCTTTTTCTTCCCTTTCTATTATTTCTTTACATGATTTAAAAATAACTTTAAGGTTACATGCTGTGAATTTAAAAATCATCAATAAAGATAATACTCTAATCAATGGAATTTTATACTTATTCTAAATATGAGCATGACACGTAGTCAGTACTCTGAGGATAAATGTTAAAGTTAATAAAATCATTTGCAAGGCAAATAAAACCAAGACAATTTGAACAGCAGCATGGTTTGTATTAGCATTCAACAACGTAGCCAGTGGCATCATAGAATTATATCATTAAATCAGATTGGCCCTGTGCGCTTTTGCAGTTGTATCCATTATAGGAAATATTTTTCTTACTAAAAAGAAAAGACCATGCAGAAAATTACACCGAATGGCTTATACCGGCAGAACATATTTAGCATTACTTTGCTCCAGAGAATAACCTTTCAAGACTTTTACCCGCTCTGTTTCTTTGATTAGATCAGAAGCAAACACAGAGTGCTCTGAAGAAAGAGGGGAAAAACCTCTCCTTTTCGCTAAAGAGGGACAGGGGGATTTGTGACAGGTTACCCCCTTTCCAGGGTGCCACCTGATGTACTGGGGTACCACTGATCCCACCTGTTCCACCAGCCTGAGATCCCTTAGACTGTCCTGATGAGCCATCCCCCCAAGCCTCCTCCAGCACACACACAGATAGGGACAGCTGCAGAAAGACACAGACAGAGACACTGAAATCAGCTCTGCATGGGAAGGCTTCAGCTTGGGAATTGCCCAGAACTCAGGTGAACACCCCCTTTGGAGTGTAAACCCAAAATTGTATCATCTTGTCCTGCACAGAGAACTATACAGTGCAAGTTCATTGAAATTCGCCCCCTCCCTCAATGTGGTGGAAGATATTCACAGCTCCGCCCCCCCCGCCCCAGTTATGAATTCCACAAACTGGTTTTAGAGAAAACAAAAACAAGTTTATTAACTACAAAAGAGAGATTTTAAGTGATTATAAGGGCTAGCAAATAGATCAAAGCAAATTACCCTGCAAATAAAAAAGCACAATATAAGCTAAAAATACTAAGGAAACTGGTTACAAGTAGTAATTTCTCACCCTAAACGTTGTTTCAGACAGATTGCAGAGGTTCTTGAAGGCAAGCTGCTCTTGCTTGCAGCTTAGAACTCCAGGTATTTCTTTTACAAGACAAACTCCCTTCCAATCTGGGTTCAGTCCTTCTTCCCGCCCCCTGTCTTTGTTTGTTAGAGGTTCACTGCAATAATTCTGGGCAGGGATTCAGTGAAGAAGAAACACTGGTTATGTCCTTCCGCTGCCTTAAATAGGTTTTACATATGGCAGGAATCCTTTGTTTTCCAGTGTGGTTCCCCTCCCCCGCAGTGGAAAAATACTGATGTTCTATCATGGAGTCCAGTACCAGATGACTTGATCACTTGATGCCACAGTGTCAAAGCAGCCATGAGTAAGAGGCTGTTTGTAGCATCCCAGGAAAGCTGCTCAGGAAGGCAGGAGATCAGCATCTTTAAAGATCTATTGTTCCCCTAATGGTCCATTGACTGATTGCATTCTGTCTGCTGGGTGTTCCCCAGGTGCAAACACTTTTGTAGAGCAGAGGTATAGTCAATATTTCTAACTTTATGCACAAAAATGATACATGCATACAAACAGAATAATCATATTCAGTAAATCATAACCTTTCCAATACCTCACATGCTCTATGTTGCATAAAATACATTATGATTATGAAACAATCATATCATAATATTACTATGAAAATATGGGAAGCAGTGTCACAGGATTATCTTGATTTAGTGAAGAGATACCAGTTAATTCCTGTATCTGGTCTATCCCCCACATTGTTATGTTCTTCAGCATACTGAATCCTTACTGAAATAAAACCCTTTGATTTGAGATGATGCTAATTGATCTTCTCACTTTACCAAGTTTGTAAAATATAAATAAAATAAAAAACTCATCTATAAATTTCAGCATAATAGATTTGGAAAGATTCTGTATTACTGATTAAAATTTCATTGCCTGAAATTCTGCTTTCCTTAGTGTATTTTAAGTAGTTTTAAATAGTGAAATTCATTAAAAATGTTGCATCTGGTCCAAGTTGATGTTAATAAAATTCTTAGGCTTTATATTTTTAGTTAAAGACAGAAAGAGTACTCCAAGTCAGGCAACAAAGACAAATATAAAGCTACAGAATTTGGCAAGAGTGGTCTTTTAGTTCAATAATGTATAAAAACCAGTTGATACTTAGTCACAAGTATTGAATGATACCTTATTATTAATTATTATTAATAATAATTATTAATTATAATTATTGATATTATTGCAGTGCCTAGGAGCCTCAGTTGTGGAGCAGGACCCCACCATGCTAGGTGCTGCCCAAACACAGAACACACAGAGCTTACAATCTAAGCATATGACAAGAGATAACAGCTGGATAAAAACAGACCCATAGAGAAGTACCAGTCATGGCCTCCTAGGGGTCGACCCAATGTCCATCTGCGGAAATATTTGGATGAGGTTGCTAGTTCCATGTTGCACACCAGAGTTTGAATGTCAAGATATGGGTTGTTGACATTATAATTGTCCGCTTTTTTCTAATACTCATGAATGGCAAATTTCTTCCAATGTTCTGTTTTAAAAACACAACTAATACATGTATTAATTCTTTGCAGAGCTGTAATAGGACTGTGGATGTCAGAGGAAATGTATTATAAATAGTATATGATTTCTTCTGTGTTTGCTGAGTGAAGCTGAGCCACAATGTGGTGTCAATTTTCCTTAAATAAAGATGGAATTTTAATGGTAGATTAATAAATGAAAGCAGCAGTAGTCATGGCTAGTCTGAATGCAATAGTGAGAAGGAAAATTAGAATTTGAAAGGCAGCTCAATACTATATTGCATGCTTATATACATTGCTGTTCCTTCCATTGGAAATGAAGGTCACCATCTCATGAGCAGTTTGGTAATTGTCTAAAGAACTGCAAAGTAAAGTTGAGTGATTCTGCCCCTAGTCTCTAATGGTGAATGAAGTACTTCCTCCTCCCAGGAGGAGGAATGGAACAGATTACATAAATTTACTTTGCTGCACGAGTTTCTAGGTGTAACTTAAAACATTACGCCTATTTTTTTTACTTTAGACAGGAATTGAGGTGGCAGCAGCACCAGGGGAGCCAAATGTAACAGAGCTTGAAGGACTCTTCTGGAACTATTGCCTCTCTGTCCCCCCATTTTAAACCATCTCATACCTCTCTGCATCCTGGCCAACACCACTGTTTCCTTGCCCCATCCTCACTCATCTCTCTCCCTCCACTTCTCCTTTACACAAGCCAGGAAGCTTTTAACTCAGATCCTGTCAAGTGGGAAGGAAAGGAAGTTTTCTAATTCTCTGGAATACTGCACTGAGGTTGTGTTGCAGCAGATGGTTAGAATAGAGATTTAATTGGTGAGTCAATGAGTGTTGTTTGAATTAGTGTGTCATCATTCTGGGAAGTGGTTGTCTGTAATATTTCTATTAGTATCAGTTAGATGATGAGATGAAGGGAGCATGGCATTGTGTTTTGTTTTTTACAATAGTAGCTTTCTATGGTCAGAGTTAAGTTGGCACATTCTATGGGGCAGTGGAGGGAGGCGGAATATGCATTGGGGTGGCAGATGTGCATGAGGTAACCTGCAGAAGGCAAAAACCTCAATAGCCTGTGACCAGGGTACCGAAAAGATCACCTACAGTTCCCGGATGAAGACCATGATTGACAATGCCGCATCTCTGTACAATGGAACTCCCCATGACAGCGGTAAAACTCATCTGTGATGGTGACAGAGCTTTCTGAGGGCCTGGTCCAAGATAATGGATGTGAACCCCCGCAATATCTAAAAACACTAAAATCTCAAGACCTTTCACTCCAGTCCTTTGAGTTTGGCTTTTCACACAGTAAAAAATGAGGACACACATATTTGATTTTTTTTAAAATACCTACCAAATTTTTCTCTGAGGAGAGCAAGAAAGCAAGCAAACAAGCCACACATGACATATACTAGTCTTATTACTGAATGCACTTTTGAAAGGTTCTCAGTTCACCATCACCATGGTGATGGGGGCAGTATAGGAATTCAACTAGAACAGAATAGAAATCATAGCTGTAGGTTGCTAGGGATGGCTCAAGACTTAAATGAGTTACTGGCTTTTGTGTGTATGTGTGTGTATTAATGGTAGATGCATTTAAGAAATTCTGTTTTTTAGCAAAGTTTTGTTTGGGGGAAATTTCCCAGAATTTTTAAGAAGTTGGGATTAATACTATGTTATTCACCTGGGTAGCTATTCAAAGTTATATGTATTCTCCTCCCTCACCAACAGCACAGCACTGCTCCCTAGAAGTGCTCACCCACAGCTGCATTTCTTTCTGACATGGTGGAATGTTTTAATCAGGGTGATTAAATCACTGATTTAAATCAGGTTAACACTTTGTAAAGCTAATTTGAAAATTTGTGCTATTGCAGCTTTAGATGAAGCTAACTAAATTATAACTAATTTTAAAAAAATGCTGTGACTGGTAGGAAAATGTTTTTTGAATTTTACAGCAAAGCTATGGATCAAAACCAAAATACTGAAAAATTAAGGCTGTGGTGTCATAAACACTTAGTGGTACTCATTTCAGTGATGCTACTTGTGCTTAAAGTTAAGCAAGTGCATACATCTTGGTAGCATCAGGGATTTAAATTGTATTTTTTATTAAAAGCTTCAGTGGCTTAAAAATTGTGTCTCTTCAGAAGAGAATTGCTTCAGTTCGACCAATTAAGAGTTATTAGACTTTCAATATAGTAGCAAAACTATTGTGAACTTTTTTTTATACACACAGATAAACACGTTCAAAAATAGGGTGAAATCCTGGCTCCATTGAAGTCAATGGAAGTTTTGCCGGTGACTTTAATGAAGAGAGAATTTCTCTCGGAACATTAGTCTTTGTAAGGGTACCTAAGAGTGGGACTTTCAAAAGCATGTAAATGATTTAGGAGCATAACCCCACTGATCTCAGACCACAAATTCTGATGGAGGATTATAGCCTGGTAGAAGCATTCCAGCTTTCTTGACTTGCAGAGAAGGTCAGTATAAGGGTGGAAGAAAGTATTTCAAGCAAATACAGCATGGACTATTTGCGTTCTTGGGATTTGTTGGTCTCGCAGTAAGGTTGTTACTGAAGTCATGGACTTGTCTTGTTCAGTATAGATGAGCATTCTCAGTGTAGAAAAAAAATCTCTATGTAAAATCTGAAATTCTACTATCAATTAAGAAAGAAGTGCAAAATATACACCAGAAAAAGAAGACAATAAAATAAGAAACAAGTAAAAAAATCAGCAACAAGTAAATAAGAGATCTGATTTAGATTTTTGAAAAAATGATTTAAATTAAAAATACTTAGATCAAAATAATTTTTAATTAAAAAATGGATATTTATCCAACCGGCTTCTCCATGCAAAGCCCCATTTCACTTGCAGACCCCTATGCACAACCTGGATGGGCCCCTTTATTCCTCTCTCACACACACATATGCTCCTCTTACGCTCACATTGCCAGTTTTCATCTGTTTTATAGATTGCCACCACCAGTCAGCTCCTCTAAAGCCATTATTAAATACTTATGATGGCATAGGTGCTGGAAGTAGGGCTGATGGGGGTGTTGCCACACCACTGGCTTGAAGTGGTTTCCATCATATACAGGATTTACAGTTTGTTTCTATGACTCTCAGCACCCCCACTATACAAATTGTTCTAGCACCTTAGTACGATGGGATCGTTTTCCCCAGAAATCCATGTAATTTTAATCTAAAACTAAATTTTGCTTAATTCTTACACAGCACCTTACATCAGTAGTCCATACTCAACGTAGTAGTCCCATTGAAGTCAGTTATTTGCGTGAATATCAGAAGACGATCAAGTCCACAATCAAAATACTTTGACCCTGCTATATCCATCTTGCCTCTGTGTCAGTAACCTAGGATCCACCTGTATCCAAGTTTATCAGTAAGAAACACCTGGATCCTACTGAATGTAGGCTGAACTCTACTCATAACTAATGCCTGTTTTATCAGTCAGTTCCTTCCTTTTCCTTACAACTGTTTTATCACACGCAATTCTGTACTCCTCTACCATTGACGATCTAGTTTTCCTCTTACTGTAGGTCATAAAAATGAATGTTCTTTTCTTCATCTTCCCACAAATGTGATAAAAATAGCAGATATACTTTGCAAATATAGAAAGGATGTCCATTTGTAAGATTTTCATGTTGATTATAAATCTTAATCAATCTATTCATATTAGTAGGAAACGACAGGGACATGAAGGCTTTTGGCACTGTTGATAATCAATACATTTTCCTTGAGGTTTTGCAGTGCATCCTGTCTTCCAGATTTCTTCATTTTGTTTCTTGTACAGGAGGGATAGTGTATGTTATGGGCACTTTATAATTATAATACTTAGCACTTTTATCCATACGTTTTAAAGGAAGGAGCGTATCATTATCCTTATCCTACAGGTAGGGTAATTGAGGAACAGAAAAATGGAGTGACTCCCCTGAGATAAAGTAGGAGTTTGATGACAGAGCTGGAATTAGCACTCAGATAGCTTGACTCTCAGTCCAGTGGCCCTGTGCTCCAGACAACGCTGTCTCCCATTACTATTTTATTATGAAATAATAATCAGTGAGCGGTTTTGTGCACATTAAAGCTAACTTCTTCCACTACAATGAAACGTCATTCAGGGAGAATGAAAACTAGGAAAGCAAGGAAGGGTGAGCAAAGATTATATATAGGTACTAATATAATCCAATTCAATATTATGTTACATGTATCATAAGTAGCTGTCATTTTTACTCCCTTATTTCTATCGTATTTCAGAAGAGTTCTTGAAAAGGAGCTTTTAGTTATATCAGTGGAGAATGAATATAAAATGAGAGAATTAGAGTTAGTTTAAGTTCGGTTAAGGAAATATGTTGTAAAGAAAGGCCATGACTAGCAAGTAAAAGAAAAGCCTTGAGAATAGTGAGTTATAAGGCCAGAAGGAATGAAGTAGGGAGGACGTCTGGTTCAAAGAATAACTAATAAGATAAAGGGAAATTTCTAAAAATGGAGTGACTGCAAATGGTTGTAAATAAGACCAGAGAATCTGTCTTAGAAGGAGACAGCGTGGACCTTCCTACCCCACATACCAATGTTATCTCAAAACTTGGGCGCATTCAGGTGCAATAGAAAACTATTGGTCAGGAAGAAGGATGGGAAGAGACAAGAAAAAAAGGTCTTGGGGAGAAATGAGGTTGTAAATCTTATCTGGAGTAAGACTGGAAATAAGGATAAATGGTTTCAAAATTGTTTTTTATAAAGTCAGTGATTGGCGATGGCATCATTTGTGTGTTGAAGGATATAAAAAGAGTTATGAATTTGTGGGTTGAATGGTTGAATTGTGGGTATGAATATTTTGTTACTGAATTGGGTGTAGTAACTGCTTATTTTTTATTATGTCAGGCATGTTTCAAGAAATTGTATAAAATGACATTTAGCCTTTGGACTTAATAAAGGAATTAATTGTTAAGGTCTCCCACATTAATAAGTCCAAATATGATTAATAATTCCAACAGATATGCAGACAAGAACTTTGCATATACAGAATTTGTAAGACATTTTGGTCAAACAGCAATCTCAGTAGTAAATATCTGAGGCAAATATCCTGTTGCAGACAAAACAAATATCCTGTTAGAGGCAAAAATCTTGTGTCTCAAGCTGCAGCCCAAAACAAATGTTTTTGCATGACTCAAACTGCCGGAGCCATTAGCCCTAACTGAAATGCACATCTAAACTGACACTTAAACCTAATTTTTTAGAGCCACACATAAGGTTGTAGGCAATACTGTATTTGCTGGATAGCACCTTGCAGTTTAAAGGCTTCAAAAGTGTTTTATTTATGTAATATCTGATTTATCTAGGAAGACTTACATTTTGCCCACCACTGAACTACAGTCACCTCTGGCATGGAATATAGCCAGCAGCTGTTTATTAGCCTAAAGAAATACTACAGAACAAAAATAAAAACTACAGCATCTAACTGAAACTACAAAGTGGATTAAGTAGGTCCTTAATTAGACCAAAAAAGAATCAATCAACCAACCAACGAACCACACACACACACATTTTCTTTTTCATAATTTTGTAATCTTAATGGCATGCATTCACAGCACAGCAGTAGAGAGCAGAAATCCTTTGGATAAGGACAACACTGAGTGACCCCTTTTTCTTTTGAAAGGTGTCATGAAATTGTTAAAGCACAGGCAGAATGGAAAAGCCCATAGGCCAAGATTTTGAAGGGTGACTAGTTAGCTTTGGTGCTGAATTTGAGACATGCTTAAAGGGCCTGGTTTTCAAGTGACAGTCCTCTGCACTTTCTGGAAATCAGGCTCCTTTAAGGGGTCCTAGTCTGGGCACCCAAACTCACTAGTCAATTTGGAAAATCTGACCATAGTGATAAGAAAGAGCACAGAGTAAATTACAGGATTGGAAATGCATAAGCCAGTAGCATTCAGACATGCCAGACTAGCTTTCTTTTCTTCCTTTCTTATTGAAATTAGCCTGATTAATGTTATTGCCTGCTCAGAAGGATCTGTTTGAAAGCAGCACCAGCAGAAACATCGAAGCTACATTCATTGGAACCACTAGACACTGACAGTTTATTGTAGCTTAAATATGTTGTTCCCCCCAGATATACAGTGAGATCTTTATACAGGAAAAGAGAGAAATATTGTTATCATCTCACACAAAGCTGGATATCTACCTGCACAGAAACTTAGGGTCAGATTCACAAAGGGACTTAGTGCCCAATTGCCACTTCAGGCACCACTGGCACTCACAAAACCCCCACTTAGTGGCTGCCTACCCTGTAGGTGCCTAAACCTGCTTAGCACCTATATTTTTGCAGTAAAAGTCCCCCTAGCTGCATACATTTCTGCATCTGAACATGCGCAGTGTTCCCTCACTCTAGGTCCCCCATTTTATCCTTAAACCTCAGTGTGATCCACAAAGCAGGGGAAGACAGTAATGCCTAAACCCCTTTGTGAATCTGACCTTTTGTACATAAGGAACATATGATACTAATACCTAAAAATATCACTCCAACTAACTATGGAAGATGGCAGTTACAAAAAAATAGGAGTTAAATCCTGCGAGGATAACTGAAACTCTGTTGCAAAAAGGTATGTTACTAGTGAGAAATGTATCCAAGGACATTGTTAAACAGATGTTGAATGTCAATTCAGTGCTAACTTGACTTGAAAAACAAAAGAGAAGGAAAGTTAGCCCAGCAGCAGTTGAGAGAATGATATTCTTTGTTAATTCCGCTCTTCAGAACATCCAGAGCATTCATTTATCATTATCAACTATAACTGAAATCGGGGGGATCTCAGTACATAGCTCTGAGACCATGAAACATGAGTCATCATCAGGTATTGGGCTAAAACAATACAACAATGTTCACTAACAGGAAGCGTTGGATTATCTCATATTCTCACTTCTCAGTGTTCCAGGTTATTAAAGATGACATTAGAATATGTGTATAAGGAGAGAATGCTTCCCAATCTATTTTACACCTTTTTAGTAGTATATATTTTGCACAGGTCTGTGTCTTCATCAACAAATTTCAATGTCTTTTCAACATGCATGCCTAACTGAATGTTGGTCAAGTACTTTCCATTGGCTATAATAGTAGCAGGAGGTATCTAAACATTTATGGTGCTCTAGAAATTTAACTTATACATTCCAAAGGCTAGTGTCTGAACAATTGGTACATGCAGTTTTAAGATTGTTCTTAAATATCTTGATCCAGAACCTCTCCTCTGGCTGAGTTTTGCTCAACCCAAGACCTGAGTAGAGAAGGGGGAAAGCCATGGTGCAGAGGGGCTGCTTTGCTGGGCCAGGATCACTAGAGTACAGAATAATCCAGCTATGCCTTTACTGACTGCATTTAATATGGGTGGCTGCCATCTGAGTGCCCCTTGTGGTCAGAAGTCACTCTTCAGCACCTTGTCTATGTTTCCCCAGTCTTCATGTCTCTTTCAGAACTCACCTTCCACAGGTAGTTCAAACAAGTCTCCTCTTGGGGTCCACTTTGAGTCCTCTGCTACTCTCTGGTCCTCTAGGCCTCAAGCCCAGTTCAATGTCTCTCTCCCAATTAACCCAAACTAACATAAAACACAAACTCCCCCAGTCTTCAACCTAGCTGGCCTTTACACTCTCTCCCCTGCTTGGACAGAGTCTCTCCCAGGCCTCCCTGCCTGGAGAGCTTTCTCCCACTCTCTCTTGTTTCTTTAGCTTCTCCCCGGCTGACAAACTCACTCAGCCTTCTTGCTCCCTGCAGTATCTACAAACACAGCTGCAGTCACCTGGGCTTCCTCACTTCTTCTTATACTTTATGGTGAAGCAGACTCAACTCCTGAGTCTATAACCATCACCTAATATAGTCCTCAGACATGCGTGCCACTACACTCTCTTACCCTGATCTGTATCCTTAAAAAAATGTAGTAGAGCTTTTTAATGTTGCCCCACTTTCCTGATACTCTCACTAAATCCCTCATAATATATTTTGTCACCTTAAAGCATATACATTCTTCATAAAGGTCCTTTCTTTCCTGCAAACACTCCCTGCATTCCCATAGCAGATGATCAACTGTTTCACTAATTTTATATGTTATTTAACAGAGCTTTGTATCTATTCAGTAAACATAAATTATCGTTCAATGCACAGTGACCGGTTAACAGTCTAAATATGAGTAGTTTACTGATCCTTTCATAGTGTGTAGTGCATTATCCTCTATTTTGGGACATACAAATACACTCTGCTTCCTCTTTTCTCCTTGGTCTATAATTCTTGCCATTCCTTTTAAAATCCTATGTCAATTTCTCCTTTATTAAAAAGCATTTTTGCTTTCTTATCCACCATTTCATTGCCTGGTATCCCAGCATGGGCTGGAATTCATACTACATTCATGTCTGGCCATACTAACTGTGTTGTTGAAACAGTATTTCATTTATTAGCTCACTCCTGCTTTCTTTTTTAATTGCCAGTATGCCTGATAGTGAATCCAAAAAGTTAACAGCTGCAGTAAGCCATATGTCGCGTATCCAGTTTAATGCTAACATTATTCCCACCTATTCAGCTGTCATAATAACTACAAAATTAGATATTCTTTCCATTTTTTAACTCCAATCTCAGGTATGCAAAAGGCTGCTCCCACTTCCACCTGGTTTTTCATGTAAAAATCTGTCAGCATTCGCTCTGTCAGCATTGGCTCTGGTGACTCCCTTTGCCATACATAAACTCATAAACTTTATCTGTCATCTAGAATGACTCTTTCTTTCTCTTTTTTTATTATCTCATTCTAAATCCACTTCAGGAGAGATCATTTTCTAGGTATAACTTACTGCCCCATAATTATAGATTTCAATGTCCTCTAGTCCTTCCTTTTCACTTAACACTCTTATCCACATTTTAACTCTAGGAGCATGAGGGAGTTTTTTGTGTCAGGCTACATTTCATCTGCTTAATTCCCAACATTCCTCATATATTTGGCTAGTATTCTTATCTGAACTATTTCCCTTGCCTTTAGCCCAAAATATCAGATCTACCATTTTCATTCTTATGATAGGCATTTCTCCAGTAGCTACCTGCATTATACTCAGCGATGTTGTAAGAAATGTAAGAGCATTTTTGGACGTCGACTGGCTAACCTAGTGAGGAGGGCTTTAAACTAGGTTCGACGGGGGAAGGTGACCAAAGCCCAAAGGTAAGTCTCAAAGAGGGAAACCTGGAGGAAGGGATGGAACTTGGAGAATGCGGGGTTTGTAATGGCAGGGAGAAAAGAGAAAGTAATCGGAACTGGGAGGTGGGGGAATCAAATCATTGCCTTAAGTGTCCTAATGAAGCCCTTATATCTGAGGTGTGTAGGAAAAGAGAACACCAGGAGACAATTCAAGGAGGAGGATGCAACAGGGGAAATAAGCAGCAGAAGAAAGTAGGGCAGTTGGCTGAATTTTTAAAGTGCCTGTACACAAATGCGAGGAGCCTGGGAAACAAGAAGGAAGAATTAGTAGTACTGGCACAGACAGGGAATTACGATGTTATTGGCATAACTGAGACATGGTGGGATAGCTCGCATACCTGGAGCACTGCCATGGATGGGTATAAGCTGTTCAGGAAGGATAGGCAGGGGCGAAGAGGGGGAGGAGTAGCGCTGTATGTAAAAGAGCTGTATGAATGCTCAGAGCTCCACTACGAAACTGGAAATGAGCCAGTTGAAAGTCTTTGGGTTAAATTTAGAGGGGAATGTCACAAGGGGGATGTTATGGTGGGTGTCTGCTACAGACCACCAGACCAGAAAGAAGAGGTGGATGAGGCTTTTTACAGACAACTAGCAGAAGTCTGTAGATCACAGGCCCTGGTTCTCATGGGAGATTTCAATTATCCTGATATCTGCTGGGAGAGAAATACAGCAGTGCACAGGCAATCCAGGAAGTTTTTGGAGATCGCTGAGGACAACTTCCTGGTACAAATGCTGGGGGAAACAACGAGGGGCTTTGCGCCTCTCGACCTCCTGCTCACAAACAGAGAAGAGTTGATCGGGGAAGTAAGGGTGAACGGCAACCTGGGCAGCAGTGATCATGACATGGTAGAGTTCAGAACCCTGGTCAAAGGAAGGAAGGAGAGAAGCAGAACGCAAACCCTGGATTTCAGAAAAGCGGATTTCAGCTCCCTTAGAGAAATGATGGGCAGGATTCCCTGGGAAGCTGAACTGAAGGGGATGGGTGTCCAGGAGAGCTGGCAGTTTTTTAAAGAAACCATGCTAAGAGCACGGGAAAATACCATACCGATGTGCAGAAAGAACAGCAAGCGTAGAAAGTGCCCAGCATGGCTTAGCAGGGAACTCAGTGGTGAGCTGAAGCAAAAGAAGGAAGCTTACAAAAAATGGAAGCTTGGACAGATGACTGGGGAGGCATATAAGATTATTGCTCGGGCCTGCAGGGATAGAATCAGAAAGGCCAAAGGGCAATTTGAGTTGAAACTAGCAAGGGATGTGAAGGATAATAGGAAGGGGTTTTACAAGTATGTAAGCAACAAGAAGAGGACTAGGGATGGTGTAGGTCCCTTACTCAATGAGGCAGGTATCCTAGTGGTGGAAGATATGGAAAAGGCTGAAGTACTCAATTCCTTCTTCACTTCAGTCTTTACGGGCAGGATCAACTCCCAGACTACTACACTGGGGAACGCAGAGAGGAGAGGAGGAGAGCAGCCCACTGTGATAGAGGGTCAGGTTAGGGACTACTTAAAGACGTTAGACGTGCACAAGTCTATGGGACCGGACGAACTGCATCCGAGGGTGCTGAGGGAGTTAGCTGATGTGATTGCAGAGCCGTTGACCATTATCTTTGAAAATTCATGGCGAACAGGAGAGGTCCCAGAGGACTGGAAGAAAGCAAATATAGTACCTATCTTTAAGAAAGGGAAAAAGGAAGATCCAGGGAACTACAGACCAATCAGTCTCACCTCAATCCCTGGAAAAATCATGGAGCAGGTGCTGAAGGAATCCATCCTGAAACACTTAGAGGAAAACAAGGTGATCAGAAGCAGTCAGCATGGATTCACCAAGGGTAAATCATGCCTGACCAACCTGATTGCTTTCTACGATGAGATGACTGGACTTGTGGATGGGGGCAAAGCTGTTGATGTTGTATACCTTGACTTTAGTAAGGCTTTTGACACGGTTTCCCACAGCATTCTCATCAGCAAACTAAGGAAGTATGGGTTGGAGGAATGGACTGTGAAGTGGATAGAAAACTGGTTGAATCAACGGGCTCAGCGGGTAGGTATCAATGGCACACTCTCTAGTTGGCAACCAGTAACAAGTGGTGTGCCCCAGGGGTCTGTCTTAGGGCCCGTTCTATTCAATGTCTTCATTAATGATCTTGAGGATGGGATAGCTTGCACATTAAGTAAATTTGCAGATGACACCAAGTTGGGGGGAGTGGTGGACACGCTGGAGGGCAGGGATAGGATTCAGAGAGACTTAGACAAATTGGAGAAGTGGGCCACAAGAAACCTCATGAAGTTCAACAAGGACAAGTGCAAAGTCCTGCACTTAGGACAGAAAAACCCCATGCACTGCTACAGGCTGGGGACTGTTTGGCTAAGTAGCAGTGCTGAAGAAAAGGATCTTGGGGTTACGGTAGATGGAAAGTTGAACATGAGCCTACAGTGTGCTCTTGTAGCCAAAAAGGCTAATAGCATACTGGGCTGTATTAGTAGGAGTGTTGCCAGCAGATCGAGGGATGTGATTATTCCCCTCTATTCGGCACTGGTGAGGCCGCATCTGGAATATTGTGTCCAGTTTTGGGCGCCACACTACAAAAAGGACGTGGAACAATTGGAGAGAGTCCAGCGGAGGGCAACAAAAATGATTAGAGGACTAGAGCACATGACTTATGAAGAGAGACTGAAGGAACTGGGCTTATTTAGCCTGCAGAAGAGAAGACTAAGGGGGGATTTGATAGCAACCTTCAACTACTTGAAGGGATGCTCCAAGGAGGAGGGAGCTAGGCTGTTCTCAGTGGTGACGGAGGACAGAACAAGGAGCAATGGTTTGAAGTTGCAGTTGCGGAAGTCGAGGCTGGATATTAGAAAAAACTTTCTGACTAGGAGAGTGGTGAAGTATTGGAATGGGTTACCTAGGGAGGTGGTAGAATCTCCATCTTTAGAGCTATTTAAAGTCCGGCTAGACCGCACCCTGGCTGGGATTATTTAGGGAAAATGGTCCTGCCTTTAGCAGGGGGTTGGACTAGATGACCTCATGAGGTCCCTTCCAACCTTTTGATTCTATGATTCTATGAAATGCACCACATGCAATTTGTAGTGCTTGAGCTTGAATTAACTCTGACTTTTTAACTCCCCTTTACTGCAATTTCCTGCTCTATTTTAATACTGGGATCATTTGATTCAACCCAGATGTGGCTCCTGTTACCAAGGCTGGCTTGGTCCCAAGCTCTCCAGCCCATGAGGCAAGCTACCCTGTTACCCAGCAGAACACCCCACCTACACCATGTGGGCAGGAGTAACAGCATAGAGATAGCTAAGGCAGCTCTACATTAGTTGGGAATTCACTTAGACAAGACCCACCCCGCCATCTCCTCCTTTTCCTCTTTCCTGACCTCTTCTGTAAAACTAAACAGAGGAAGAACAGAGAAGAGCATGCTACAAATAAAGCTATTCATTCATTTTAATATCTGGTCTTGTAACCCACTTATACTGTACATCAGTATACAGTGTTTCCCATTAGAACTTGTAGTCATTACAGAAAGTAACATCTATTGTTTGTTAGGGCACAAGGGTAGCAGCATATGCTATACTGTCAGTGAAATTCATAAACAGTCAAAGCTTATTCATGTGTTAAAGTGAAGCATGTTTACACACTATTGTATTAACCTATCATTCTTCATTCTATGTAAAATTAAATGAGCTATACCTAGTTGATATGGGCTAGTGGATATATAGTGCAGCTCCAAACCCTGTCAACAGCCTAGGTGGCATTTGATACCAAGAGACATAGGCCCCTTCTCAGCACTTGTCTAGATGAACAGTTCCTGTGCTGCAAGTGGGGCTGGAAATCTACAGTGCACTAGTGTGCTTCACACTAACTGTCCATGTGGACCCTGCAACCTCGGACTAAAGTTCTCTAGTGCACTTTGATCTACTTCTATTTGAAAGTGGAGTAGGTCAGCGTGCACTAGGGAACTTTTAGTGCATGACAGCAAGATCCACACAGAGAGTTAGTGTCTGGCACACTAGTGTGCTGTAGATTTACACTCCAGCTTGCTGCTTACTAAATGTTTGGCCAGACAAGTCCTCGATCTCTGTCTTTTTTGGAGCCTTTCTCAGATAACCCAAGTAGGAGTGATCACTAAATAGTACATAGGAGGTTGAGGTGTCTTCAGCAGAAGCAAAATGTTGCAGATGTGTGTGTAAATGTGACATTTGTTGGCACAAGGTCAAGTGGCTATCTGGTTATCATAGATCCTTAACATTCCTGTAGTACTCCATCTGAAGCTAATCTCTTCCCTGCCTTGCCATTTTGTTGCACAGAAAGTTTCTGATAGGATCCAGTTTCAACAGCATTTTTGACTACTGTCATAACCCCCATCTTCTCTATGTGCCCTACTGCTACTTGACACTCAACAGCAGGATTCTTACTTAATGCTATATCCACTCAGATGCCCCTGTTCGACTGTCCAAATGGAAGAGGGTTCATTTTACTTTAACAGCCTTGAGATACACTAGCACTGGTTATAGGGTTCTCTGTCTTTCTCATTCTAAGGCCATCATGTATGAAAGAAACCCTCCCATGGACCATCTCCTATCCCTCACCCCATTAGTCCTACTGCTTTGTTCTCAAAACATTGTATTCTGCAGGTTACCAGAAAGGGCACTGTGGACAGCTGAGTGTCCCCTGATAATCTGAAGGCATGGGATTGAAAGACATACATCAAATTTAGAAGACTGTATAGGATCCCATCCTAACAACAGAGCTAAATAATTGTCTTGCAAAAATAACATATCCTTATTTATACTCTAAATGTTACATTACCAAATAAGGCAGTTTTCAAAGTTCTGTATTTATCCAACTAGCTGTGGCTGTGCTCCGGGCACTAGTGAATAAAAAATAATCTGCATGCGCATTTTAGAATTTCACATCTGCTTCTGCTTGATTAGAACTGGGGGAAAAAAAACAAAAACAACCAAAAAAAACCCCTTTACATAAGAACCAGCCTGATCATTTGTTCAAAAGAGAAATCAAACCAAAGTCAAACCTTTCTTAGTAATAGTAAAGGAGTAATGGTCTCAAGTTGCAGTGGGGGAGGTTTAGGTTGGATATTCAGAAAATCTTTTCACTAGGAGGGTGGTGAAGCACTGGAATGGGTTACCTAGGGAGGTGGTGGAATCTCCTTCCTTAGAGGTTTTTAAGGTCAGGCTTGACAAAGCCTTGGCTGGGCCGAGTTAGTTGGGGATTGGTCCTGCTTTGAGCAGAGGGTTGGACTAGATGGCCTTCTGAGGTCCCTTCCAACTCTGATATTCTATGATTCTTGAGCTAACTTTTTGGTGATTCTTTTTCATTTTGTCATGGTTTTGCAATTCTTGTTTTGGGCCAGGACCAGTAGCAGAAGTACTGAACTAGCTCAGCAAAGATGGCTCTCAAATTATTTCCATTCATACTCAAACAGGAAGTACCAGTCAAGAAATCCAGCTAAATAGAATGAAAAGTAAGCTTTCCATGACTTGAGTGTAGCAGTATATGCCTGAGACTGTGTTTGTGCATCCTTGCCCATAGGTATCTGGACAGAGCCACAAATGGAATATTATAAGGATCAAATATGATTTTGAAACATATTGCAAGTCTATACTAGTCACAGCTGTCATGGTTTTCCATGTACAACCTTAGTGAGAGGTACCTGTTCACAGAGATATGGATTCCTATTTAAACTCGTTGTTTAAAGTATTGCCTGACATTACTATGTTGGATGCATTTCATATACTATGCCAAGATGTTGACAAAAAAAGAAAAAAAAGAGAAAACATGATAATTTAGTACAGCTGTTTCAGTGGTAAAAGTGTCAACAATACTTTAGCCATTTTACTTTTGTCCTGTCAGCCAAAAAAAATGTCCATTCTACCAAACAAATTAACATGCCCTGAAAGAATGATTGTCCATGACAGGCATTTGCAACTTTGTTGGACATTTTTTATTCTTTATTTTATCAGGTGATTCACTTACCCATTCATTCAGAAGACTGTGTAGCTCCTTTAAAATATTAATACAATTTAATTAAATAATTTGAGGTAAATTTTCAGAGAAGTTTGCAATGAATCCACCCCTAAAACATTGCAATTTTGCACATGAATCAGAAATTACACATGAAGATGAGATAACACTGTGTTTACATGTTGGTAATTAGCAGCACAAATGCCCTCTGTGTGGCATAACATGTATAGTAGGTGTTGGGCAATCTTTTGAAAATTTGACTTTTTCAGTACAGCTTCAGAGAAAAGATGATCTCTTTCTGAAGACACTGTCACATTAACCGATATCACTTTCATACCTGCTGACAACCTGTACCTCCTACTAACTTCAATAGTATTTGTGGGTGACCAGCACTTTTGAAAATCAGGTAATTAATTTCTAATTTTTGTAAATCCTTTTGTTTAAAATGTCTACAGACAGTTTGTTCTATGTAACCTCCATAAGGCTCTGACTTCTCCCTGCCTTTTCCTGCTCTTTTTCTTTTTTTTAACAGTAACAGTCTTTTTGTGGTTATTCCACCCATAAAATGTCTAGGGCAACACTCTTAAAGCTGTGAGAGGCTCTAGCTCCACAAGGCCATTAGACATGACGTCTGAACAACAAGGACACATGGAAATATGAGAATTATGTGATAATTCTGTGAGAGCCTCTCTCTTCACATGTCAACAATATTGACTTCTGAATCAATGCTGATCATGTATGCAATTCAGCAGAGCCTAATTAGACACTTTTAGCAGGTAAATAATTGTTTTACTGGAGCTGTAATCTAGTTTTCTCTTGCTAATGTTATTTCAAAGGAAAGAAGCCAATAATTTGTGAAGTTAAATAGAATTCTGACCCTGCTTCGTGTGAATAATCCATACACTAAAATATTATCAAAATGTATTCTCTCAATGAAAATCCATTGACTAAGATCTCTTTGGCCAGAAAATCTTGTTATCCACCTCTCCTTAATGTTCTGTAAGTTAAACGCAGGACACTCTTAGGAAAAAAGAGATGGCTTGATTTGGCAAAAGTTATAATAAATTAGGATGGAATGATTTATAATAATAATGAAACTCTACTGCTTATAGTTTCTACATGAATTTTACAGACCTACTAGAGTTCTGTACCCAGTACAAACTGTAATCTTATCTGTAAGAACCTCATACATGTTCCATTCTGCTCTAGATGAAGCAATCACTTGGTCAATCAGTCATTCTAATTAGATATTGTAATCTTGAAACTGGTACACATTACTGTGTCTTATAATAAAGCATAGGTAAGAACTAGTGTGACTATTAAAAGAGCAGAAAGCCTGCACCAGGAATTGCCATTGAAGCTGAAATACATTGATCTTTCCTCTACAAATCCCCTTTGGCTTAAGGAATTATTTTTTTCTTCAGTGTGCAGTGGTTTCCACTGAATTATATTTTAGGAATTTGTCTAATTAGTTGAAATATTTTCAGCACAATGATTATGAGCAAAATGTTTGCATGAAATAATTGCCTTTAGGTGAAAATGTGTGTGCTCAACTACAGTGCCACAAATACAATGTACAATCTTCATGCTTAGTAAATCGCAAGATGGCTACATCTGTTCCTCAAGTCAGAATTTAGAGAGGCTGGAATAAAGGCAGAGTTGGAAAAAAGACATTTGCAAAGAGCCGTGTGCAGCTTAGTGAGACTATTCTGAAGGTTCCAGTACATTAGCACTCTGCACAATCATTCCCCAAGGTTTAGTGAAGCAAAATTTCTTTCAATATAGCTACAGTTTAATAGGTTATCCCTTGTTTTATGAAAACAGAAATTAAATATATTAAAATTATTCTTTTATACACTCAATGGGTTTTCCATCTGTCTTTTTAAAGACCTGACAGTATCTTCCCATTATTCCTAACTTTATACCTACATCTATATATTCAAGGTTCTAGGCTGAGTCATTAGCTTTTTCAGTCATCAAAGACTAGAGGGAATTCTCTTTAGAGCTTGTCAGTGCTACCTTTAAATTGGCTAAATGTGATACAATCTACTGCTTGCACTTGTCTTCTCAGCCCCTGAGAATCTGAGGTGTGTGAGACCAAAGCACCAATCCTAAAAAGGATTATGTACATGCTTAATTGAAATTCAGAAAATATGAATCAGCTCTATTTCTAATGATAGATAGATCATCGGGAAAATTCAATAGCTTTAGGAAAGTTGTAATGATGTTTACTGTACTTAGAAAAACAGCAATGAAGTGTTACTTTTTTGATACCCAAACTTCTTTGTAGAGGTTTTTACAACTATTATATGTAGGATCTATCAAACCATGAATATCATCAGTGCTATGACTGAAAACATACTGATCTTAAAATGTTTTAATGTTTTACTAATTATCCAAACTGATTTAGAAATATTGCTGTCTTCCAAAGTTCCTGGCTTGGATGACTGTTTGGAAATTAAAAGAGATCTGGATATTTTTAGATAATATCCCCAGTTGTAAGGTGTGTGGGTATAAAATATCTCTAAAATGTTTCGGGCCAAATCCTCAGCTGACGTAGATCAGCACTAAAGCCAATACAGCAATGCCGACCAGCAAAGGATTCAGCTCTTAAAAAGTTTTTTTTTGGAATAAAATAGTTGAATTCTGTCTGAATGGCACTATTTGAATTAGGCACCATTCTAGCCCATAATGTATTCAATTCAGTGCAGCTGCTTGTGTATGTGCGTCTTTGTACTGCAAGTGTTAGTGCCACTCTGATCTGCAATCATGTAATTAACAAAGCGTATTCTTTCTTTCCTTTTCTGCTGCTGGCAGCAGACCACTTTTACTTAGCTCAGAGCTCTACTTACTATTTCATTAGTTCTGAATTTACATCATTATCATCATGCCCTTCACTGATCACTTTCTTCACACCTTTGACAGAACGTGAGCTTGGGCAATTCACTTTATTTTCTAATAAAATATAACATGCCTATATTCAAACTTGTTGCTATGGGGCCCAATCCATGTGATCAACGGAAGGGCTGTCAGAGACTACCACAGGAACTGGTACACTGTATTTTCATAACATTGACAAAATAGTATGTTTGGTTGTATACTTACATAAATCAGGGCTGAAATGCTGGCCTCAATGGGAATGTTGCCATTGATTTCTTCACCCAATCTAAACGCAGAACAGATCTTATAAACGTGATAGAGCTCTCTGTCTCTTTAGAAACCTTTTAATTCTCCAAACTTTTAATGTTCAGGTAGTGATCTCTTCACTAGTTTCAATGAGATTCCCAGACAAGACTTCTCTGTATTACTTTAAAAGAAATATACTGTACTACTTTCAGACATTTACTAGCGGAATTTAAAAAAAATGGGGCTTGATCAATTGCAGCAGTATGGAAGAGACTCCTCCCACAGGGATCAATTGCAAACTCTGTTTAGGGAAGCAGAAGAGGAGGCGGGGGTTAGCTACCTCTTATTAAGCTGTTTCCCTCCAAACAATTAGCAGGACATTAATGCAGTGTGAGGCTGGAGTAACTGTTCTCTTATTTGTTCCACGCTGAGGAAACGACCCTGAGAGGGGCTCCAGAGGCGGCAGCAGCAGCTAGGGGAAATATT
This sequence comes from Chelonoidis abingdonii, assembly GCF_003597395.2. Taxonomy (NCBI): domain Eukaryota; kingdom Metazoa; phylum Chordata; order Testudines; family Testudinidae; genus Chelonoidis; species Chelonoidis abingdonii. The sequence continues at coordinate 73,237,111 of NC_133769.1, read as the reverse complement.
GACAGCATGGCTCCTCAGCACTTGATCCTCCCCAAGAGCCAGCACAGAAGCAGAGGGCATCCGAGTAGATGCCCTTGTTTTCTCCATATTGTGGGGAAACCATGGGGACTGGAGACAGAACTGCTTCCTGTTCCATGCTGTGAAGAGGCAAATTGCACTCTTCCCCTCCAACAGAATGGCTTGGAGAATACCCACTGGTTTTCTTTCCCTCAGGGCCCTTCCTGTGAATGTTTCTCTGGGGTGATGTGTGTGCGTGTGCTCAGATGCATGTGATCCAGGCCATTCTTTTACCTCTTCCCTCCCTCCCTGTCTTTCTCTCTTTTCCATCTACCATGTTCTATGACATCTGTAATTCAGAGATCAAGCACTTCATATCTATGACATTTTGCCTCCTATTTGACCTAGAAAATATACATCATTACTCCAGCACCAGCCTGGTCTTCTCTTTAAGTATTTAAACCAGGAAAGTAGTACCATGATTTTGCCTATTCAAAGCTCAAATGTCATTTCCAGATAGATGGTGAGGGATATCTAAGGTATAATGGCTGCTAATATCTTAATGGAGATATTCTTCAAGGGTCCCTTCTCACAAGGTGCTGCGAGCCCTTGGCTCATATTGAAGCCATTGGGAATCTCACAGGAGGCACTAGGCAGGGGCGGTTCCAGGCCCCAGCACGCCAAGCACGTGCTGGTCCCGTGGCTTCGGTGGACCCTCCGCAGGCAAACTGCTGGAGGCAGCCTGCCTGCTGTGCTTGGGGTGGCAAAATCCCTAGGACCGCCCCTGGCACTAGGCATGGGAAGAATCGGGGTCTTAATGATGACTCATTGTTATGGGTAGTTAAAAATGTGAATATTCATAACAGGCTGCAAAATTCAGAGAGGAATTTATGCTGTCAGTATTAAACAGGGACTCTGGCAAAAAACCCATATATGTGTGTAATTAATTCATAAAATCTAGTATAACAGATCAGGTGGCTAATCCAATAACTAAACAGACACAACATTAAGAAATAAGAGAAAAAGCTTAAAAATAGAAAGTATGAACACATGTCAGCAAATAGCTAGACAGATGGCATATCTTTAAGCAGGGCTCATGCATATGGCAAGCTAGTAGATTGAATCTGAGTGCTGTATGAGATCCCAGTAGAGCACAAAAGAAATTTTTTTGACTCGGGTAGAAAATGTAAGTATGTATCTTACTGTTCCTTTAGGTGACAACATAAGCATCTTCATACCGTCAGTTTCTGACATGAGCTACAAATAATGAACAAGAAGTAAAGCATGAAGAGGCTGAAAATAAAGCACAAATTTATAAGCCGGAAAAGAAATTCTGTCAGGAGGTGTTTGAAAAAAGAAAAAAAATGTGTTAGACAAATAACATTTAATACTCAGAGAAACAGTTTTGGTGAATGGTGAAAACTTATGATTGACTAAGAATCAACTTATTATATTCCCATCTGCACTTTCTTCTTTTCTCTAAAGTCACACAGTCTGTTACTGTTCAAATACCCAACTAACAGCTCATTAACTAAATAAACATGTTTATTTCTTTTTCATTTCAGCTCTATTTTAAGAATGACAGCAGATCAAATGGTACATTACCAAAGGGTACAAATTAGTCCAGGTGAAGGATTTTTGAGATATCAGATATTTCTGCAACACATCATGAGGACTTTCAGGTATAGGAGAGTAACAAACCAGAACAAAAACATCCATTGCTTTTGTAATTCCACAGAAGAGCCAGAGCACACAACATATGCTTTTAATTTCATTCAGCAAAGGCACACTCCTTCAAGCTGCATTGTTCTAGACAGAAAGTAAAATTTTCATGAGTATATTAACTGAAGTGGCACTGGGAATCTGCTATGCAAGCAGCAATGAGTCCCATTCAATCTATCAAACGTGGTTGATTAGAATTGATTGAAAAAGTCCATTTTATTTCTGCCAAAAATTTAGATTTCTTCAATCAACAAAAATTCAAAACAAAACATTTTATTTAATTCGGGATTGAAATTTTCGTGTTGCTTTGGCTTTTGAAAACCAAAACCACCAAACATTTCAATATGATATACAATTTTTTATTTTTGTGAAACATTCTGATTTCAATAAAACAATATTTTTAATGAAAAAATGTGATTAAAAAATTTCAATCAACTGTTAATGACCTTGTTGAGAAAAATATGTATTTTGTTTGTTTTTGTAATAAAATAAAGAGAAAGAAATCCTGATAAGAAAAAATAATCAATTTAGCTATCTCCTGGTTACACAGATATAAAGTGTGTGTGTTTGTGTTAGGTGGGAATGCCCATCTAAAAACAAGTTGCTTATATATTAAATACTTTCATACTTCTGTGGAAAGCCAACATTTTGGGCTAACTTTGGCAGTCCTTATTCATCCCTCGCTCAGATAAAATTGTCTTCGATTTCAGTGCAGGGCAAAGGGCAGGGCTTGACTCTCTACTTCAAAAGAAGATTTTTTTTCTTGCTGGGAAGAAAAGTACCCAAAGTATCTTTCGCTCACATACACATGTGAAAAGCTTAAGAAAACCATAAAACTCCAAGCTGTGTTTCAGTTTTATGACTTATAACTGATTGAGCCAATTAATAGGAGATTGGTGTAAGACAAACCAAACCAAACTAAACTCAGCAATTCCTGGACTGAAGGATGAGCTCAAATCTATCTTGCAGCTGAAATGTTGTGTTTGGATACATTTGTAATCATTTCAAAATATATGCCTGGATCCTCCAATATGATGTGTGTGCATAGATCCTTACAGAGTCCTGTTGACCTCAGTAGTATACTTCAGGATCAGATCATGTTGCATGAGTTTGGCCAGTGTCTGCTACAGAAATACTGTTCAATTGTTACCTATTCCATTGCAAGGCTACTTATAGATAGACAGACAGTCAGACAGCCAGATAGATAAAAGGGTGAGATTTTCAAAGACTGCTAATGGATTTGGATACCTAATCCCATTAATTTTAATGAATCTCAGACTCTATGTCAATACACTTTCTATAGTCCTTTGCAGGAATTTCAGTTTTGTATACACATAATTTGAGATACATACCTGGTTGTACCACTGCAATCAACAACATGTTTGGAGAAAACTTGCTGAACTATGAACCTTTTCTCTATGATGACCCTAGTCATTCTTATTCAACAGACATGGATGAAAGATTTGATCAGTCCAAATATAACACTTGAGCTCCCATCAACTACTTACTGACTCTTTACCGCAATGAAAATCAAAAACTGAGTGTATATATAAAAAAAAAAAAAAAAATTCCCCTCTCACCCCTATGGCGTGGTCTGTTCTTCCTCAACCTCGGGTTCTCTACCAGACGGCCTGGGAGTTTGAGGGTTCCTCGCAGTACTTAGCTGTTCCTAGGCACTGCCACTTTCTGGACAGAGAGCTCTTGATGTTGTTCCTGGGATCTGTTGGAGCCACCACCCAGCTTGGAGATCACCAGCCCCGAGGCTCCTCCACCACTGGACCACTTTGGCCTTCACTTTCCAATCCTTTCTAGTTCCTCTTCTCAGGCCCTGACTTCTCCAGTTCTCATATTCCTTCTTCCTGATGTTGCCGTCACTTTGCACTGCTATATCTATCACCACCGCTGTCGTTCTGCCCTCCTTGTCTATTACCACGATGTCTGGTTGACTTGGCCAGTATCTGCCTTCCGCTCTGGCATCTGGAAGTCCCACCAGAATCTTAGCCCTGCTATTCTCCACAACCTCTGCGGAATCTCCCATCTGCGGTCTTGGAGGGGTTTAGCCTATACGCTGTGCATATGTTTCTGTACACAATGCCAGCCACTTGGTTTGTGCCGTTCAGGTTTGCTGTTCTGCCTGCATCTACATCCTGCCACTATGTGTTGGGCTTCTCCTAGGCCTCTCTGCACCAGTCTGCACCTGGGTCCTCTCTTAGTGTGGTAGACCCCTGCTTCAATGGATCTGGTGCTCAGTGCCTGTTCCTGGCTGCTATGATCAGTGCCTCAGTGCTGTCTTTTAGTCCAGCCCTTTCCAGCCACTGGTTTAGATTTCCCAATGTCAGGCCACCTTCCGCTATCTGTCGATGGTACATCCCATGACAGGGCTTGTCTTGCCATGGCACTTCTGTGCTGCTTGGTTCTTTCCTCCATGTCTGCTGCTGCCTCAGGCATTCTCTCAGCAGCTCATCTGGGGGCCATCTTACTGATGTACTCCTGGATGTTCCGGGTTTCAATCCAGGATAGTTGGCACTTGTGGCTCACCAAGCCCCTCCCGCCTTCTTTCCGGTGGTCTTATACAGTCTCTGGGTGTTGGACTTGGGTGGAAACTCTCGTGCATTTTGAGGAGTTCCGGTGTTTTCACGATCTGCAGCCTCCATGTCCTCCTTTGGGCCAGCCACTATCCGGCAGGGTATCCTGTCGTATGGACGGCAGGGCGTATCGTTGATGGCGTGGATCTTTCATTCCCACTAGCTGGGCCTGGTCAGATGTCTTAATCCTTTGAGTGATACTGTGATGTTGCTGTCTTCCTGCTTACCTATCGTGTTCACTGTGACTGCGGGATGGCCAAAGGGTTACTTGTAGCTGGTCTGCGCTAAGTCTACTATGTGGCCGCTGGTAGTTCCACCCCATCAGTTGGACATACTCTTCCCTCATCTCACTACCATCCGGGCCACACTTCTTCCAGTCCGCAATGACATCCCCGATATCCTCACAGTAGATCCGCGTCAGGTGATAGCGAGTCGATTGTCTCATTCATTCTTAGCAACAGGCTTATGTCATCATGTAGAGGAGTGGCTGATGGTAGTTCCACTCCTGAACTGTCCGTATCCAGTCCTTGTATTTACTGGCTGAGGGGTTTAAGCCTCCTATGCAGAACAGCAGCGGACAGTGCATCACCTTGGTATATCCGCACTTGATGCACTGTGCAAGTTGCTTGAGTGTGACTTCTAGTGTTGTCTTCCATAGTCCCATTGAGTTTTGAGAGGAAGGTCCTTAGTGTCTGTTGACTTTGTATAGCGCCAGACATCACAGATCCAGTGTGCGGCATTGAGTCATAGGCTTTCTATAGTCAATCCGCTGTGCTCAGATTGGTCTGTCTAGACCTGGAGTCTTGGGCGACTGCTCTATCTATGAGCAACGGTGTTTTGAGCCTCTGGTGTTGTTCCCAATGCCCTTCTGAGCTGTGCTCATGTACTGGCCCATGTGGTCCTGTAGCTGGCAGCTATGATGCTGATAGGACTTTCCATGTTGTGGGGAGGCAGTTATTGGCCGTAGTTGGCCGTTCTGTCCCCTTGCAGGGGTCTTTCATGATCAGCACTGTCCTTCCTTGTGTTAGCAGTTTGGGTGGGAGCCTGCTGCTAGCAGCTGGTTCATCTTGTTGCTAGCGTTCATGCATGCTGTTAATTCTTTAGCCAGTAGGTGTGGATCATGTCTGGTCCAGGTGCTGTCCAGCTCTTCAGTTTTTGACCCGCTGCTGGATGTCTTCTACTGTGATGTGGACTGGTTTCTGTTCTGGGAGATTGCTGTGCTCTGTTCTCAGGTCTGCAGCCACTTTGCACTGGTGTGATGAGTCTTCTCTTTCTCCATATGTTCTTCCAGTACTGTTCAGTTTCTGCTGCTGGGCTCGCTGTTATTGTGTTGTTGCACTGCAGTTGGAGTACACTTGGATGTTCCTTGAGAACAGGGCATTTACTTTTTGGCCTCTGTTCTCTAGTGTATCTCCTTAGCCTGGTAGCCAGTGCTGTGAGCCTTTGTTTAGCAGTCTCTAGGCTTCAGATGGAGTCAGCCCTTGTATTTTTCAGTAGCCAAGTCTTTCCTTAATCTCTACACCCTTCTGTAGTTCCACCAGCTGACTAACTTCTCTCCGAGTCGCCTTATCTTATCCTCCAACCTCATTTTCCAGGGGGGTACATACTGTGTTCTTCTTGATCGTGTAGCCAAGCATCTCCAGGATTACAAGAGGCTGAGCGTATACCAGTTCATCGGTTTGAGTTATGGTGGTGTAGGGATTGTCATGAGGGCTCTATTGGCATCTTCTAATATATCTGATGGTACTTCTCCACTGAGCCTTGGTATCGGTCTCGAGGATTGCTGTAGCTAGTTTCTCCATGATCTTATGCCTCATATCAGCTGCTGTGCTCTGCAATGGAGGGGTGACAGTGAAGTTCAGCTTCAGGTGTGGCCGCACATCCACTTGTTCTTCCAAGTCTTCTTGAGTCTGGGATAATGTGATGGAGTTGGTCTATCTCAAGCTGTGAGAGCAGTTCCTCTTTACTATGTGAAGCGTTGGGTAACTAGCTGTTTTCAGTAGTGTGGATGTAGGTCTTTGTCCATCCACAGTCCCCTCATACGTTTCATATATCCCTCTCATTAGGTCTACTGTTGTAGTAGCATTCCATCAATTCCAGGTTCTCTGTTTCGTCATGAATGGTTTGTTCCGTAGCCACTTATCGTCAGATTGTCCTGGTTCCTCAACATCTGGCACGGACCTTGTTAATCCAGGCGACGTCCGAGCTGGCATGACTCTCCTAGTTCATGTCACTCTTCATATTTTTGAGGTAGGCAGCTGAAGCGTTAGGGGGTCTTTTGCCCAAGGACCCCTACTGGAAAGTTGGGTACTAACCGGGATTTGAACCCCGGTCTCTCGTATCAAAGGGCGGTCTCCCGTATCAAAGGGCAGCGCTCTTAACCACTACGCTATCCAGTCGCTGTATACATATGTATACATATATATTTATATATGTGTATATATATATATATCTAAGATGTAAAGTTGTGAACAGATATCATGCTGGTGAGTCACACCGAATCTGAAGAATTATTTATTTAACATTAATGACTGTCACATGGAATGTTACTAACTTCACTGCATACCACAACATATTTGACGTTCTGAACATAATTGTCCCAAAGCAATTCAAAGAGATTAAAATTATAAGTGAGGCTCTTTGCCCTTAAAAACAACAGGCTTTAATGAAAATGTTTGTGTCTGCTAATCCATAGTCATAGTTTATTTATAGCCCAGCGTATGATTCATTAGAGTTTCTTTCAAATTTTGGAAGAAAATTTTCTCTTACATGCGTAAGTATCTTCAGACTCCTGCAGCTGCTGCTCAGTCACTACTATTTTCAACAGCAGAAAACTTAACATTGGCATTTTTATGCTTCTGAATTCTTTTTTGTTTTCACCCTACACAATCAGTCCCATTGTAATAATGCAAAGCAGCATCTAATGCAACAATAAATTGGCTTGTCAGCAAACTGTGGTTCTTGCCACCCCAAGGAGGAATGGCTGACAGGATGAAACGTCTTTGCTTCTTGATGGGAATCTTTACAAATAACTACACTATCCTTCTCCCTGTTGCTATCTTCTCCCACAAAAGAACCACTTATGTAAGGAAGAGTCCTCTGCAACAGGTTAAGAGAAATTGTGCCCTGCCCTGCTTGGGTGCATGACAGGGAAGGGCCAGGTACATGAAGCAATCCTTGCAGTCCCCTGAGAACAAGGGGTGAAATCCTGACTCCACTGAGGTCAATGGCAAAATTCCTGTTGACTTCAATGGAGCGAGGATTTCACCAAGGCTGTTTAGCATTATCATTGGGGCCTCACAGTGGGAGGGGTGGGGACAGAAATATTAGCCTCAGTGCATAGTGGCCAGAAAAACTGGTCCTGTGCAATGGGGGCACACATGTCACCATGTCAAAGTGTGGCACAGCAGTCACATACCCTGGTTCTTCAGGAGGTATTGTGCCTGTTCAAGGCACTAATATGTATTACTATCTGTATCTATTACAGTAATATCAAGAGGCCTCAGTGAGACAGAGGCCCCATTGTCCAGCTATATATAGTAGAATACAGACCCCATACAATCATGTCTTCAGAACCTGCTATTTGGAGCTTAAAGGATTCCCTGACAGTGGCACTACAGGACAATCTAACCCTTTCTTTTCTGGAAGTACTGCGCCAAACAATTTTTCTTTTTGGCTATTAAAGAAATACCACAGTCTTTTCCAGTAATGTGACACAGCACTGTGTCAATCCCATTGTGAGCTGCAGAGACATTAGGGATTGTTACTGGAGGTAAAGGGGTCTGTGTCATCTTATTATTTTCCTTGCAGCTTTGCTGCTCCAGCACTGATCACATTTGACCAGAGAAGCAGTGGTGTGGCTGGGGTAATGAGTCCAATGTCTCTAAGAGCAGATAGCATTTGTTTCTACTCGCAAGCTGAGAAATGAGATTAAACATATGGCTACTGGATCATGCAGAGTTCTGCTGGAACACAATAAAGTGCTAGTGTGCTGTTATCACACTTATATTCAGTCAAATATTGAAGTCATGTATGACTAAAGCTCTTACAGACATAGGATTCAATTCTGTACTCAATTTTAGCTGTCAGTGGTGTTGCATAGGTGTGCTGAGAGTAGACTATAGTTTACTGTACTTGCTTAGTTTTACTGGCTGCAGTAGAAGAAACTTTACTGAATGCAGGTAGTGCCATGGCACGGAGAATGGCACAGGCCTTTGTGACTTGTCTAGCGCCGATGATCAGCATAGTGATTCTACTACTGTCATCGCTGGTCGCCAGCTAGTCTTGTTTAGATGAAAATGAAGCTGAATGCAAAATTCCTCCCTGCTGGTACATTGCCTCTCCACAGGCTAAAACTTTGCAGTACTGTCTCAGTGGCACCAACCAGTAACTGGGCCCTTACCTGCTACAGGCATGACATCAAGCTTCTAGATAAGCTCCATTGATGACAGCTCTGTGTCATACTCTGCATCAAATGGCAAGATAAAGTTATCAATAATGAGGTTCTGGAACATAGTCACTCCACAGGGATTGAAGCTACGCTCATTGCAACACAGTTACGCTGGGCTGCTCATGTGTTGAGGATGGATGACACCAGAATGCTCAAGCAGTTGCCCATTTTCAGTTTGCCATACTGCAACTGCCTCTGAAAAGAGTAGAAGAAACGCTTCAAGGACACATTGAAGCATAACTTGAAACAGTGCAACACTGACGTTGACGGCTGGGAGCGTTCAGCAACAAACAGATCACTCTGGCAAGTAATAGTCAGCGATAGGGTTACCTGTTCGAGATTAATCACCATAGAGATCTTAAGACACAGAGGCTGAGATGTAAATAGCGGCAGACTCAGCAGGCACAACTGTAATCCCTTTCTCAGCATCAAGCTACCCATCCACTCAATGCAGAAAGGACTGTCGTTCGTACAATTGTCTTTTTTTAGCCACAATCATACTCATAAAACGTAATACCACTGTCAGTGTCATCTTGAGTCACAAAGGGCAACAACAACAACAAAACCTGGCATCAGTAGAAGAAAACTGATGCTTTGTGATAGAAAACAAAATGTTTGTGAAACTTGTGACCAAAATTTGTAACTTTACCCTTTAGTTTCACCAAATGAATGCTTGTGGCACTTACTATCTGTATATTGCTAAATGGCTACTGAGGAAGTGTAAGATGTACCATAGCAAGCTGCCAGCTTTGTCCTTTTGCCCCAGTGTGAATAGCACAGGAGAATATCAACATCTTTGAATGATTCTGTGGTTCCAAAGTAAAATATGTTTGAGTCTATCATTTAAGCTTCTGAGGATATCCAGTTATTCTGCACTTCTACCTGTCTCACTACCCCTTATATTGATTCTTTAACAGTAGTGCAGTTCTCATCACAGGAATAGAATAACTCAACTTCATTCATACCACATGATCCCTCTCTTATCCAAATTTTGAACAATAAAATGTACGCATTGCTCACAACAGACTGATTTCAGAATGAGATATCTGTTCCTTCATAACACTAAATGATCGCAAGCATATAGTAGGTGTGAAGTTATTTTAAGGAACTAAAAATTTTCTTTGGAAAAGGCAAGGAGGAAGCAGGACTTTAGTTTTCTTTCTCTATTCATCCTTTTTCTCCCCCCCCCTCCCCACGAAGAACTTGTGTGTCACTGTGTGGGTGTGGTATCCAGTTCTGTCCCCTGTTGTAATTGTTGTGCAGGTCCCGTGTGAGAAAATTTCAGCAATGTATCAATCCTTCTCTCAGTCTGTTTTCAGCATGAACCACTCATATCTATTTATACTTCCTGCATCACATTTATATGCAGATGAATTCATAAAAATTAAACAGAAAGGTCAGAGCTTTCCACATTTGTTAAGTAAACTTAGTATCAGACCATGAAGCACATTTGAGGTCTTGATACATTGTGCTCTTCTCTGATTTTTTGAAAGGCTAAGGCCCAGATCTACATGCAAGCCTAGGTCTGAGTACATCCATCTGGCACTTGGGCAGGAATACAGTGGCGCAGCAGAGAGCTCTCAGCCAATTTGTACTTCCCATGTTCTGGGGCAGATGGGCATACTCTAATTTATGCCCTGCCTCCTGTCAGCCCTGGGAAGCTGAGAATAACTATAGTGCAATGTGCTCTGGCCACGCCTTCTTCCTGCCTCTTTCCTCTCATCCCCTCTCCCTATATCAGGGCCTGAGAGCAGGGCTCTACACTAGCTGAGGTGCTCTGAATGGTAGGGAACCATTTCCTCCTTCATCAAGGTCCTCTTACTGTGTATTTTCTGGGCATCTAACCAAAATGCAGTATAAATAGGCTTGGAAGGATTAGATTTTGGTAAATGTCAGTAAGCATTGATTTCACTGTACACACCCAAATTGACCAAAATAAATAAATAAATAAAAAAAATTCCACTGATGATAATCGAAATTTACAGATAGGCAGAGTATGAAAAATGTGTCTCAAGAACTTAGTGTTTGATTGAAGAATATTTACTTTGTATGTTTTGAGATGGGATGTTGACAAATTGTGTTTTAATGGTTATAAAGCTTTAACTTATTGAATCTCAGCATTTAAATGCAGTTAAATAATTATTGTCTGGCCCCCCCCAGTGTCAGATCATCTCATAATTTTCTACAACAGTGAACATTTAAATTGATAAAAATGAAAATAATGCTCAATAATAAACACTGACAGTATTTGTCAAAATTAAAAAACAACATTGAATTCTGCCAAGCCTAGGTTTAAAGTAGTAAAACAATCTCTTTCCCTGCTTTGTATATGTATGCCAGAATGGAACTGGCTTTTCTTATATTACCTCTGCACTTAGAATGCAGTATCTGTTTGTATGTTGTAAAGTAGTTGTGTATTATTTTGTTGGTTCTCAATAATTTCCTTAAACCTCTTTCTCCAAGATATAGGTCTCTGATTTGTACTCTCAGCAGCTACTATAGCCTCACAAGCTTTTTTGAGGTTTTAACCAGTGCTCAGAAGCATCGAGGCCCCACAGCTGTGGGGCAAAAGCCCACAGCCTCAGCATTCATGGAGCAGAAGTCCTGAGCCCCATCGCATCATGGGGCAGAAGCCCTGAGCTCTGGCATCCCATGGGGCAGAGGACCTGGGCCCCACAACCCTGTGGGGCAGAAGCCTGAGCCCTGGTATCCTGCACATGAAGCTCAGAACCCTGAGCCCTCACCCCGCCCTGCAGCTGAAGCCCAGAGCTCCGAGCCCCACAGGGCTAAATCACTGAGCCCCCCAGTCCTGCTGTCCCATATGGCAGAAGCCCCTAGCCCCACTGCCCTGCAGGGCAGAAGCCCCGATCCCCCACCACCCAACAGATGAAGTTCTGAGCACCCCTCCCCCCTGTTGGGTCCTGGATTTGTATAGCATGTTGGGAGGGCTTCAGAAAGAAAAAAAAGGTTGAGAACCCCTGATGTAGACTAAAGTGAGCATGGCAGTCATTACAGTAGAACGTTGATTGAGAGTCTGTCAACATTTATGGTGATAAGTGAGCGCAACAATCATCAGGTTGAGTGAAAGGATCATTACTGCATATAAAGCTGGCTGACAATAAATCAAAAAACACAAAAAAACCCATTTCAGCTATGGATCATGTGAAGCAGTACCCAGTAAGAAACTTACATGCAGACAGTGGTAAATTGTGTTGTTCATCTTGCAACGTGACTCTGGATTTGTACAGAAAAAAACACAACTAGTTACCATTTTGAGTCTGAATCACATATGAAGCAAAAAGCATGCACATAGGCTACAGGTCAGAACAATAACAACAACAATAACAACAAAAAACCAAGCTACAGTGTCCATGATGTTTAAAAGAACAACTGAAAATAGTTTAGCAAAAAGAGGTGCTACAATGGAGCTAGTGGAGGCCTTCATAGCTACCAACATACCTTTAGAAAAAATAGATAATCCTAAACTAAGGGAATACATTAGAAAGCATGTACCAAATGCTGGCGGTTTCCTATGTGCAAACAAACTTTGCCAAGATTATCTAACAAAAGTAATTGAAAAGCATGGTCAGTCTACAAAATCTGCGCTGGCAGACTATAACTCCATTTCAACGGTAGCTGGTGAAGCACAGGAGGCCTCACTCCCTGCCGCGCCTGAGAGGGACAAGCCAGAACAAGCATGGAAGAGGGCGGAGCCACCACCACGTGTCCCCGCCCCCCGGAAGTCAAGGGGCAGGACAGGAAGTATAAAAGCACGGCCCCGGCACTCAGTTGGGGGGAGGCTGTTGGAAAGGACAGACGCTGGTGCCTGAGCTCCCGCTGGGCTCAGCCTGCCCCGTGCTTGGTACCTGGAGGAGTGCTGGCCTGACCTGCCCCATGCTTGGTACCCAGAGGAGCGCTGGCCTGACCTGCCCTGTGCTCGGTACCCGGAGGAGCGCTGGCCTGACCAGCCCCGTGCTCGGTACCCGGAGGAGCGCTGGCCTGACCTGCCCCGTGCTCGGTACCTGGAGAAGCTGCCTGAGCTTCCCGATGCCCGGCATCTAGAGTAGCTGCCTGAGTCACCCCACACCCGGTACACACAGGAATGGCCTGGTGTTCCTGACGCACAGTATCCTGAGGAGCCCATGGTCTGGGACCCACCGGATGGCACCGGCGGATGGCAGGTACCCAATGAGGGGGAGGTTGGAAGTGGCCCAGGGGCAGCCGACTCCAGTCAGGCTGCAGATTCACCTGAGCCGATGTCAGTGTGTTTCGGTCAGGATCCCCACTGACCGTCAGCGGTGATAGCCGCTACTAGGGCCCCGGGCTGGAACGCAATGGAGTGGGAGGGCCTGCGTTCCCCCTGCCACCCTTCCAAGGATGGCAGACTACCCCCTCCCCCTGGCCTGAGGAGGCCATTCAGACTGGTTGTTTGCTCAGCCCCTCCTGAAGGGCCTGAGCCCAGAGTCGCTGGCTGCCCCGCCCTGAGCCAGGGCCTGGGCTTTATACACCTGAACTGATTATTGCCCCGCCCTCCTCCAGGGCCTGGGCTTCTAGACTGTTTGTTGCTCAGCCCTGCAGCAGAGGGTCTGAGCCCCCCACTAACTGTATATTGTTGCTCAGCCCTGCAGCAGAGGGTCTGAGCCACCCACTAACTGTATATTGTTGCTCAGCCCTGCAGCAGAGGGTCTGAGCCACCAACTAACTGTATATTGTTGCTCAGCCCTGCAGCAGAGGGTCTGAGCCACCAACTAACTGTATATTGTTGCTCAGCCCTGCAGCAGAGGGTCTGAGCCACCAACTAACTGTATATTGTTGCTCAGCCCTGCAGCAGAGGGCTTGAGCTCCCAGCTAACTGTGCATTGTTGCTCAGCCCTGCAGCAGAGGGCCTGAGCCCTGAATTGACGGTATATTGCTGCTCAGCCCTGAGACAAAGGGTCTGAACTCCCAACTGACTGTATCCTGTTGCTCCGCCTTGCCGCAGAAGGCCGGAGCCCCCAAGTGACTGTGTACTGTCGCTCAGGCCTGAAGCAAAGGGTGGGACCTGGGCCGACAGAGTGTGGTGAGCCGGTGTGGCTCCCATCCACCCTCAGGGAGGGTTGAGCCCTGATCCCACCCTTCTACAACAGGATAAATACATACTCCACGTTTTATTCCTACCTGGCAGCTGGAAAGATGACTGTAGGCCTATTTTTCCTAGCAGAGCCTGTTCAGCTCAAATCGGTAAATTTTTCAATTGTATTGCAAACTGTAGTAAAGATTGTTGTAAATTATGGCTTAGATTTCAATAAGATCTTAGCATTTCTCTCTCACAATGCGATGTACTTGTTCAAAGCTTTCCTTGATGTCCTACAAGGAATGATACCCAATGCAATCCATGTTATGTACTGCACACTTTCTTTCAGTGGCCAGTGGTATCTAGCATACACATTTCCCTGATGTGGATATGTAAGTTTCTTTTTGTAAAAAAATATTCAAGCTTTGTCCAAGCTGTAAACTACAATTCAAGGTGTCCATGGCCAATCAAAATGGTAGCCAAGTAGTGTCTTTTCCACTTGAACTGGTGATTACAAGGTGGAATTCTTGGTTTAATGCAGGTGCTTACCCTGCAAAGAATATTAAATACTACCAGAAATTTATCTGGTGTGTGAGGAGCTTGAGATCACACCTGATACAGTCTTTACTTAAAAAGCCTCTGTTCTGTTAAAACAGGGCAACACTAAAGACCTGGTGAAATTTGTGGCTGAGATTGTAATCCAATTCATGAAGCTTCTAACATGACTTGAAAGTCAGCAGATTTTGATTCAGAAAGCATACAACAAACTGGTAGATCTCTTCAGCTGGACCGAAGATATGACATTGCAACAACTTTCAGACTGCCAAACTGAAAATAACCACAGATAAGAAGTGTTCTGGTCAACAGCAGAAAAATTAAACCAGTACTACAGGTACAATCAGTCACTACCACCATAATTTAAAAAACCTACTTTTTGAGTGCTATTCACATTTTTTACCCAAATCAGGTTCCTTTCTGTGTTTTGACCCTGAGCTGGGAGAATGATCATTGACAATGAAAGTTCTGCTTACTTGACCTTTGTCATAGAATGCCAGATTCCAGTAAAAATTACTGAGTTTTGGGACTCTGTTTCTCATTGGTTTCCAAATCTCTATAAGTTGGCAGCACACTGCAGAATGTGCGATTTCAATGTATGGACAGGTGTTCACCCTCCAGAAACAGAAGATGTCAGCTGCAACTGTTGGTAGATGCTGCATGCTGGCATTTAACAAACAAACCAGTCTGTTTTATTTAGGTAAGCATTAATGTATATTTCTAAGCTTTATCTACAACTTTGAGTATTATACTTTATTATTAATAATGATAATTAATTAATTAATGCAGAAGACCCTTAGCCAGGGTGATTTACAAAGGTAACAGTAGCACAGTTCAATACTTGTTGTATATATAATATATGAACACATCAGTGAAACTTGCTATTTATGGTAGTGACCAATGTGGGAAAAATGTATGATTTCTCTGCGATTTAAGTAGACTCCTACTTAGGAAGTATAACAAACTGGAAATGGCTTCAACTGAACAAGAAGTTACTAACATCTTGAGATTAAAACAGAAACTAACAAAATAAAACTTGAAAGAGAACAATTCAAGGACCCAAGCAGACCTATTGTGGACTTCATTTTTATTTCACACTATACATGCAGGGTAAAATCCCAGGTCTATTGAAAGCAATGAGAATATTGCCAGATACCTGACTTTTACCTACAGTATTCTGCTCCCCAGCACACAGTAGTGTTGCATCATTGCAAGGTTCATCCCACATTTTTTCATGCCATTTCATTATTAGAGGTGACACAAGTAGCACTGCCTACAGGTAACATTGCCCGATCCATTTTTTTACAAGATTCTGTTTTCAGTTGCTTAGAATTTTGCCAAACTTTAACTGTTGGAACTGAAATTTTCCATCTGTCTCAGACTGATGATTTTTGTTCTTTTTTTTTAAAGAAATTTTATACTAAATCCATCTAGCCATTTATGAGAATGAGGTTAGGGAAAATGTGACATTTTCCCGTGCTAGAAAAAAATTCTTAATACCTATTAATTGAAAAGCTCAAATGCCTCCATGCCTTGCAGGAGGGAATTATATTAAATAAACTAACAGTAAAAACCTACAACTTAGTTGGTGTGTTAATATAATTTCCTATGTTAAAAGAATGTTATGGTTGCAGAGTCAAGTATTCAAAAGTTAGGAAATGCCCAAATTAAGATTGCCTATGCAACCTTAATTCAGCTGCCTTGTGAATATGCATAATGATACAGTCAGTCTTTAATGGCATGATCACATACTATTTTTTCATAGGACCCCTGCCTAATTCAGTGAACAGTATGGATGGTGGTCTGGGAATGTAATGAAGGAGACTGTTGTTTGTAAGACCCCTCATTCATTTGCTGCAGAAATGGTTCATGAGGCAAGGTACTGCCTCATGAACTGCAGGAAGAGGAAAGGATTGTTTAGGGTTAAGGCAATTCAGTGTCATCCTGGAGATCTGGATTCTATCCCTGCCTCTCCCATTGATTCTGAGGTGATGCTGGGCAAGTCACATGAACCAAAATTTTCATAGGTAGCCACTGTCAGCTCATTTTCTGGGTATCCAACTTGAGACACCTGCGATCTACTCACAGCTGCAACTGAAGTCAATGAGAGCTGTGCTTTGAATATATAAACTGCTATAAAATGTGAAGTACCCTGAAAAATCGGCTCCATATCATCTCAAATTGGGCACCCAAAACTAGGTGACACTTTTGACAATTTTGGCTTTAGTGGATCAATGGCTCCATATCTAGTTGGCAGCAGGTATCAAGCAGAGTGCCCCAAGGGTTGGTCCTGGAGCTGGGTTTTTCAATATCTTCATTAATGATCTGGAGGATGGCATGGACTGCACTCTCAACAAGTTTGCAGATGACACTAAACTGAGAGGAGTGGTACATATGCTGGAGGGTAGAGATAGGATTCAGAGGGACCTAGACAAATTAGAGGAGTGAGCCAAAAGAAACCTGATGAGGTTCAACAAGGATAAGTGCAGAGTCTTGCACTTAGGATGGAAGAATCCCATGCACTGCTACAGACTAGGGACCGAATGGCTAGGCAGCAGTTCTGCAGAAAAGGACCTAGGGATTACAGTGGATGAGAAGCTGGATATGAGTCGATAGTGTGCCCTTGTTGCCAAGAAGGCTAACGGCATTTTGGGCTGTATAAGTAGGGCCATTGCCAACAGATTGAGGGATGTGATCATTCCCCTCTATTTGACATTGATGAGGCCTCATCTGGAGTACTGTGTCCAGTTTTGAGCCCCATGCTACAAGACGGATGTGGAAAAATTGGAAAGAGTCCAGTGGAGGACAGCAAAAATGATTAGGGGGCTGGAACACATGACTTATGAGGAGAGGCTGAGGGAGCTGGGATTTTTTAGTCTGCACAAGAGAAGAATGAGAGAGGATTTGATAGCTGCTTTCAACTACCTGAAAGGGGGTTGCAAAGAGGATGGATCTAGACAGTTCTCAGTGGTACCAGATGACAGAACAAGAAGCTGCAGTGGGAGAGGTTTAGGTTCGCTATTAGGAAAAACATTTTCACTAGGAGGGTGGTGAAGCACTGGAATGAGTTACCTAGGGAGGTGGTAGAATCTCTTTTCTTAGAGGTTTTTAAGGTCAGGCTTGACAAAGCCCTGGCAGGGATGATTTAGTTGGGAATTGGTCCTGCTTTGAGCAAGGGGTTGGACTAGATTACCTCCTGAGGTCCCTTCCAACCCTGATATTCTAAGATTCTCTGTGTCTATTCTACGTGTGTAAAATGGAGATAATAGAACTGCCTCACATCACAGGAGTGTTCTGAAGAGAAATGCATCAGTGTTTGTAAAGTGCTAACATACTAGGATAAGAGCACCATAGAAAAGACTATAAGGAAATTAATAATTCTGCACTCAGTGTAGGGTTCGGATGTTGTAAAGTAAATAATTCACAGGGACACATGTTAAATGTTGAAGATAAGTATAAATATTGAAGAGCTGCCCATTGAATAAGGACCATCCATTACGTATCCTAATGCACACGAGGAGTGTGAATTAAGACTGCAAGGACAATCTAAATTCTGGAATTTCCTAATGTTTGTTATGATGCATA
Source organism: Chelonoidis abingdonii (assembly GCF_003597395.2). Classification (NCBI taxonomy): domain Eukaryota; kingdom Metazoa; phylum Chordata; order Testudines; family Testudinidae; genus Chelonoidis; species Chelonoidis abingdonii. Next base: position 73,219,164 of record NC_133769.1, on the reverse strand, counting down.
ATTTCCGAATAGGGGATGTTATAATATGATTATGTAGGAACTTAGGGTATGACTACGCTGGCAGTGTAATTTCCAGCTCAAGTGGGCATACCTATGCTCACATTGATCAAGCTAGCATTCTAAGAACAGTAGTGTAGCCATAGCAGCACGAGCTGTAGCACAGGCTAGCTGCTCAAGTGCATACCTTAGGTCTCAGGTGGGACAGCATCTACCCTATCCATTGAGCTTTCCTGACAAGAATCTCAATAGTTTGTTTGGCATGAAGCCATTATTGTTTAAAGATTGATACTAGTAGCCCTATATTTTTGCATTACACATTATGACTCATGTAGGCAAAGGTGTGATTTACTGAAGCACCTTATGTGGGATGGGGACATGGACAATATATTCATAGGAACATAGAAACCGGCACACTAGATCAGATCACTGGCCCAGTATTCTGTCTCCAGCTGTGGCCAGTACAAGATGTTTCCAAGGAAAGTAAAAGAAATGCATCTGTAGGATAACCTGTTCCAGAGGATTTTGTTTCCTAACCTCCATTAAATAGAGGTTCGTGTATGCCTGGAAGAAAGAGAGTTATTCATCCTCAAACTCTCTTTCTTTCTTTTTTTTTTAAAAAAGATCCTCATAATTGTAGCTCTGGGGGTTCTTGCTATCATTCATCATGAAATTGACACTAGACCACTAGGGCAGCACAGGACTAGTCAAGGGCAAGTGGGCAGCAGCACTGCTCCTAAAGTGGCCAGGTGCTAAAGGCATAGACACGGCAACCAGGGATGCAGGGGGTGCTGCAGCACCCCCAGGTTTTATGCAGGGCCCCTCACGCTGGGTCCTGACTGCCAGTCCCGTGCCTGAGGCTCCGCTGCCAGCCCCGCACCCAGAGTCCGGACTGCTGCCACACACCCAAGGGTCCTGGCTGCCAGCCCTGCACCTGGCATCCTGGCTGCTGGCCCCGTACCTAGGGCTCCAGTGCTGGCTCCATGACCAGGATCCCAACTGCTGCCACACGCCAAAGGGTCTTGTCTGCCAGCCTCAGCCACGACCCCTTTATTCCTGTCCAGTTCCCCTTCCCCAGAGACAAGGCCCTGCTCCCAGCCCCAGCTCTGAGGGGTGGAGGGCACAGAGAGAGGTAAGGGGGCTGGCTTTCAGCACCCCCACTATTAAAAGTCTTGGAAGTCTTGAGGATCCTTCGAAAGCTAGACATGATGCCTTGGAGGTGGCTACACCCCTCCCCTCTTTCTGTATTGCAAGCCAGGAGAAGTACTGACAGAAAGGCTGCATTAGAATTGTGTTAACCATAAATCAGGAGAAGAGCCCAAGGGGCCTCAGACGCAGCATGCAGACACAGGATCTTCACTCAGGTGGCTCTGTACCTCTAGCAGATTCCTGGAAGTTCAGTTTCTGGGTGTATTCGTGTGTGTGTATGAAGTCCCTACTCATTCTGGAGAGAGTAAAAGATTTGGGAAAATTCTTTTAAATTCTCCTTCTGCAGTTTCCTGGCCACCAGGACACCCTGCTATGGAGTTCTACGTGGGAAGGTATAGTCAACATTTTCAACAGGAACTAGTGATTGTGGGTGCTCAACCTGCTACTCCATACAAGGGCCTGATTTGCAGAGGATGGTTGCCCAGCACTTTCTGAAAATCGATCCCTCTGAAGAATCTCAGATGGGCATCCAAAAATTGCCCCCTCCTTCCACTTCCAAATCACTAGTCAATTTTGAAAATCTTGGTTGTAGAATTTGTCCCTGATGCCTAAAATTACAAAGAAAATTTCATCTTGAAGTTACTTTGTGCTAGGCTACTTTTATGAAAAGTAGACTTATTTAGTGGGCTTCCAGTGGACTTAAGACATAAGCAATGAAGTCACATTAAAATATATTATTTTCTATTAGGATAGTTGGAAGACTAAAATAACTATAAAAATAGCTGCATGTGTTGACATCTAGGCAGATATTTCTATATATCATGCCATTTCATTCTTTAAAAAGGAAAAGCCAACTTTTCACATTACTTTGTGCAGATGTCTTTGCATACATGTTCTTGATGTCAGGATTTGACTGCCAGAGAGCCACAGATGAATTGTTCTCCACAGTTGTTTATTAGTGATGATATAGATTATATTTTCATACTATGAGTTACCAGAAAATATCATGTCTGATAATGGTTCCTACACTTTTTGTCTTGATGCTATTCCCATGGGTGATGCTAGATAGTATTCCCTCCTCTGCATCCTTCTCTGCCCGGGATCTTGCCAGCTTTTACAAAAATAAATGACAATATCTAGTGAGAACTATCCTTCTCCTTCTCCCCAGCCTCTTGCAGTTCCACCAGTGATTTCATCTTCTCTTTTGCTACTTCTCCAGTTTTGAGATGTCCCTTCTGCTTTCTGTTTCTAACTCCTTCATCAGCAGATTCCTCAAGATTCCTTTCCTATTTCACATCCACTCCCGTCATTATCTCTCCGTCAGCTTCATCTGTACTGTCTCCTATCCCACTGCCTACAAACATGCTACAAAAATAACCCTTTTCTCTATCCCCCCGTCTTTCTAACTACCATCCTATCTTCTTCTTTCAATGCTTTAAAGCATGTCTACTTATGCTGCCTACCCTTTCTTTCCTCCAACTCCGTCCCACTTCCTCTATAATTTGACTTCCACCTTCCTCACTCCTGTGTGGTAGCTGAGCAGCTATGTAGAAAGGGGCACTTCTATGTTTGTATTCTTTATCAGGGCAATATAGTAGATATAGTGTGGATTAGACTTGTGGTCCATCTAGTCCTGTATCCTGTCTTGGGCAGTGGCCAGCATCAGCTGTTCTGAAGGAAAGCTTCTTGCTAAACACAGGCAGTAGCAATCATCACCATAAACCACCACATATTGTAAACAATACCAGATGCTAGGAGAAAGAAGCCAATAAATAAAATCACTACTCTCCTCCACCTTCGATAAATAAACACACACATACAACAGCTATCTACATGCTTAGGGAAAGATGGCAAGTATTCTGAAACATACAAGAACTCAGTGATTTGCTGATGTGATATAATTTTTATAAGGCACAATGAGGTCAGTAGGTGGAAGGGGAGTTGACAACCTTCACACAGTATCCCTCGTTACATGCGAAAGCACAACTAATGTCATCAAATTGGCAGCCAAAAGAAGTTGTTCAGTAGAGATGTCGACAAATGAAAGTAAATCATAACATTTAATAAATTGCAAAGAAATGTAAAATAAATGAATATGTACATTAACGTGGAATATGTTTATTGTGAATTAAAGGGTCATCATTTTTCTAAGAACAAGGACTGATCTCAAAGAGACTCAGGCAGAATTCCCTCGGGTCCTGATTCTGTGATTCTGTCTAGTAATTAAGACTGTGCTTAATTTTATGCACCTGAGTAATACCAATTCTAAACAAATATTTAACATTAAGAACATGAATAGTCCCACTAAAGTCACTAGGACAGGAGCATATGCTTGGCTGAATCAGGACCCTAATGGGTCATGACACTCATGCTATTTTCCCAAATTATATTTTCTATATAAACTCTTTTGAAGCTAAATAGGTGGGATTGAGCAGTTTTTTAAAGATAACACATGGCTGTTTTGATTTCAAAGACTGAGTTGAGAAGCTTTTGCTTGATTTTTTTGCTTTAATAATACTTTCTATAATCATTATATTCTCTCTGCATTAAACATACTAATGAGCGCTCTCTCAAGTTGTAATGAGACAGCTAAAGCCTTTTCAATTTATATGGAATTTTTTTTATTCAGATTGTCCCGTGAGCTGAGCTAATGTGACAGTGATAAACATGACTGTTCCAGCCTTATAATAGGGTGGCTAATAAGCCTAATTATGCCAAGATAATGCACAAATGATTTAGGAACCAATAACAGTCTGATACAGAGAAAAGAAGCTAATGGAAATATTTCTGCCATTAAATAATAATAACAGTAATAATCATCATATTTCTTTAGAAAGCATCCCTCCTCCTTCCCCTACAAAAATGCTTAGGGTGCTCAATCACAGTCATAACAATTTCTCATTAAGTGAAAAGAACACCTGCCTTTAGCAAAATTACATACAAAGTGGGAAAACAATAGGACAAAACAGCAACAGCAGTGGTAGTAAATTAAAAACACCTTTGAACAAAAAAAAAGTTTTTTCAGGCATATTTTAAAAGGGAGAGTAATGAAATTAGCTGGATTTCAGGAAGAAGCAATTTGCAGGGAACACAACAAATACTCAATTGCCAAATGACTTCAGATGTGATGGGGGAACCCTTAAACACCAGGTGGTATCTGAGCACAAAAATCCATCCAGTGGAGATCCAAGGAGGAGGTCTCAAATATAATCAGGGCAAAGCCAATTTGGTGCTTTATAAGCCATTAAAGCTAATTTTATTCTGAATCCACCACTTCATAGACAGCCAATGTGAAGCGTGGAAAGCAGGCCGCATATGATAATGATAGATCAAACACAGGCACAGTTGTGCTGATGTGTTCTGAATGATTTGCAAGCAGTGGATCAGCCTTGTTGATAACCCAGCAGAGACGAATTACAAAAAAACCAAGCTTAAAGGGCAATTGCCAGGTTGCCAGGTTATCACAAGATAAATAAAGGTACAATCTACACGGATAGTGTAGCTGAAACTCCCATTTCCAGGCTACATCCGACACATGGCTTTCCAGGCATAGCATGCAGTAAAAAATGATACCAAGAGTTTTACCCTAGTTCACAACCTTCAACAAGTCCCCACAATCAGAAGGAGCCACAAAGGAGGAGTAAGTCATCTCATGAAAAACAGTCCCAGTCCAACAACAACTCTTCTGTCTTCCCAGATGTGACCCTAGAACCTCTTAATGCCAACTGGCAAGGGAGCACAGGAGGATTACAGGAATCTCTTGATCCTGGCATGCACATTCTGGTTCACCAAAGAATGTCATGTAAGATTTCAAATGAAAGCTGGTGTCACACTTGTCATCAATATCATTGTGAAATGTATGTACAGATGCTATGTAAAGAGTTATGGATATATACTGAAACTATGTTCTTAAAGTCTGTATCAAGGTATTCGTCACAAGCAAAGGTGAAAAACAGGTTTTCTGTCAGGCAGGCACTGTCTATTCATCTATCTGTTTACATGTACATTGAATATTGGTTCACAGTGGGTCCCAGTCTGAACTGAATGCAAATGAAGGATTGTAAGAAAGAACTTCAGAAAGAAACTAATGGGAAGAGAAACACAGCGGGAGAAGAGAGCTGTATCTTGAGGTATACTTCAAAGGTTTGTTTGACTATATTTGGGCAGCAGAGGATACATCCGGCTATCCCTTACCTAGGAAGTAAGTGGTTTTGCTTCATGAAAAAGGAGTTCAGCAAGGCCTGGTTGAAAAAGTTGGCAAGAATTTTGGATGAAATAAGCTTCTTTAGACAAAAGAGTAACTTGTTCAGTTTGATCTCTGGAAAGCACGCTATCATTTGGTTTTACCATTTGTTTCCAATATCCTTACTCATACTCTCCAGAATCTCTGGTCTTTGATAATAAACTTATTTTGTTTCCACTTAAAAAATACAAAAATCAAATGTGTAGGGTTCAGGGCTTTTGGACAAAAAAAGATCAAAATTAATTTTCTGATCAGTTTTGCCAGATACTTCAGAAAGAGGCACAGAACAGAGCAATTATCCAGTGATCCTTCCCCTGTCATGCAGTCTCATCTAGCAGTCAAAGGTTTAAACGCTTCATTCTTTGTCCTCCACATATGTGGCATTTCATGCCTCCCCATCAAATTTCGTTAGTCATAAGTGCAAGACTGCAGTCAAAAAGTGGGCAAATACTAAGTAGCTGCTCTCTTAATCTAGCCCTATATAAATGGAAATGGCGATAAATGGGCAGAATACTATTTTCCCACACATCAAATTTCATATAACAGAAAAGATTCAGCTTTAATAAAATCTGAAGGGAAAAGTATTCTAAAATAATGAAAAGTAGTTTTTGCATATTTTAACACTGACAATAAAACACAGTAAATCACATACGTTTGGGTCGATAAAACAGAATTATGGCTGGGGTCACAGAAATCATTTTAGAATTTCTCTCCCTCTCTGCTTAAGACAGAAGAAAACTAGTATTTGGTTAAATCATTTTCTAATCTTTCAGTTAAAAGTTTGCATGGTTTCTTGAATACTTTAGTTTCCCTAAAACTATAGCATTAATATGAACATCTCAGCTATCTTTACAGAGCAGGTAGGGTAGGTGCCCTGCCACCTGGTGGAATGCACAACCCAAGTTAGTGCTCAGGCTCCCCTACAGTACATGGGGAGAGATAGGTACTTACCAATGGGATTAATGAAAGACAGCATGTGGAGCTGGGAGCTACCTAAAGATAGTCAATAAGTCCGAGGAGAGGGGTTTGTCCGAAGTCCTGTCCCTCTCAATGAGTTAGGTCTCTTGAGTCTAGCCCATAGTGCCAATCACCATAGCGTAAGCACCGAATACAAGGAAAAGGAGAAGAAAACAAATCCATCTGCCAAAGAGTATGGACCTGTACAGCTATGCATTTATTCAGCACATGTCTAATGGCTGGCCCTGCTTTGAGAGACTCATGTTATTTCATTCGATATCATGATATTGTTTGATATCAAGAGTTGCGGAAGCACTTGAAAAAGGAGAAATTTTCACAGAAACTCTCTCAAGTACATAGTGTCTAGGGGCACAGATTCCTTAATAATCAAAGGAATGTGGAGAAGGAGCAGCTTGCTCACCATGCAACTTCCTTCTGTGGTTTGGAATCTAAAACTCAACCTAGCTTTTCACTTTTTTGCAGTAATGGTGAGGGAAGAGAGAAAGATCAGCATGAGGGGAGTCTCTTTTGCAAAACTGCCTAGTTAGCCAGCTGCCCAGAGATAGAGGGACACACAGGAAAATATTCCAGTGCAAATGTTAAAAACTTATATGCCACTTATATCTTTTATTTTGGTTGAAATCTATAGGCTCAATGCTGTTCTTCCTGACTGCAAAGAGCACAAGACAACGCAACAGTCCGAAGGAGAGTAGTGTCTGCACAATGTGTCATGCATCACTCTCAACCTGCTGCTCTGCACCCTTCAAATCAGTGAGCCTTTATCAGTAAATGAGAAAAAAACAATAAGGATGGGCAGGCAGCGAGGAACAGTGGGGCCATTGCCACTGAATTAATTTTCATTGTACCATATTGGTCTCCAGAGGGCCAATTATTAGTTCACCTCCCAGAGCTGGGTGGATGATGGGAAAATGTGTGAGAGAAAGTATCCTTTCAGGTCTGTTGAATGACTCCATAGTACAGAGTTTACTTCAACCTAGTAGATGAAGTAGCCCTGCATCTCTCTAATGCAGCCCCAATGTGTGTGGGGGGGAGGGGAGAGGCGGGAGAGGAACTAGGAAACATGGAAAATCTTCACAGAAACTCCACTGTAGGATGCCGGGGCCCTGTCTTTTCCCCAGTTTCCTGTATCTTGCTCCTAGAGCTAGGTGTCTCTTGCATGATCCTTGGAAATCCAGGCCCACACAACAAAACTGAACCTGTATGGGTACCTGGAAGATCTCCCAGTATGGAGATGAAAGCTGGATTTTCTCCTGCAGTAATAAAAGACTATACAATGGAATTTATTTTGCAAGTTAGAAACTCTGGAAAATCAGGCACACCGAATTATGCAACACATAGTACCTTCCCACCTGAGCAGGGTGACTTTGGACATCTACAATGGGCAGAAGCATGCACTTGGAGGCTAAGTGGTTCTCTATAGCTACCAAAGATTCACCTATACCTGCACCATGGAGGAACAAGCTATATCCCGCCGCACCCCCACCACTGGAATGATCAGGAAGAAACTCCACTTCTGTTCAGATAGGCAGAACATCCAGCTTAGTACTTCTGTGCTGGTATTAACATTTTATGCATTCTTGCTCCATTTAATTTTAATCAGTTGTCCTTTTTGGACCCGGGATGATATAAGAAGATTGATGGAATTCAGTTACCAGAATTCTATTTTAGCAGAGCATTTTTAAAATAAAAAATGTAATAAAATATTGAGTAAGTGTTTTTATTTGTAAATAATTCATGGTGAGCTCCTAACCTGGGAAAAGCATATTACACAATTAACAGCTTTGCCACACTTACTCCTGTTGATTAAGAAACTACTCAGCATGAGTAAACATGGTCCTATATCAGCTCTGGAGATTGGCCTATCTATATTAGTCATTAACTGTGGCATTAGTGCTGCAAATCATCTATAGAATAAGATGCTTGTCAGATAACTGTTTAGGAAAACTGATAATTGTTTAGCTTTTGTGCATGCATAAATCAAAAGATGCTGAACACATCTAGAAATGAGTAAAGCTATCTTAATTCTCACAAAAACAATCCATTGGAATGAAAAAAAAATGATAGACAGTGATGCCAACAAATAGGGTTGACAGTTTTGGTTGGACGTATTCCTGGAAACTTCCTCACATTACATAATCTTAATTAAAGATTAATCTTTAATTCCTGGAGACTCCAGGGCAATCCTGGAAGGTTGGAAAGCCTATCAACAAAGTATATATTTTTAAAAAAGATAAAGACCTAAAAAATTGTGTGAAATTCAGAGCTTCAAAGGAGTTATTTGCTTATGTCAAAATGACCACTTAAGGAGGTTCTTAAATGGACAAGGCCAGGGTTTGATCCCACACCCTGCCTCATACAAGTAAACCCTTGATACAGGACTAATCCCACTGAAGTCAATAGGAATACTTACATGAGTTTGGCCAGCAGAAATTGGTCTCTATCAGTACCTTAATACCCTCTCTCATATATTTGTTTTATTGTTTAACAGTACACAACATAAATATGTTTTGCAAACTGTATAGCAAAGTTGTAATTGATGGCTTTATGCCATAAACCCTCACTCAGGATTCCATACATGGAGCTATATTATGCAATCAGACTTTAAGCAGAATTCTACATTCAGATGAGAATATGGATGACTTGAGCATCTGTGAAGGACAAGAAGGGCCCGCTTACTTTTACACCATATCTGGAGGGTTTAGGAGTCTGCTCTGTATCTGAGCTTGAGCCAGCACCACTCTTGCTCTCTTCTTCAGTTGCCCCATTATACGCAAACCCAGCGTGGCTGATTGTTGTGTTATAGCCACTGCCTGGCACAGTCCCAACTTTATTGCTAATTTATAGATGCACACTCCTGCCTAACTCCCCATGAGGGAATTCTCATCTTACTAGCTCATAGATATAAGTTAATAGTGGAAAGGGAGAAAGGATAAAAATTAAGTCTCAATGTACTGAACACAATGAAAAAAGGTAAAAGCCAAAAGAGTAAGTTGGCCACAGCCACTCCCATGAGCCTCATTCTCCCCAAATTTGTAGGTTTTCCTAAAACATCAACCAAGCTAAAGTAAGAGAGTACATTCTTCTCATGCTGGTGATCAAGACAACATCACTCCACATTGAAGTAGCACCCATCAGCAGTCCATCTTTGGCAGATCCATATACAACAGGCTAACAAGCTGATGTGGCTAACAATTTTTCTAAACATTTTTCATTGATCACTGACCAAACAAACGTTGGTTGCCAGGTTCAGATATTTCACTACTGGTCTCTCTCTAGATAATATCAAACTCAAAGGCATGCCTTTCAATTAATTAAAACAGGTGGTCCTTATCTAGCTACTGATTCCACAGTACCTTCCCTCCCAAGAGATGGAGTACCACAACAAGACAACCAGTGAAGACAGGGGCAGTCCACTGTGGAGGAACAATCTTCATCTTAGCTGCACTTAATAGATACTGTTTTCAAATAGATTTCAAAATAAAGATGGATCCAATCTCACAGTGTTATGAACTGATTTCCAATGTAAACCAGGCCAGGAAAGGCTAGGTGATTTATAGGGGGAGTGAAGGCTGGATACACCCTTTTCACTGCTAGTAGAGATCCTGGACAGCATATCTGTGGGTTCCCCATAATGCAAAGAGGATAGAGTCTGCCTATTTGTGGTATATTTATGCCTCTGGTCATCTTCTGTGTAAGCTCCATTTGGCAGCAGTCACCTGAAGTGGCAGATAAAGGTAATTCCTCACCCCCAATAGTCAAGCTGAGTGATACGCAGACTGAGGTTTGGGAGCCGCAAGTAGCTCTTTAATGTGTCTCCTGCGGCTCTTTGCAGCACAGGATATTAAAACACTGTGTAATTTAATAATTAACCAGTCAAAGTTATTAACCAATTAGGATGCTTTTACTGTGTTATTAACCAACTAAAAGTTATCAACAAAAGCTTATGCTCAAATAAATTTGTTAGTCTCTAAGGTGCCACAAGTACTCCTGAACTTTCACTAAGTTATTAACTTATTTTCTGTGTGTGTGTGTGTGTGTGTACACACACACACATACATACACTAAATATTTCCCATCATACTGTTTAAATATGAATAGTAGTACAGTAAATGAAACAATGAATTCAGACTATTGTGGCTCTTTTGGTTAATGCTGATCACTAATTTGGCCCCCGAACCACAGAGGTCTGAGTATCACTGATCTAGCTCCAGAGTGCTGATAAGAGAGTCTGAAGCACCAGGGATGATGCATAACCATTTTATTAAAGGACATTTTGCATTATACAGTGTGCTTTTGTAATAGTCTGAATCTGGATTTTTTTTTTAAGTTATAGCTTGTCTAACATCCCAAATATATTTCTTGGTTTTGTTCAAATAAATGTTAACATTTGTGTGTTAAATATTGTCACTTGCCTAATGACAAGCCACTACTCTACATATTAACATAATTCTCCTAAAGGAAGGATTAAGATATCCTTTTTTGTCTTATTAAAATACATTATACTGAAACGGGATTGTCTCAGACAGAATGCAGAACTGTTACTGATTCATAGCACTGCAGTTTTCCCTCAGTTATATAATTCCTTGCACTCTGATTGGTTATGGGCCTGATTTACATGTAGGTCTAATTTATGTAATCATTGCTCTGCTATTTCTCAATCTCTGCACAGTATGCAAATCCCTGGACCTTGATAGGCTGACAGACATTAATAGCCATTCAAAGTGAAAGGATTTACATAATCGCTATACTATTATGTGGTGGTGGAGAAAGAAGATAATAAGGAAGGTAGAAGGAAAAGGAAGTGGCAAAGTAGGATGATAGCAGGAGAAGGGGCTGAAAATAATATATTTTCACATATCTCTGTTTAATTTCCTTCTCAACATTTTGGCATATTCTGCTTTCTGTATTTATTTTCTTCTCAGTAAGTTAGCATTTGACTATTTCAGTAAAAAAATTCAGTATAAGAACAACTTCACAATAACTTGGTAATAACCATATCCTGGGCTGATGAACCTCTCTGTTTTATTCACTGGGGGGTTATTCAGTGAAGAACACAGCTATTATCTTGTAAAAAGAAAGCAGCCTCATGTTATAATTTAATAATAAAAGATGCACTGTTTTAATATCCCATTGACTTAAGCTGTTGTGTTTTTCAGAAAAAAATATTAGCTTGATTCTAGTTGTGGCCTCCATACCTTATCATAATACACATAAATACTAACTATGAGAAGAAGAGTCCACATAACCTGCAGGGGGCACCTGTCATTCTCTTTCTTTCCGTCTACTGCTTCCCTTTCCATAGTCTCAGACTCTCTCCTCTCCCTCTAACGAACAGAGAGGGGCCTTGTCTCAGGAGAAGGAAAGGAGAGATGGGAATTTTGAAAGAATGGGAGGGAAAAGAGATGGCGCATTGTAGCAGTAGCTGCATTCTGAGCATAGAAAGGACTATCCTAGCTTTTCTATTGTCTGCCTTATTCACGGATTTCAGGCAGCAAGTTCATAGCTTCAACTGCAGTCAGCTCTTGCTGAAGATGAGAGGAAGTCAGTCAGATAGGAGTGTGCACTCTATACAGCTGAAGGGAAAACATCTAACTAGGTCTATAGAACACATTCAGGGACCTGTTATATGGATATTGGCCCAATAGTCACAATGGAGGTTGAAAGAAAGAGCATATTGATCATATCTGCAGGTGACATAAAACTGGGGTGAGTTGCAAACACTTTGGAGGACAGAGCTAAAATTCAAAGGGATCTTGATAAATTGGAGAACAGTGTTACAGACAACAAAATGAAATTCATCAAAGACAAATGTAAGATGCTACACTTAGGGGAAAAAAAACAAATTCACAAATACAGAATGGGGGATAACTGGCTTGGTAGCAGCACTTCTGAGAAGTATCTGGGAGTTGTGGTAGATCACATGATCTCAGCATGAGTCAGCAATGTGATGCTGTTGCAAAAAAACAAACAACAAATGCAATTGTAGGTTGCATTAACAGAGCCATAGCATGCAAGTCATGGGAAGTGACACACTACCTCTCTATTCGGCACTGGTTAGCCCTCAGCTAGAGTACTATGTTCAATTTTGGTCACCAATGTAAAGAAAGGATGGAGAGAAACTGGAAAGGATCCAGAGGCAAGTGACAAAGATGACCAAAGGGATAGAATGCAAGACATATGAGCAAAGACTGAAGGAACTGGGTATGTTTAGTTTGGAAAAGAGGAGATTAAGGATTGGACGTGATAGCAGTCTTCAAATACTTGAAAGGCTGCCATAAAAAAGATGGAGAAAAATTGTTCTCTCTTACCACAGAGGGCAGGACAAGAGGCAATGGGTTCAAACTACAGCATAGCAGATTTAGATCTCAGAAAAAACTCCCTTACTGTAAGAACAGTAGGACAATAGAACAAACTCCCTAGGGAAATTGTGGAAGGATCTTCACTGGAGGTTTTCAAAAGGAGTCTGGATATCCGTCGTCTTGGATGATTTAGACCAAACAAATCCTTTACCTTGGAAGGGGTTTAGACAAGATGACCCTTGTGGTCTATGATTCTATGACTAAACAGAATGTGGTGTAGCAGCAGAATGTCTGTTTGACACTTAGGGCTTACAATGGCTGCCATGTCAAAGAGCACAGGCCACTAGCATAGAATATAACTATATGTAAGATCATATTCATGAGCTACATCACCATGACTTGTTTGTTTGTTCTATAAATTGCATGCAAAATCAGTTCAGGAAGTAGGGTGCTTTTCAAGGATGGATGATTTTAAACCAATAAGATATTTTTTTCTGCCACATTATGTAGATAAGAGAGCCCCTAAACCCAAACAGAGAGTAGAAATGTTTGTATTAGCAATGGATAACTATACTTTCTGACTGGTTAATCAGTTTGGGTTAAAGAGCATGACTCACACTTGCACCCAATTTTAATAAATACTAAAACTAAAATGAGAAATGCAGACAGTAAAAGCACCATAGAAATGAAGCCTCAATCAAGTCATAAGAAACAGAAATCACATATAGTGACCTCACATATAGTGAAATGCCATCGGCAGTGAAATAGAAAGAAAGCTGCAAATCTGTTAATTGCAATGCAGGATATAACGAACAATACATTTTTCTGTGGGAAAATAATGGCTTTTCTTGGGGAAAATCTTCTCCACAGAGCTAACATGGGTTGGCTACTGGATCTCTAGAGCGGTGACTCTAAACTCTACTGCCTTCACTGAACATGGCTCCACGGTGTTCCAGGAGCTCCACATTCTGAACACTCTCCAGCACAGTGGAAGCACACTGGTTACACTGGGTTTGGTACTCCAGGGGGCATAGTGCGCCAAAAAGCTAAAAATTCTGCACTCAATATTTTAAAATTCTGAAAATTTTATTTGTCAAAATAACACTACATAATCATACCGGTTTCAATTATTTTGGTAATTTATTTCAAAATACCTGTCAGCAGGTATGTCTGTAACAATACAGACACAAAAATTCCCCCAGGAGTAGAGTTAAAGAAACCTCTGTGACAACTGAGATCCTGTTTCTCTGTCCCCTTCCTTCCCCAGAACCCAGTCATGGCCTCCCTTGAACCAGATACTCCCCCCAAAAGCCCAGCTGTGGGGGCCCCCCTTGCCCAGACACCTGTCCCCCTCACCCAGATATCTGTCTCTCTCCCACCGAGAGCCCAGGGATCCAGAGGGAGAAACAGCCTGATGCTGGGTGGGTCCCAGGTTTGCATGGAATTTCCCATGCACCATCCTCTCCTTCCCTAAGAGCATGCTGGGAACTGCAGCTCCCTCTCCCTCCCCCCAGCAATGTCTTCTAAGTACAAGCTGGGCTCTCCCAAGTCCAGTGGCCTGTAGTGGTGGCCAGAAGCACTACAGATCATTTCTGTGGGGGAAAGGAAATTTTGTGCACACAATATTAATTTCTGAACAATTCTGCATTGATCAGTGGTGTGGAATCCCCTCAGGAGTAGTTGGGGCATGTCTGGGGAGGAGGGGCGCAGGATTTGCCCCTACAAGAGGGCTCAACTGTAATTAAAAAATGAAGGTAGGGCTGGTGATGGCAAAAGCATCCCTCAGGCTGGTAATGTAAATAAGACTTGCTCAGGATGACCCCCTTTTTCGCATACATAGGTTATTCCCACCTCAGTAACTGGAATCTCTAAAGTCAACTAACTGAATTTCTTTTGAAGGCTGTATGTCCACCTTCTTCAGATTTATTATTTTGATCCAAACCTGCTTCAAGTCTTGCACTGTTTATTGCTCTCTCCTGCAGGTCTCCTCCTGAGCTTTTGATTCTTCTCAGTTTTCTTTGCTTCTGTTTTCTCTTCATTAGTTTCCTCACTCTGAGCTTTGCTTTTTTATCAACTCTCCCCCACAACTCCATTCACTATCCCACTTCCTTCCTCCCTTTCACAGAGATTGCCTATGTGAGGAAATAGCCTGGAATAGCTATTCCACAATAACTTTCTATGTGGACGCTCTTATTCTGCTCTAAGGGGAGGTCTACACTCATGGTGGAATCATGGGCAGTGAGTTACACAGGCCCGTGGTGCCCAAGCTCCAGGAATATTCAGGGCCAAGGGCCCTGCTCAACCAGTGTTTGGAGCTGGGTCTCTTCCCCCGGCCCTGCCTGGAGCAGGCCGCTACCCGCGTGTGCCCACCCCACCCCACTGCGGCCCTCCCCATCCCTGGAGTTTCCCTGCCTGAAGGAAAGTGGCCTGCTTGTGTTGCCGGCTGCTGCTGCTGCCTAAGGGCTATAGCACAAGAGCAGCACTGGCAGGCTGAGGCAGCTGGTTGCTGCAGCACCTCAGGATGAGGAAGGCGAGGCACACACATGCTTGGGAGTTGGGTGAATTTTGTGACTCGCTGCTTCTCCCCCTCCCCACAGCCACCACCCCACAGCCTTCACTCCTGCCCCACACTGGGCAAGGGGCAGCCCCATCCCACACCCCCAGTGAGGCTATAGTGAGGGGTGGCAGCAGCAGGGGAGGCTGCATGTGATGGCAACCCTCTACTCCAGTACCCACCACAGAGAAGGCGAGGGGGCTTTCCCTCCCCCTGAGCTTGCTGCTGCCAGTGGGGAGGGGGTGGAGGGGAGTCCTCTCTGGCCCTAGGCCTGGGGCAGCCTGTTTGCACCCCAAGCTCCTCATCCCCAGCCCTGCCCCACCCCGGAGCTTGTGCCCCCAGCACCCCAACTCTGAGCCCCAGCCCTGAACCCCCTCCTGCACTGTGAGCCTCTCATTCCCAGCCCCACCCCAGAGTCCTCACCTGAGGGGAAAAACACGCAACTTAAATTTGGCAGTGAGTTTAGTGTAGCATTGTGTTTAGCAGAATACTTCGTTTTACACGCTTTAAAGTATATAATTGGTTGTATAGAGCTGTTTTCTCTGAATAGTGTGTGAGTACCTCAATTACCCCAGTGCATTTCTTAAGGATCTAGATGGTGGGATAAGGGGGTGTGATCAGGGCTGTCCTTAGTCATAGGCAGAACAGGCAGCCACCTAGGGCACCACTAGGTCTGGGGGCACCACTCTGTCGGGAGCCCGAACAGACGGGAAGCAGTGGAGCATGTAAGAGCAGGGCTGCTGGGCCCTAGAGAGAGCTGAATGCAGCACAGTCTCAGGTGGGGGATTGGCTGCTGGGGTCTCTGGGAAGGGGTAGGGGAAAGAACTCACCTGTAGCGTGACCAGATGTCCCGATTTTATAGGGACAGTCCTGATTTTGGGGTCTTTTTCTTATATAGGCTCTTATTCCCCCCCACCCCATCCTGATTTTTCACACTTGCTATCTCATCACCCTAGGTGGGGGTAATTGGTACCTATATATAAGACAAAGCCCCAAATATTGGGACTGGCCCTATAAAATCAGGACATCTGGATCTGGTCACCCTAGCTGGGGAGTGTGTCTCTCCCCCGGGCTGGCAGTGATCCATCCCATCCAGGGGGAGCTGCACAGGGCAGGATGAGCTGCTGTGGCTCCATGAGTGCCCCGTCTCTGAGATCAGATGCTGTGCTAACTTCAGGACTCTGCACTTGTCCTTGTTGAACCTCATCAGGTTTCTTTTGGCCCAATCCTCTATTTGTCTAGGTCCCTCTGTATCCTATCCCTACCCTCCAGCGTATCTACCACTCCTCCCAGTTTAGTGTCATCTGCAAACTTGCTGAGAGTGCAGTCCACGCCATCCTCCAGATCATTAATGAAGATATTGAACAAAACCGGCCCCAGGACCGACCCTTGGGCACTCCGCTTGAAACCGGCTGCCAAACTAGACATGGAGCTGTTGATCACTACCCGTTGAGCCCGACGATCTAGCCAGCTTTCTATCCACCTTATAGTCCATTCATCCAGCCCATACTTCTTTAACTTGCTGCAAGAATACTGTGGGAGATTGTATCAAAAGCTTTGCTAAAGTCAAGGAATAACACATCCACTGCTTTCCCCTCATCCACAGAGCCAGTTATCTCTCATAGAAGGCAATTAGGTTAGTCAGGCATGACTTGCCCTTGGTGAATCCATGCTGACTGTTCCTGATCACTTTCCTCTCCTCTAAGTGCTTCAGAATTGATTCCTTGAGGACCTGCTCCATGATTTTTCCAGGGACTGAGGTGAGGCTGACTGGCCTGTAGTTCCCCGGATCCTCCTCCTTCCCTTTTTTAAAGATGGGCACTACATTAGCCTTTTTCCAGTCATCGGGACCTCCCCGATCGCCATGAGTTTTCAAAGATAATGGCCAATGGCTCTGCAATCACACCCGCCAACTCCTTTAGCACCTCGGATGCAGCGCATCCGGCCCCATGGATTTGTGCTCGTCCAGTTTTTCTAAATAGTCCTGAACCACTTCTTTCTCCACAGAGGGGCTGGTTCACCTCCTCCCCATACTGTGCTGCCCCAGTGCAGCAGTCTGGGAGCTGATTTGTTCGTGAAGACAGAGGCAAAAAAAGCATTGAGTACCTTAGCTTTTTCCACATCCTCTGTCACTAGGTTGCCTCCCTCATTCAGTAAGGGCCCACACTTTCCTTGACTTCTTCTTGTTGCTAACATACCTGAAGAAACCCTTCTTCTTGTTACTCTTAACATCTCTTGCTAGCTGCAACTCCAAGTGTGATTGGCCTTCCTGATTTCACTCCTGCATGCCTGAGCAATATTTTTATACTCCTCCCTGGTCATTTGTCCAATCTTCCACTTCTTGTAAGCTTCTTTTTTGCATTTAAGATCAGCAAGGATTTCACTGTTAAGCCAAGCTGGTCGCCTGCCATATTTACTATTCTTTCTACACATCGGGATGGTTTTTTCCTGCAACCTCAATAAGGATTCTTTAAATACAGCCAGCTCTCCTGGACTCCCTTTCCCCTCATGTTATTCTCCCAGGGATCCTGCCCATCAGTTCCCTGAGGGAGTCAAAGTCTGCTTTTCTGAAGTCCAGGGTCTGTATTCTGCTGCTCTCCTTTCTTCCTTGTGTCAGGATCCTGAACTCGACCATCTCTAGTGCTACTTCTTTAGTGCTAGTCCATCAGCATTACAGTGTGCTTCATTAAGTTAAGCTGGTTTTAATAACATGCATGTGGCAAGTTTTCCAATACTGTAAGCTTATGTTTGTATTGCTAAGAGTAAGACAGGCTCAGGGGCACCAGTTTAATAATCCCGCCTAGGGCACCATAAATCTTAAGGACGGCCCTGGGTGTGATTGTTGTAGAACCCTAGAGGGCCAGTGTGATGCCATCTGCACAGAGAATGGCTGACACCCTGTCTCCTGGCAACTGATGTTCTGGGCTGCTCTCCTGCAAGGTGCCAACTGAAGGTGCTGGAAACAAAGAGATCGGGTGCCTCCTAATGCCTGGAAAAAGGAGACAAAGGCCAAGGGAGGGGCTGGAGGGAGTGTCAGTGCCTGTGCGGACTCCCAGGAAGCACACAGTGTGGAAGGGGATGCAGGGATGCTCTGGAACTGCTCCATACAAAGCCAGTCATGCCTCAGAGAGAGGAGGCATGCTTCCCCAGAGCATACTGTCTCTAGGGCAAGAAGCTTACACCTTCCTGGGTCTGACCTCAGAGCATTCGGCATGCCCTCCACACCATGTGCTTCCTGCAGTGAGTCTACACAGGTGGGGCTCTTTGGGAAGCCAGAGGGTCCTGCACCCCAACTCTGCAGTTAGACGTGACTCAGCCAGCCGGTAAAACAGAAGGTTTATAAGACAACAGGAACACAGTCTAAAACAGAGCTTTTAGGTACAGAAAACAGGACCCCTCAGTCAGGTCCATTTTGGGGGGTGGGGAGCCTAGACTTAAGTTCTGGGCCTCTTCCCATTTCCCCAGCCAGCTCCAAACTGACACTCCCTCCAGCCCCTCCTGTGGCCTTCGTCTCTTTTCCAGACAAGGAGGCCACCTGATCTCTTTGTTCTCCAATATCTTCAACTGACACCTTGCAGGGGAAACTGAGGCACCCACAGAGTATTCAGAGAAAACATTAAGAACATTCCCACTTTGTCACAACAGGTACAACAAAATAAAATATATTGAAGTAGGCGAGTGCTGCTTCTGAGTTTTCACTTTTAACTGACCCTTGTAATTTTGTGGCACTGATGCATTGTAGCTTAATGTTATCCCAGCAACAAATTCTTGATTTGTAGGACCACTAATAATCAACAATGCATAAATTCTTAATAAAGATACCCTTTTCTTCTTTTTTCTCTGGGTAGTTCATTAAGTGATGGCCTGAGTTCGACACCCAGCTTTCAAACTGAAGTTATACAAAAGAAAGATGTGGCAAATCTACAAGATAAGGAGTTTTCAGCGATCTTGGCTATCAAGATTTAAGTGGTTGGAGTACAATAGCAAATTAAACAGAGCTTTTTGCTCAGTGTGCAAAAACTGTTCTTAAAAGAAGATCTTAATATTTTTTACAAAGGCCAAACCAACATTTTTCATCTGGATTTCAAGATTGGAGACACACATTGCGTGGTTTTCATCACACGAAACATACTCCTATCACAAGGAAGCAGGGTAATGAAATATGCTGCTCTGCAATCGCAGGTAAATATTTCTGCACTAATGTCAGCCAGTTACAGAAAATAATCACAATCAGCTAGGATTGCACTGCACAACATTTTTACCAGTGTTCAGTACCTAGCTCAACAAGGAATAGCATTATATGGACATGAGAGTGATTCAAATGTGATGCAGCTCTTGTTGCTATGCAGAACAGATTCTGAGGAACTGAGACAGTGGCTTAATTGCACAAAATACAAGTGGCTGTCACATTAGGTTAACAACAAAATAATCGAAATGATGGCATTGATGGTGCTAAGAAAAATTGTGCAAAAAGATAAAGGCTTCTAAGTTTTATGCCATTGTAATGGGTGAGACTACAAATTTGTCAAGAAAAGAGCAAGTAAGTTTTTCTTTAAGGTTCTTTTCTAGTAAAGACTGGGAGATTTATGAGGAGTTTATTGGGTTTTACCAAACTGACGCAATAGATGCTGCTTCTTTTTTCAAAATTGTGGAAGATACATTTATCAGGTGTGATTTGTCCTTTTTTGATTGCTGGGGGCAGTGTTATGATGGAGCCAGTAATGTGTCCAGCAAATTTACTGAGGTCAAAGCCAGAATGAAGGATCGAGAGCCGAGAGAGGAATTTGTGCACTGTGTTTCATGTTCCCTTAACCTTGCCACACAGGATGCACTGCATAGTATTCAAGAGTGTTGTTATATGTTTTTGATGGTGAAAGATCTCATCAATGCCTTCAGGGAGTCACCAAAACATATGGAAACATTCAGAGAGTTTCAGAGTGAAGGGGAACCTTCTTTATGACCATTGTGCCCAACAAGATGGACACTAAGGATCAGTAGCATTAAATCACTTCTCCACAACTACACGGCCATGATGAACTACCTAGATGTACTTTTAATTACTCTTCTGATGAATTTGGCTTAAAATGTAATGGATTCTCAAAGCAACTTCAATCTTTTTCAACGTACTTTACACTAAACAGTTGTTGTGAAAGCCTTGGGTCTTGTAGAAGAAGCTAATGCAAAAGTTCAAAACCCAAAATGTGTCATTGACAAGCGTTATGAAGAAAGTTGGCCTGTTGCAAGAGGTGTTGAGTGGGATGCGCACCGATTCATCATCCAATCACTTCTGGGAAACAGTAGAGAAGGCAAAAAATAAAATCTTTATTTAGACGGTTCTACACTCCTGAGAAAATGCAAGCCATCAAGATGGCTTGACTATGGAAGCCTTCCTCAAACCTTCAGTGACCCCAAAGAGTATTTCCATCAAATATATGTTGAGATCATTGATGCTTTCAAAGTTGCCATTGAACAGAGGTTTTCAACAGAAAGCTTTACATTTTCAGTAAAATTGGAGAAGCTTATAATTGAGGCAGCAAATGGCTTGAAACAGGACATTGTCCCAATAAGTGAAGCTTTCCATGGTGACATTAACACAGAGAAACTATTTATTCATTTAGAAATAAAGATTGATATTTGCAGATCGAGAAACTGCCAGCTTAATTCAGTGAGTGAAGTGAAGCAATTTCTAAAACAAATGAAGGCTTGAGTGACATGCCAGGAGTTACAATTCTCCTGAAATTATTCTACAAAGTTCCGACTACAACCTACACTGCTGAGCGAACATTCAGTTGCTTGCTCCGACTGAAAAATTATTGCGAATGACAATGGGCCAAGAACACCTAAACCACTTGGCATTTCTGCACATTTATAAGAACTCTGCCTCTGAATTGGACATTGCAAGTCTCCTGCATGACTTCATTTCAAGAACCAAACAATGATGAAACATATTTGCTGCCTCCTGAAGAACATCGTAAAAGAAGGGGCTATATTTGTTTTAATTTTAGAAAGTATTTGCTTTTGTGTGTTATTGATCAAAGAGTGTGTGCTCGTTTCCATGTTCAAAAGAGTATTAATAACATTGATATTCTTAGTTAAATATTTTTTTCTTATGATAGTGATATTGTGCAATAAAGAGAAGCTTAAATACTTATGGTTTCCAGTCCATTTTTATACTATTTAATAAAATATATATTGGCTTACAAGACAGGAGGGGGATATTAGACCCATTCTGGGCACCACCAAAAATTATACAAACCTGCCGCCTATGGGTGGCATGTAGAGTACAGACACTGCAGGCTTAGCCAGCACAGGTATAAATAACAGTGTAGATGGCGGTGCACAACTTAGTCAAGTAGGGTAGAATAGAATGCCCCATGTGCCCGAGCATTGCTTTCCAAATCTACACGGCTACACTATTTTTAGAAGTATAATGGCCTGCTGCCTCCACGCAGGGAGCTGCCAGAGTGTCTCCCCTCTGCTGGAGCCTTTCTCCACAGTCTTCCTACTACCAGAGCCTTTCACTGCGGCAGGTAGCTACCCACTGCAACAGTGACAAGTGTGGATGTAGCTGCCTTTCACTGCAGCATATAGTTACATGTACAGTGCCTGTACTCCACATGCTGCTGTAAGTGTAGACAAGGCTTAAGAGTACCTTTGTTGAGTTTAGGTGACTCCACTTCCAAAGTTAGCATGGAATAGCTATTGTGCTTTAAATTCACATCCTTGCTTTTTCTGCACTACCTTCCTGTGCAGATAAACCACTAATCTCCTCTTCACTCATACTCAGGGCCAGCTTTATTAACTGTGGGGTCCGATTCGAATACCCAGCGGTGGTCCAGGGCTTCAATGGCACTTTGGCGGTGGGAGGTCTGCTGCGGGTCTTCTGCGGCACCAGAGGACTCCCTGCAGCCAAAATGCTGAAGACTCCCCCAGAGGGGACCACCTCACAGCCGAAATGCCAAAGACCCTGGAGTGGACCGCCTCTGGGTGAGTAAAAATAAATTAAAAAGGTGCCTAAGGAGCAGGGCCCTGGTGTAGGGCCTGATTCCTGGGAATCAGGCGAATCAGCCTAAAGCCGGCCTTGCTCATACTGTAACCAATTCCCAGTCAATCAGCCATCCAGTCACTCTGAACCAATCAGTCATCGACTTACCACACTAAGCCATCCAGTTTTCGCTCTTCTCTCTGAACCTGAAGAGAAACCTTTCTGAGGTGCGGCAGGGGACTGGAATAGCTTGATGAGGAGCTGTGCCTGTAGTAGGAGCTTTGTGTATAGAAATCACCATTAAACTAGCTGCATCAGCCAAGAAATGATAGGAGCAATTCCCATATTGGGCCAAATGCAGCACTGCTATACAACAGTTCAATATATCAGTGCCACAAGGCAGTGGAAAACAGTGAGCCAAAACAGAAATAGAGGTATTCGTGGTGTCTGGGTGGGAACAGACCAGCCCCATTGCTCTGCACAGGGACAGGCTCACTGGCAAAATGTCTGGTTGCCTTGCAACCCAGTCTGGTCTTGGTCAGGTCTTCTGTAGAGCCTCAACCAGAAATCAAATCTGTCTCCCACCAGTGAAAACTATGAGGGATGGCAAGCAAACGGGTGATATGAACACCACTAACCTCTCTCTACGTGAATCTTCTTTTCAATGCCCAGGCCCTTATCAACAAATTTTACCTCCCTGTACTAGACAGAGAATCTGGGCCCCTGAGTGTAACTTATTTTACTCTAGTGGAGCAAACACTACACACAAGCCTTTTCAAATCTGTTGACCGCTGGGTTCTCCCAGGCTACATAAGATTTTTACATATCTTTCAGTGGCAATCCAGAAGCAAACTCCAATATTCAAGGACTTTGTGTGGCTGGGAAACCTAATCACAATAGAGCTAAGAAGAGCAACAGTCACTTCAGGAAGAAACCTTCCCATGGCCACTTTTGGTGCAACTGAAAAGGTAACAGAACCATCCAGACATAGGTGTGCGCAGCACATTTCATTAGAGTGTGCACCCAGGGGAGTTAATTTTTTATTTTTTTTTAAAGGCGAACATTTCTTGAATACTCAGTCATAAGGGACATTTTTATTCAAACAAACTAAAGAAACTAAAAGTTAACTAAACTTGATTTTAAAAAAAACCTAACTAAACTTTACTTAAAAATACAAACTTAAAAAATGAGACTCTATTAAATTTTTGCTGTAGTGATAACCAGGTGTATATAAAAATACAGTCAATTTTCATGATCTTTATCTTTAACCAGAAAATGAGCTAACCCAAATTGATGAAAACAGATCAAGGTTTCTTCATCTTCCTGTTCTAGAGAATGAGATGTCACTCACCAGGTGTTATCGACTTAAATTCCTCAATCATATCATTGTAATTAACTGACGAAGCCAATTCTTGTTCAATGTACAAAATTATGAGTGAGCAGAGGCGCTGTTGGGACATTGTACTTCTTAGTTTGTTTTTTACATGTGCTAGTTTTGAAAAGGCTCTGTCACATGAACAGTTGTTACAGGTAAGACTGCAAAGCATTGAATAGATTTGTAAAAGGCCTGGAACATGGAAGACCAATCTGATTCCTTTAGCCAATCAAGCCACTCTGGTGATGTTCGTAGTGCTACTTTTAGGAACAGATCCATCATAACCCTGAAGCAATCTGACTTCAGCTCCCAGCTCATCCAGGGAAACTTTAAATTTGTAGGCATATCATCCCTGCCAATGTCGAAGCTCAGCAGTTTTCCCATTGCAGTCACAAGTCTTCTGTTCAAATCGCTGGTTAATGCTGGTAATCATTGAGTCTAGGAGTTGGTAAAATGAAGTTATTCTCTCCTTCTCTTCTTTTGTATCAAAGTGATGCTGGGACTCAAATGCATCATCAGTATGAGTGGACTTTTTCTCTTCTTAACTGGGGAAATCGATATATCATTCTCTACACACATTTTCACACTGTCATTGAAAATAGATTGAAAATATTCTGAGCCAGTTCTCATCGCAGCCAAAGAGTTACGCAAGCTTTTCAACCCTGTCATTGCAGTAAGTAAGTTGAGATCTGGAGCTTGAAGAGCCTTACTCATTTTTACTACCATCTGGAGACTAGGGTGCATCATGTGAGGGGCAAAGGTGAACTTGAATGAATTTAGTTCATGGATAAGACCCCTGGCTTTTATTTTAGCGTCAGCAAGGCGAGTTGTTTCAATAATTTCTTGTAAAGCTTGTAAAATGACAGAGTAGTTTTGTTTTACAGCAGCCACTGCTTCTGCTCTGCATGCCCATCTTGTGGCTGATAGTGACTTCAAAATCTTCAACTGGGATCCTACTTCTTGTGAAATCTTCTCTATTATTGCATGTTGCACAGGACTCCCCTCCACGAAGGCATAAAGAGTCTGAATAACACCAAAAACAAAATCAAAGACAGTTCTGTTTTGTTTACTTGAAGTGAATGCATCTACTAGGATGAGGTTCAAACAATGCGCATAGAGTATTTCACAGTTTCTTTCTTTACATTTCATTTGAACTCCTGCAGTACATCCAGACAGAATATGCACCATCAAAACAGACAGACATCACTGATGACCAGTCAATTTTAAGAATGCCAAGGATGTCATTTAACTGGTCAAAAATAGATTGAGCATCAACTGTTAATAGTCTCTGAACAGACATAAAATGTTCAACTGGACTATGTTTTTCATTGTCAAAATATTGCACCACAATGGACATTAATTCATGGTGTCCACAGTCAGTGTCGTTGGCAATTATTGAGACCATTTTTCCATTTAGTGAAGACACAATCTTTTGTTGCACAATGTTGTGCAAGGCCACAGTTAAATCATTTTGGATGCGATTACTCAGATAGGTAGTGTTTTGAGGAGATCGTTGCACGTGCCTTGCCATTACAGGATCATATTTTTGGAGCATATTGACAAGATTTAGAAATAAACCTCTCAGAACTGTCAGCTTTTTCATTGTGACCCCAGAATGGTCTCCCACCTTTCGCCAAACACAGAACAATGTCAATCAGTCGCTCCATTACACTTCGGTTATGGCACCATTCTTCTTGTTTAGACAGGTAAGCCTGCTTGCCCTCATCCAACAATACATCAATAGGTTTCCCCTCATTAAAACTTGACCACGAAGAACCGCTCAACACATGAGATTTTGACAGTTTGTGGTTTTTAAAACATTTGTTAGCCCTATGCCAGTTTCTGAATCCCTTATCAATAAATTCTGGATCAGTGTGACCTTTGTTTGCTGCATCATTAGAGGAGAAGAAATGGCAGTAAAAGCAAAATGCTGCGTCCTTTGATGGGCTATATTCTAACCACCTATACTTTTCATACAAATTTGACTGAAAACTTCTTTGTTTATTCTCTATTTTACTTCCAGGAAATATACTCAATCTGGGCTGATAAGGACCTCTGGATAATTGAGACTGGCATTCTAATCTATTTTTTGGAATGTCACAGACCGGGTCATCAGATAGAATGTTTGATGGCTTTGAATAGGAACTACACTGACCTGAACTAAGAGACAAAGTTTGTTTCTGTTGGTTGTTACTCAATTTATTGCATGCACTGGAACTGGTGGCACCATTATCTTCACATAAGTTCTTAACCTTGGAATCCGAGGTACTTGCACCACCATCAGCACATTCATTATAATTCAGTTTGTCTGCTGCTTTTCTTGTCTTAACAATGAACCGATCCATATTTTAAAATTAAAAGAGTATATCATACGATTGAATTAAAACGTAAAGCCACAGGCTTGTTATGCTATTTTAGTAGAGTAGAGTACACGTGACAAAGATTAAACACTGTAGATACTGTGCTGGGCATGCCTGATGTGGCTGCTTATATAGGTCAAATAATTTTCTAGAATAGTAGTCAGAGGAAGAGGGGAGGACCAAAGGTAATGCGGTGCCACAGTAGTGGGGAACACATGCAGCGAGCGAACATGGGTTTTCCATACATTTCTACAACATCTATATTATGCAATTCAGTGCTTATTGAATAATACAACAATCCATACTTTAAAACTAAAAAAAATGTATGATGTGATTAAATTAAAATGCAAAGCCACTTTTTTTGAGATATTAGGGTGTGCCTGGGCACACCCAGCACACCCCGTATGCATGCCTATGCATCCAGGATATGTTATAAATCTCCTGCTCTGGTAATTCTCAGAGCCACCCTAAAACTGTTCACTGGTGCTCTGTCTTCTTTGTAAGGGCAGGCTTTAGCCCTTAGTGCATTGGTTTACTTCATAATTTGCAAGCAGAGCAACATTATTATCTGAAGAGATGATTGGTAAATCAGATACGCTGCTTCTCATCTGACCCCTCCCCCCCATAAATAGAAAGATACCAAAATAAGTTCTCTGTCATTCAGACCTAGTTTCACATTCATCTGATACCTGGCCTAAGATTAAGTTTATCATTTCAATCGAGCCTTTATGAAACATCTTAAAAGACCTTTGAGATCAGCAAAGAGCTTTGGGTTCAGAAAGACAGACTCAAAATTACAGAACCATCTTTTACTTTGTAGTTTTGAAGCTGATGTCTACATATCAGGACGGAGCTTATACGATAATGTCATCCTATCATCTTGAAGCTCGCTGTTCTAAAAACAGCCTTAATGTTTTCTTACTTAGTATATTTTTTTAGAGTGGCAGATAATTAACAATAATATGCTAACTAATTTTAAATTTAGTTGCTAGGCTTGAAATCTTTGGTGAACTGCATAAAATAGAAATAGTGGCCAGATCCTGGGTTCCTGTCTTTGTGTACCTACTGCAGCTCATATATTATATATATATAAATAAAAGGTGGCTTTCAGACACTTTTATGGTTCATGATTGTGAGGCCATTGGCCTCAGTCCAGTCCCACAGCAGAATACGGAGCCAAAGTCCACTGAGATGATTCTGGCAGATGGGACTGCCAGGGCATATGGTTGTCCTGATCACATTCCCTGTACAAGTGGGGGAACATCATAGGAGGATTACTGGACCAGTTGAGATTACCTTATGTGGGGTGAGGGATCCTGTGAGGCCAGCTTCCACTGGGTTGAACTTGCTATGCTCCAGAGCACTGGTGCAAAGCATCCTTAGCACAATCAAGGCCAGTGTTTTCATTATTTTATTCCTTTTTGAGTTCTAGGTTCAAAAGTGCAGCTGAGGGACAAATGCTACCCACAATTACACCCATGCAAACTCACTGAAATCAGTTCAACTCAGTAGAATTCAGAAGTGGAATCTTGCATGTGCTGCTGAATTGATATCACCTGCATAATAGAAATACAAGTTACCATATCACAAACTCTAAGTAAATTATGTCCAATATGTTCAGTGCCAAAACCAACAACATCTTTGTATGCCTGTTCCTTTACATAGTTTGTGTGACAGGGAAAAACAAGACCTGAAATTATGGCAGAAATCCATCAGCCTAAATTTCACAAGCCTTCCAAAGCCATATCAGAAATCAGTATCAAGTACAGCAGAAATTACTCTATTAAAAAGAAAAGATGCCTACTGTAATTATATGTCTTCCTTCTTAAAGAAGCAACCAGGTAATGTTATACTATGGCAGAATTCACCAGAATAACTCTTCGGATATTGTTTCAAGTTACGTTTCTCATTTTATTTTCTCTCATGCATCGTTGTCTGAGTTGCATGTCTTTTCCTTATTCCCAGTCAAGCCAGACTAAGAACTGTCACAGGTCTGCCTGCCAGACATGCACTTGGCGGCTGTGTTTGGCCCATTTGTTTTAAACTTTCTAAGACTGAGCAGAGTCCAGGAACTGCCTCTGGCTTGGGGTTTCTAGGCATACTCTTAGGGTGCAGATCCTGTATTTAGCAACCCCTTTTGAGAGCTGAGACCTATGGTCCAGTAACCCTATGCTCCCAAGGCCAGCACTGACCCCCAAACAGCCCAGTTGCTTAGCACACCCTATTCCAGCGCTCCAACCTTGTGAGCATTTGGGTTACCATTTACCTCTCCAATGCCACATGATAACTGAAGCATATGACACACAGATGTTGCAAAAAGGATCATAAAACATTTACTCTTCAGCTAGCACAAGAAATATGCAGATCCAGGCAAAACAGTAAAACAGCAGTATGCCTTCCCCACCTGGGTTTCCTCACCACTCTGATGTATTCTTTGAGATTTGTGTCAGTGTCTTCTAAGGAGTCCAGGTTCCTTCCTCTTCCCCTGCACTCCTACACATGGCTTCTTTTCTGGAACACAGAGTCTCTTTGGTCTCCGCCCCACATCTCCAAAATGGCTGGTGAGTGACCCTTTCTAAAAAAAAGAAAGATCCATTTTGGCAGGTGACCACCACAGATCAGACTCATCAGGTGATCAAAGTCTGCCATCATACTGTCCATTGCTTAGTTACCCCACCCCCCCAGAGTTCAGACTTGAAAAACTGGTTTCCCTGGGGCAATAGCCAAGTTTTTGTCCAAGGGGGCTTCCATGTGCATAGCACCAACAAGGTTTATCAACACCTGTGTCATTACTCCTGGGATATTTATCCAACACAGAGGTGAAAAAAAGACAGCTAAGATGGCAGAGAAGCCTCCATTCAAAATGAAGTCTGCAGTCTGAAAAAAACCTGTAGAGAGCCCCTAATATCAACCAGACTTCATAAACAGTAGATACAGAGATTCTCCATAAGTGAATATTGTGCAGCTAAATGGAAGCTATTTAAAATAATAAAATGTCTAGCTAAGCCCTTCATGGGTAAATCCCAGATTCATAGAAATGCCTAGGACAAAACCAGTTAAGAGCAGTTCAAGTATAGCATGTGGTAATACTCACTGATAAGACTCATCCAAACCACTGAGACAACAGAAACCCTGCTGAGATTGTGTCTCCTTTCACACTCTCCCAAACAGGTAGAAATGAGGTAATCTGGTCTTCAATACATTAGGTTATCAAGGGCAGGGAACACAGATCTTTAAGAGAGGAAGTGGAGAATATTGTATACAATTGAAACTGCAGGAGGGAATGCAGGTAGGAAAATTACTGGTGTTATGGGGCTCTTTAGTAACCTAGAAGTAGAGTTTACAGATCTCTTTTTTTTTTAAAGTTGATTTGCAGATCCCACCAACACGCAAATCATAGATTGAGACACCAAACACCCAACCATTTTTTCCAAATCCACTGAGTTAATTGGCTCGTTCTTGCAGCTTTCAAGCAGACTCTCATGGTTCCCCTCCATCTCTAGTTTGAGTGACAAATTGCAGAATCTTGTTAATGCCATGAGAATTTATGAGCACTTTTAATACTTGGGCAG
Organism: Chelonoidis abingdonii; assembly: GCF_003597395.2. NCBI lineage: Eukaryota > Metazoa > Chordata > Testudines > Testudinidae > Chelonoidis > Chelonoidis abingdonii. The sequence goes on along the minus strand of NC_133769.1, from coordinate 73,189,652 downwards.
ATATTGATCTAATAAGAATTTTATTATAGCTTTGAGACCTGCTGCAGAGATTACCTTTATAATGATTTCACACCATAAGCAACTGTTCCAATATGTATTTCAGTGGATGATATATTATGGTATATGAACAGGGGAAAAAAGTCTTTTGCTCAGGAGGGTAGTTTGTGTGATGCAAAGTGATATTTTTTCAACAGTTTTATCCTTGTGATTGTTATTTAATGTGAAATCTATTTAGAGATGCAGAAAGCTGTTGACTCTGGCAGGATAGCCCCCTGGAGCTCACTAACATGGGCTCCCAAAGAAGAGAAAAATCTATAAAACTGCAGTTTGTTGCTATGGCTGTCTTCACTGAATTCCGCAAAAATCATCTTGAGCTTATATCTTCAGGCCTTCTAGATACACAAGCTCAGGAGCATTAGTGGAGCTGTTGAAATCATGCTGGGTCCCACATAATAAACTCCACCAATTCTTGTCCTGATTGGATTTTTAAGAGTGCCTAGCTGCAAAAAGAATCACTAACAAGTATGGTCACAATCCAGCCCCTTTGTTGAAAGGCATGAACGCCAAAGCATTATGTAGAATCTGATTGCCACTGAAAACATTGAGATGAAGGTTAATGGTTAAAATTGACAGCCATCACGTCTCCAGAAAGCAATGACCAACCTTGACTATATCATCACAAAACACCTAACCACCTTGAGCCATTCTTCAGAATCTGAAAAGAATCAGTATCAGGTAAAGTAAAGCTTTAAGGCTTTATTACATAAATAAAAGTACCTCCAAACACAAAGAAACAGATAAACACCGATGGTAAGCGCATGAAGCTCAGAAACAACAACAGTAAAAACTAAAACAAAAAAATAAAAACCTTCCCAACAGGAATATAAGCCTTTATGCTTTCACTATTGGAGGCTAAGAGGAAAATTTTGCAGGGGAAAAGTTATCTTGTTATTGCCTATTGCAGGATCTCTTTTTGTACCTAATCTCTAATTTTCTTACCTTCCTCTGAACCATTTGGTTCTGTCCATTGCACAGTGGGATGAGATGGTATATGTTGGGATTCCTACTGAGACCTCTCTCCATTCAACTTCTCAAGAACTCATTTCATCTCCAGACTTTGTCACTTAGGTATCTTTATTTTGCATATGGCAACACTGCACTGAGTTGATCAGATGCAAATGCAGGGGGTGGATGCAGGGTACATCCCAGATCTAAAGTAACACAGAAACCTTCTCCCTTTATACACATTTATGGATCTCTTTGCATTTACTGTTCATTCCGTTACATGTTTTGGGATTGGCTTGGTTACTTTGCAGGAACCAAACCCTGCACACCGTGCTCTGTCTACATACTGTCCATGTTAGACCTACTCCTTACCTCATCTTTACGTTCCGAATGTATCTTATCTGTTGTTATCTTATTGTTTGTAAATGGTTTCCTGGGTGTTCTCTTTCCTTATATTAGCTAGCTCAGACATTCTGTCTCTTAACTCATTTATCTGAGTTAGAAGACAAGATGGGTGAGGTAATGTTTTTTATTGGACCAACTTCTGTTGGGGAGAGAGACAAGCTTTGAGATACAGTGCTCTTCTTCAGGTCTGGGAAAGCTACTCAGAGTGTCACAGACAAATACAAGCTCCAACAGATAGTTTTGCATATTCTAAGGGACCATTTACCTTGCCTTTCTAAAATCCTGGGACTGATAAGGTAACAACAACACTGCATACATATCCGAGTTAGCACGGACATAGTATTTTCAGCCTGACGATCTATTTACCTCCATTATCCTGTCTTCCAAGAAATGTGGCCTCCTCCATGCTTAATTATTCATGTCAAGCCAGGCCTACAAATACTCACCGTGTACTCATATTTACATACTATATGTACATTTCCAATTGGCTAGCCAGGTGGGGTCCCCTGAGTGTACAGGTTTACTGTGGTTCTGTTCTATCATAATTTCCCCAGGACCATTTTATTCTAAACTTGTCACATCCCTTAAATAACCACACTCACTTCTGAAATATCTTTGAATAGCTCATTCATTTTATCTAAACTCTACAACTTTGTGAACTTGTCATTTATACAACTGCAATTAAGCTCTTTTATTGTCTAGCTCAAATATTGTCAAGGCACAGAAATATTAGGTGAAAAGGCCCTCTAGGCTCATGATTATTAATATCTCCTTTTGTACCAGCAGCATGATTAACTTTGCAGTTACCATTAATAAGAAAGATCAAATGAAAACATTTTCAAAACATTCTAACATCATAATCCCAAGACAATTCACATCCTTATCACCTGGTTGTTTTTTTAGAAATGTTTGCTGCCATGGCTATGGGTTTAGCATGGGGAAAAAAAAACTTTGACTGGCAGTTGCTTGTCACTTGCATCTAGATCAAATAAAAGAGAAGGCTAGATAATTGCCCTTAGGCTGCAACTGAATGGGAAACTCTGTCAAACTACATCTGTCTGCATTTCAGCTAGAAGGAGCAGAAACACCTGCCTACAGCTAATAGTTGAAGGATGGAGCTGTACATCTCTTTGAGTGAATCCGTAAGATTGGAGTGTTCTGATTGGAATGCAGATAACATGCCATGTTTAATTTGAGGAGACCTTTTCAAGCCTGCATTACACAACATCACAGTATAGTTACTAAAAGCTGATCAGAGATGTAACTAACGAAAAGTCAGTATAATTGTGCATAAAAATATAAATGTTGCCCAGAAATACTATTAGATAAAATGGTTTCAGGGCTTGCTTGCATGACCTGTGGATAAAGTTTTCCAGCTAGATTCCAAGGGGAGGATAAATAGCCAATTCATGACTGTAAGCATAGGCAGACTCACCTGACGGCACCTCCTGCTGGTTATCCTCAGGAATTAGCATCCAGCCTCCCAGGACCCTTTAACTGGGTGCTGCCTCCTGGCAGTAACCCCCCAGTTCTGGGTCTCCTCCTCCCAGGGGAACCCCCACTTCACCTCAGTCTTGGCTACTGCCCAGTCTTCATCTAGCCCCTGCTCCCTGGGGCAGACTGCAGTGTAAGCCACTCATCAAAGGCAAAGGGGTTCAGACCTGCTGCCTCTGCCTACCCATGGGCTGCCCCGTTGCAACCCTACACCTATTCAGCCTATAGTCAGGCCTGCAGCCTGGGGCTTTCCAAGCTGGAGCTCTCAGCTCCTCTGACCCTTCCCCAGTGCTGCTCCCAATCCACCTGTCTTGCTTAAGTTCCTGCAGCCAGGCCCTTCTCCATCTGCAGAACAGAAGGAGACTTACTAGGCTTCTGGCTCACAGCCTCTTATAGGGGCCAGCCAGGCCTGACTGGGGCATGGCCACAGCTGAGCCTACTTTCCCCAATCAGCCCAGGCTTCTTGCCCCAACCACAGCCCTCTCCTGGGCTGTTTCAAGCCCCGCAGGGCAGGAGCAGGTAATCACGCCTCTGCAGTGACATTTATTAGTCTTTCCTGATTGTTTTTGTTTTTATGAAGGGTAAGGTCTCTGTACCTTGCATTTAACACTCAGTGTTCAATTTATGCAGTAAAATAAAGAAAATAAATACATTCATATTTAATCAAATCCTTATCTGACTGGTAAGATGTCTGAATTTTTTAGAGCAATTTACTGACTAAACAAAAAAGATTTTTCTTAACTCTCTGGCAAAAGAGATTATGTGAGAAATTTGTTAATCTTACTCTACAAGCCAAATAAACACAAGTCAGATTCTCAGCCCTGCTCTGTTCCATTTTCACTGCCTGAGGGGAAACCTCCTGCAGGTCCCCCACTGGGGAGTCCTGAGCGTGGGCATGTTAAGGGCAATGGCTGGAGGACAGGGCCAAACTCATAGCCAGCATGAACAGGTGCATTCTCCCTTACTTCATTTTTGTACAGTGCCTAGCACAATGAGGCCCTGATCTCTGCTGGTCTCTAAGCACTACACCATTGCAAAGAAGAATGAGTTGAAGGTGGCTTGTGCTGAGCCGGGCTGAGCTTCCAGCTCACATGGGGAAAACTCAGACCATCATGAACACAAGAAAAGTGCTGGCTGACTTGTCCCATGCTCTATTGCAAAGGCTTGAACTTGAAAGACAAGGCGAGAAGCAGACTGAAAAGGCTTGCAGGTATTTGAAAAGAGAAAATATTCACAGAAAGCTTCTATGGACAGTTGACAGCCACAAACAAAATTAGAACAAACTGTGCCTGGTTCACAGACAGTTCAAAGGCACAGCTGGGCAGACTGAGTTCTGCTCTGTTTCAAGTTGAATTTTTTTGCCCTGCTAATTTTTAACCTTCATCAGCCATCAAAGGCAAGACATTCAAGACTGCTCTGGAACTGTCATCCAAGAGACTTTCTTGCTCCAGCCAAGTTCCACGTATTTCTAACAAACAATTAAAACAGGTTAAAAAGCTGAATGAAATGATTCTTCAGCTTATTTATAGTTTTGAACAAATGACGATCAACACAGAGTATGATTCTTGACACATGGTACTGAGATTAAGGAAACAGCACCATCTTCTTGAGATTAGTACTATATAAAGTAGCCCAAATATTTCTCATCTAGTGCAAGGCATGCAATCAGGGCTGGACTCATGACCAGGCAAGCTGGGCAAAACCTTTTTGTGCAATTCTTTCCTTTCCAACAATGATACATGTGAAAAAAAATCTGTTTTTTCGTATCTGTTCAAATTCATTTGTGCCTCAACCAAATTCACACATTTGTACCTTCCTGCAAAAATTTCTTTTGACTCTCCACAAAAAAGTCAGATCCTTCTCTTCTCTGCTTAACTCCTTCCACACAAAATCCATTCCTCCTCCATTCCTTTCTGAAATACTTCATCCTTTCTCCTTCCTACACACCCAATGCTCTGATACTCAGGGCTGGAAGCTTTGGACCAGGTCTGCATCAGCCCAATAAATGAAGGCTGGTACAAGGTTAGTTTGGTTCTGGGCAGAGGGTGTGGTGTTAGAGAGAGCCACAGATCAGGATCTGGGAGCCAGGAGGAAGCATCCCCAGACGGTGGGTCTCCCATGGCAGTATTTGGGGCTCTTATTGTGTAGGGAGTCCCTTCATGCACCTTGCATGCAGATATCTGAGGGCTGGCCACCCACCGAACTACTCTCACATGCACTTTCTTCTGGCCACAGTCACCCACATACCAGTTAACTTAACTCCCCAAATCATACTCACCCTTTTCTGGAACCCTGAGGAAGACCTGGTAGCCAAGAGGAACAGTGATCTGAGTCTAGACAGCTCAACAGCTGCTAGCAAGTATCTAAAAACACTGAAGAGAAGCCACTTCTGTAGCCATGGCTGGGGCTGGAATGTCAAAGTGGCAGGGGAGGCAGAAAGAAGACCTTGGACCCTGATAATATTTCTGTGTCTGGAAGAGACCTACAGTCCCAAAGAGAACAATGTAAGGCTCTTAAAACAACAGAAAAGCAGGGGACAACGGGAAGGACATATCGAACGGGGTCCCTCAGAGACCAGTTCTGGTTCTGGTTCTGTTCAATATCATCAGTGATTTAGATAATAGCATAGAGAGTACACATATAAATTCTACTGGTGATACCAAGCTGGGAGGAGTTGCATGTGCTTTGGAGGATAGGATTAAAATTAAAAATGATCTAGACAAACTAGAGAAATGGTCTAAAGTAAACAGGGTGAAATTCAATAGGGACAAATGCAAAATACTCCACTTAGGAAGGAAGGGTCAGTTGCACACCTACAAAAATGGGAAATGACTGCCTAGGATGGAGTACTACAGAAAGGGATCTGGGGCTCATAGTGGATCACAAGCTAAATATGAGTCAACAGTTTACACAGTTGCAAAAAAAGCGAACATCATTCTGGGATGTATTAGCAGGAGTGTTGAAAGAAAGATTCAAGAAGTAATTCTTCTGCTTTACTCTGAGCTGATTAGGCCTCAACTGTATCCAGTTCAGGGTGCCACATTTCAGGAAAGGTGTGGACAAACTGGAGACAGTCCAGAGAAGAGAGACAAAAATGATTAAAGGTCTAGAAAACATGACCTAGGAGAGAAGATTGAAAAAAATGGGTTTGTTTGTCTGGAGAATAGAAGACTGAGTCGGGCATGACAACAGTTTTCAAGTACATAACAGGTTGTTACAAGGAGGAGAGAGAAAAATTATTCTTCTTAACCTCTGAGGATAGAACAAGAAGCACTGGGCTTAAATTGCAGCAAGGGAAGTGTAGATTTGCGCATTAGGAAAAATTTCCTAACTGTCAGGGTGTTTAAGCACCGGAATAAATTGCCTAGGGAGGTTGTGGAATCTCCATCATTGGAGATCTTTAAGAGCAGATGAGACAAACACCTGTCAGGGATGGTCTAGATAATACTCAGTCCGACCATGAGTGCAGGGGACTGGACTAGACCTCTCAAGGTCCCTTCCAGTCCTACGATTCTATGCTTACAACACAGTTGTACAACTGCCCTGGGGCACCCTGAAGGAGAATTTGCTGGCTAGAACAGATCAGGAATGATCACCCTCCTTTTTCTTGGATGGGAGCATACCAACCCCGTGGTTAGGCACCAGGATCGGCCTACTGGATAAAAACGCACATTTTCCCTGAGGCTCAGTTCATATCTGTATGAATTAAATCTACTGCAACTATCTTTAACAGCACAGGAAGCAGCTATAATCTCCTCATCTACTGTGTGTCAGAATGAAGACTTCACTCCTCAATATGGAATTTAATATTCAGCACATCTAATCCCTTCATATCGAAGAGGATATTTAAGCTTATGCATCTTTAGTACTGGAATCATGATTGACTCATAGAAGCTACTACGCCAGCAGGTGAAAACTTATCTTTAGTCTTCACCTTTATGGGCTGAACCTAAGTCATCTACATTCTTGCAGAACAATTATTACTAATCATTTGCATAGCACTGGCCATGAACATGCCTTTGCACAGCAGTTGACAGATCCCTTCCCTAAGATAATTTATATTGTAAAATTACTGAACAAAAACAAACAGTTCAAAACAATAGAACATAGGATAGACAGGGGCCATTAGAACTTGAATGTTTCATGGAATAGCCCAAAGGGCATGTTGGAAGTGGGGTTCTTAGAAGTTTCTTGAAGGAAAGGAGAGTGAACTCAGTCTTTATTAACACAGAGATTCATGTAAAATGTCAGGGGAGACACAGCATTTTAAATGTTGAGTGTATTACCAATTACGTAATAAATCAGAAACTTTTTTTAGTTATGTACCTAAAAGCAACAAGAGACACCACAAGCAAGAGAGAGAGAGAGAGAGAGAGAGAGGAGGGGGTCCTATCACTACTGGCATTGCCAATATTTTATTACGGCTTTATAAATCTAACTGTCCCAAACTGTGCTTGATAAAAATGAGAAATGAATTACTGGTGTCAAGTTCCCTGAAGGTATTAATGTCTAACATTATTGTGGCCTCACCTCTCTGCAAGGTAATGAATCATTCAAAGGAAAGAAATGCTATACTATTCATTTCCATTATGACAGACATGATTTACTTTCTTTGGCTACTGTTCTATTGAGTCAAACACTGGGATAGTCAAAGGCTCTGTGATATATCCTGCTTTAGATGCTCTCTTTGGAAACAATTTCACAAACATCATGAAGCACACAGTGTGGGACTTGCTCCATCAGAAGGCTGTAACCTTGCTGCGTCAATGCAAAGAGAATGTTTAAAAAAGCAAAAGTTATTTTATATCAATGTTTGTTTTTCTCATCAAAGATTGCAATGTTATAATTGCAGGCCTTTTTTCAGTACTGCAACCCAAAAGGTTCTTTTGTTGTTGCGTAGGAACTAGACTGTCCAATCATACTGAGAAATAAGTTCACTGGTCAGGACAATTCTCAATAGACAGGTGGTCACATTACTAAAAACACTACCATGCTAAGAGACTATCAGGTGAATCTTCTGGAGATTGAATGACTCCTTCACCTCTGTAAGTTGCTATTCCAGTGAAGGATTGAGGTGAAATGGTGGGGTCTGACAGAAGAATGCACTGTTACTACTGGAGCTATCCTTGTACAATAGATAAACAAAGGAGCTTAGTTCCCAAGTTTATTAATCCAGCACCACTCATGATCACTACATCTTCTTAAAATATTTTCTTTTTTCCTGATTTCCTCTTTTAAATATAAACATAATAAAATCAAACATTTTCAGTGACACTTTACAAGCACACTTGTTGTTCATAATCTCACTGTTGACACAGCACTCGAAGATCATAGACCCGCAGCAATATTTCATCTCTTAGTTAAAAGTGGCATGAACTGTAAACTTTTTTTCAGCTCCTTTCCCATAGAATGTATTCTGACCTAAAACTGTTGCTGGAAACACGACATCAGACACTTTAACTGTTACTGTAGCTGAGGCCTCATGTTATGACGGTCATGACTATGAGAAGAATCAGCAAAAGGCATGTTGATGTCACCTTGTCACACTGTGGAGCAGCTTCCCACAGAGGGTGAAGTTCATTTAATTGCAAAGAAAAAAAATTCTATGTCACTTGGGAGTGTTTGGAAAAGTGCTTTAAGCTAATTAAGTTGTTCTGAATCTTATAAACTAATCATTCCATCTTAATGTGCATTCATTAGCAGTTATTAATGATTTATTTGTTCTAAAGGTGTTGCACTGTAATTCTAATTTTAGTAACTATCTGTCAAATAACAAGCAGTAACGAAATAATGCTGTGTTCAAAAAATCTTGCTGTATGGATCCTGAAAAAATGTAGCAGGTTTTCAAAACGAACATCTTTCTAAATATTGTTGGCTAGATTGTCTGGTGCATTCCAGGCCCTTTGTGACACTCTGATGGGTCAACAGGGCTGGAAAACCACAGGGGATGACTAGCTGAAAAATCCTCAGTGTAGGAGAGCTCTCAAGTGGAACAGAGGCACCAGACCTGGTTCTTGCATTGCCCCAATGTAGGGAGTGTATTGCAGCTGGGATGAGAGTTGCTGAGACAAGGCCTGAGTGTCTTGTGTTCCAGCTGTCTTCAGTGGGGCTCTTATTCAAAGTGAATCTGTGATGAACTTTCTAATTGTGAGTGTATCATGTGATCTTATTTGGTCTCAAGCAAGAAAGTTAAAAAAGCTAGGTAAAAACCAAACAGGACCTCAGCATTCATCCTGAATTCCTTAGTTTACTACTGTATGACAAGGCATATTGATTTATTGGTACAATGCTGTACCCCTGTGTCATAAGTAGATAGGTAAGGTAAGGGTTAATTTTCTTTTACTGTAAAGGGGTTACAAAGGGAACCAAACACCTGACCAGAGGACCAATCAGGAAACCGGATTTTCAAAAGTAAGGGTGGGAACCTCTGGAGGTTTTTGGCTTTGTTCTGGGTCTTTTTGTTTTCCTCGGCTGTGAGTAAACAAGCTTTTCTTCTAACTCCATCTTCTTTCAAAATTCTACTAAAATCTGTGAGTACAAAAGGAAACAAAGTAATCGGCTGTGATGTGCTTTGATTTGTATTTACCTGAATGTTGATTTGCTGGACTGGTTTAATTGGGCTATCTTTTAAATCAGACTGGTTATTCATATTTTCTATAAGCAAGAGCCTGTATTGATCTCTTAATGCAGTATTATTGTTTTGTATTTTCTTTCTTTTTATATAAAGTTTTTTTTAAAACTTGTTTTCTTTTCCTAGTGAGGCAAAGGGAGAAATTTCTTACCAGGTATCTGTCTCCCTCACGGGAAGACAAGGAAGGGAAAGCCACATGTGGTTATGACTTTCCTATCGTCCCCAGGGCGGAAACAGGCTACGGGAAAGAGAAAAGAATCACTTTAGTTTCCCTGTGTTTGAAACTGTCTCTTTGGAGAGAAAGGAGACAAGGTTTTCTTGGTATTCCTAAATCTTATCTGGTGGCAGCGAAGTAAAATCCAAACTGGTAGTAAGCTTGGGGGAGGTTCACAGTAAACACTCAGATGTTGAACTCTAAGTCCAGATTTGAGACAAACGTTTACCACACCCTGGCAGTTTTGATATTTAACAGTGTCATTTGTGGGCTCAAACATGACTTAAGTGGTGCACAGGCACTGGGCTGGCCCTGTGCACAAGGGGGAATTTCAGCCTTTGTGAATGGCAGAAGAGAGCTAGATGCCCGGGGAAACACTGGACAATAAGAATCTGCACATGATGGGTTCTTGGAACAGGGAGAAGATTGGCCACTTCCTCTGCCAGTCCACTTCCTTGACACCCATAGTGTGGACACTGCTGAGCTGGGTTCACAACTTAGTCTCAACAAGGCTTTAGAATTGCCCTGGATTTAAACATGACACAGTCTAAACATAGGTTTCCCACTCCTAATGTTAACACTGTAAAATGAAAACTGCATTGATCTCAGTTTGGTCAATACTGATGTGTCAAACTGTATACAGTTGGAATGACACTTTTTTTTTCAAACCAGCAAAAGTAAACTAGTCCTGAAACCTCACCCAAAAGTGGATGACTGGGTATAATTACTGGAGCTAAACTGGGAAGAGTGGCAGGGTCTCTCAGCAAGCTAATCATGATCTGTGGTTCAGCAATGGGTTAACCTATTGTCCCTATTGGCACTGAAAGAGGCTACAGATGATTGAATGACAGGAAATCCTTCCTAAAGGGAGAATAATGAGCTACATTCTTCTGCCTCTTCAATTAGGAAGCTTAATTACCTGCCCACCCACGTGTCGTAGTGGCATCTTGTTAGAAAGGTACATCTGTAACTGATCTTTGTGATTACTGTACAGGTGATATTTATTTTGCTTTTGTATTAAATGATTGGGAAGGCAGGTTATACCAGAAATCTGGAACCTGTGTGATCGGAGTACTTATTTGGGTTCTATATTAACTGAAACCTTAATGTCACCATTTGTATTATGAAACTGGGAATGTTAGCACTCACAGGAGGTGTGAATTAAAAAACCACAATTTTAGTCTAAAATTATGGGTCAGCCTGACCAGATGAGTGGGGGAAGGGAATTATTAATACCACACATCATTAGTGAAACCTGCAAACAGAGATTGGCTGAGGTGGGTCCAGTGGTAGTTGCAACTTTCTCAAGAGAATAGATGTTAGTTGACTCGTGGTTTGGGTCAGCTAGCCTGGCCTGGGACAGAAGTTGAGTGGTGTTGGAGGCATGAAGGAGATCTTGAGATTATTAGTACCTATTGGTGTAGGTTTCATTACAATGCCTTTGGTCAAGACAGCGATGGCAACATTCTTACTAAACTCTCCTTAGCAAACTGGGTCCTCTAATAGTGTATTTCTGTGAACAAGCTCTTTCAGGCAGGAACTGTATCTTCCAGTACATTTGTGAAGCATCCAGAATGATGATACCATGGGGCTTTACTGTAATATGAATATTTAATGATCATAATGGTGTAAAACCTGTTAGAACAGATAAAAGCTCACATTCATTTCAAGGCTGTTCTCTGCACGCATATATACACTGTATGTTGGAGATGAGAACTGAGCCACGGAGCTTTGAATTCAGTGAGATTTTTCACTATAAATTTAACTGGACATGAACCAAGGGCACCAAACTGTTCTCTGACATATTCCTGTGAAGATCTCTGATAGTGGATGGGGTTGTAAATCATTCATGGAAAACTAAAAATATTGGTGATATCTTGTGATGTTTCCCCTTTAGTCTTAAATGTTTATCAACCATACAGTACAAAGTACATCTAGCAATTTTAAAATCAAAGTAAGCAAATGAAATAAAGCTTACATTTTCTTAGGGACACACCTGCTGTTTCTAAAAGGAAAGTTAATGGTTGAGGAAAGAATAATATATTTTCTTAAATTAATAGGCAGCAATGAGATCTAAGTTTGGGCCTTGAATTCTGATTTATTAACTGGCAGCATTTAGAGAGGGATATATTTCACTAGCATGTCTCCCTCAGTGTTTACATAACTCCAGTTCAGGGACCACAGTCTGTTCTCAGTTACACCAGTATAAACTCAAAATAACTCAATTTTCTTCACTGAGGCCATTTCTGATTTACTTCAGTATAACTGAGAGCAGAATTTGATTCGTACAATATACATAGTACTGCTATATAGTTTTCTCCTCTATATAACATATATTTTGGTGGTGCAAAATTACAGAAATAACAGACATTTTTTGTTGTGGATTTACACCTTATATCTTGAAAACTGAATTTGCTCTATTATTCACAGGAAAATATTTATTGTCTTCTGGCCTACTCTAGTCCCAGGAGTAGCCCATCTTGGCTCTGCAGGAGCAGCGTTACTCACATGAAATATCAGCCTCTTACAGAAGTACACAATGGATATACAGAGCAGCTCTGTGCTCACAGGCTGCTGAACCAGCCAGCAATAGGAATACATGCAATGATGTCCTGTTTGCTGGGAATGGAAAGGGAGAAATTTATGGAGGGTCTGTGAGGCTGGACAGCAGAGAGGGACAGCAGGAAGTAAAATAGAGCTCAATTACAAGGAGTTCTAATAGCATCACAGGAAGTATATGAAAAGATTGTCTGCTAGTCTGGAAGTGACCCAGGAAAGATTCTGGAGTAGAATACTTGGTTCTCCTGGACTTTTGCTGGACCTGCCACTGTGAGCCGTAAACTGCTGGGGCTGCTTGTAAGGGATACCAGTGGTGGAGGTGAGTCTCATATGGTCACATGGGTGTACTGGTGGGGACCTGGAGGGTCAGTCAGGTTTCCTGGTCACAGGACTTGAAGAAGAATCAATTCTGGTTGGTTTATGATGAGGTCAACAGCTTGGGAAAACTGTCTTCCTGGCTGACTATGTCACAGATTCCTGTAGTAGAAGTGGCACTGTCCAGGTCTCTGGTGACTCTGATCTGAAATGATGAATTGTTTAGCAAGCTGCAAATGTTTCCTGAATATATTGGTCTTGACAATGTACGACCTAAGAGTTTTGCATTTGTCTTGCACAATGGCAGGTGTTGCCCATCCTCTCTCACCATCTCATGTGGTCTCACCTAAGTAGCAGGATACTATTTAGGCAAGGCTCCTGCAGCATCTCTTCTATCACAGTGACATTGTATGGATCCTTCTTCTCTCCTGTCAGTCTATTTGATTTGTTCTTGGTTTGGTCACTTAGGAAACAGCGTGTCCTTGACAGTAGGAAATAAAATGTATGTATGAGTTGCACTGGGCAAGACTTGATGTCATTTGCTGGCATTGTTCTATAAATGAGCAAAGTTAGAAATGGAACTTTATTTTAGAATGTGTTTTCCAGTTTGCACAGCTCTCTCAGCCTTGCCATTAGCTTGAGAATAATATGGATGATTGCAATGTAGTAGAAAGGTTGCATTTGTCCCAGAAAGACAGGAATTGTTTCCTGACACACTGTGGGGCAACATCTCTGACAAGTCTGTACTCTGCCAGTGTGCAGACATACCTCAGGCAATATATGACATTCCAGCTAGTAAGGTTGGGAGCATGTGCAGTTTCTGAATATCTGGAAAAGTATTCAAGGGCAAGCAAGTACTTCTATCCTATAATTCAGTTGTCATTCCTTGTTCTTTTCCAGGGTCTGTTTGGCAGCTGAGTAAATATTAATGGTTTCCTATGCTGGGCAGGCTTGGGTTCTTGACAAAGCTCATAGTTGGTTAAAATTGTTTGGATATATTTCCCAATTTCTGGCCACCAAGCTGTCACTTTTGCTCATTAATGGCATTTATAGGGATGTTGGAGTGAGAGGTGCTGTCTGGTAATCTTATTAGCATGCGTGTAGGTTCTTTTATTGGTTTCAGTGTTTTCTCTGCAATGCTTTCACCTCAAGAATTAATGTGCTTGCTTTTAAAGAGCTGTGTGGTAACTTAACTGCAACAATTACACCGTTTAGCATTTCCAAGGAGAGAAGTAAAGTGAAGCAGGCCTGCTTAGGCAGTCTGTCTTTTCCTGAGAATATCACAGTATAGTCAGGGGACTGTGCAGCCTAGAAATACCCCAGTCAGGGGGGAGAGCGACATGTTTCTCCACCCAAGGGAGGTGACAAATGAGAAGCCTGGAGTCTAGAGTGGGTGCCCTTGCTGAACCATAGTTGGGGAGTACATGTAGTTGCCCTGAATTGTGATGCCCGCACTTGTTTAAATGGTGGGGTTTGGAATCTGAATCCAAGTTTTGCAGCTGGATCCTATCACTACAATGAATGAGCTTAACCAAAACCCCAGGTCCAAAATCTGCTGAGCTATGGGAGATGAAATCACAATCTGAATGTTGCAGGTTGGACTCATCTCTGTATTCAATGTACCTCTTGTAGTTGGGTCCATTTTATATATAATTGTATTGCTTGCTCAATGAGCAAAACAGATGGCACAAGCAAAGTATCACTATTCTTGGCAAGATGCTAGAAGTGGCATAACTAACTAAGATTTAAGCAGAGAACTGTCCTTCAACTATTTAGCTATTTTAATTCCCATCCCTGGTTACTCCAGAGGATGAGCCAATATCACTTATTATCTTGAGAATATAAAAGATTAATGTTTTTCTGAATAATATGTACCATGAAAACAGTTTCAAAGCATTTGCTGCAATTGGTGTATTGAAAGGATTTATGTCTTCAAAAAATCCTGTTTTTAAACTCTGAATTGGTGAGTTGCCTTCTCTACCACTGGTCAAGATCTCTATACCCTCCCAATATCCTTGCTGTTTAATCAGACAGACAGATATTTAATCAGTAGAGGTTTCAATCTGAGTGTACCTTTTTCTTACCTTGAATATAACCCATGCAGTTACTCTTTTATGGAGGGAGTCAGCTTTTATATCAGACTGAAAGAGCTCCTTGAAAAAGCTGAATGCGATGATGGATTTTAGATGATAATTTTTGCCCTCCAATTGTTCTTTCATTTGCTTTTGTGACTGACAGGGTGACCAAGAAAGGTATGATGGAGTAAGCCATTGCTACAGCATTCTTTCTACCTCAGGGCTTGCCATCATGTGATTCAAGCTAAGTTATTGTGACTTGGTGCAGAAGTCTTGGAAGTCCTCTTTCCATGCACTAGTTTTGTCAAACAGCACGTACTGATTTGTTGATATGTAACATGAGGACACCAAAACATCATTTGCTTTTTAAATGTGCTGCAGTTCTAGAAGGTTTCTGTTAAGTGTGGGATGGAGAGCTAGGTCTACCCTGGACACTGAGGTTGGGTCTCATGGGATAAATGGAGCCAGTCAGAGCAGGTTGTGCTGGTATGGTTTTCGATGCAGTCTTTAATGCATAAAATATATTTGTTCATTATTGACTCAGGGACTAATATCAAATTTCCCAACAGTAATTACTGATTGCGTTCTCAATATCTGAGCATCCAAACTGAGACATAATAGGGTCTTTGACTTCAGTTTGAAGGTGGGGCCTTAGCACCTCTGGAAATCATGCCCGACACCATAAAATTAGTGAGCTATACTGACTGTCACTGCAAAATAAAATATATTTGCTTTGTAAAGAAACATGATATTGTGGATCCTGATGATGAAGTTGTGCTTCAGCATGTTATGAGACATTTGAGTGTTAACACAGCTTATATTATAACTAAGAAACCCTTTAGTTAATGCTTACTCCTGAAGTGGAATAAGATTGTCTTCTCTGTACTGTGATTAGGTATTATCTATAGAATATAACTTCATGTTGACTGAAAAGTTCCTGACTGACAGTTCATTTAAGCTGTCATTTCTTAAAGGTATTTTCTTCACAGTTATCTACAGCTCAGTATCACCTGGAGTGAGCAAATGGTCATCATCTTTGTGTTTATGGAATTATTTCTATGGCCCTGTCTTGTCACAGAATGTTAGTGGTTTTAGATGGAGCACCTATCCAGCCTAGCTTTAACAATAAAAGAAAATAGCCATCCTCATGCTGCTCCTGGAGTGCCACCTACAATGATTTGATGTTCAGAAAATTAACAATAGAAAAAAAGTGGTATCAAAGACCAACTCCTTTCCACTATCTCCCTGTAGCTGTGTGGTGGTGAGAACAATCCTATGCTGAGCACTTCTGTGTTTAGCTAGGCTGAGGCACAGCCAACAGAGTACCTATCCTGCTTCCAGATTAAAGACCCCCGGGATTCTCACGGCCCATGTTCAAAAGGCAGGGGGGCAGGGACACTGTTAAGTAGTCACAGCTAAGAACAGCTTATGCAAGAACTGACTTAGAGGGCTCTGCCATTTTCAGGGAAGGCAACCACTTCTACCACCTGCCTTTAGTGACTCATGCTTGGGCATGAGTGGAATGCTGACTCCTTTCACTATTTATTTCTAGCCTTCATGTTCCTGAAGTAGAAGAATTATTGAATGGAAATGTGAATGCATTTCTGGATGTTAGGTAAACTCACTTGGTACACACTTTCAACTCAAACTATTCCTTCATAAAATATATTGCTTAATAACTTCAGTGTAAAGTTCAGGAATTAAAGAAAGAAAGAATTCCAGATGTATAGCATCTACATCTGATGATTGCCAAGAGCTCTCTAAATATAAATGGAAGTACTTTCTCTTCTTTCTGTACTAGCGTAAAATTTTCACCTCTGTAACTGGGATCACAATCTGATTAAACTTCTAGTACATATATAAGGTAAATGTTACAAGAGGACAAGTCCAAAATGCCCTTTGGGTTTGGGGTGTTGTTGAAGGGATGAGTTTATCTTCTACCATGGAGAGTATGTTAGGGAACATGTAACCACACAGGCTTCTCAGCCTCAATGGTTAACAGCTGAAGACAGTCTATCTATAACACAAAATATTCTTCCGTCTCTGTGGGATGCCAGCAGTGAATTCCCAAAATGATGCAGAAGTGGGTGAACTGGCATTTATACACACAGCACCAATGAAGGAAGCACCACAAAATATAAAAACCTTCATGAGAAGAAACACATCAGAAAAGTCAGTAATAGTTCCATAAAGTTTGTATTTTTTCCCTTGCAGTAGTAAAAGTACTACATGCAACCTGAGAGATCTAAGCAGAAATAATTACCATTCTGTTATGAGCAAGTGTTTAATTATTGCTGACAAGGACTTAATTATTTAATCAAACAAGATTTTTATTACTAATTCATCTATCTTTAGAAATTTGTGACGGAAAGAGAAGCTTTTCAAATATGCTTTCACAAAAATGAAGTTTGAAAAGCTCCACCCATAATTATTCATGAGGCTCCATGGAAGCTGTTGACATTTTTGTTACTGCTACAGAATTTGTTCATTAAGCAGTTGGCCCTTGGCAAAACCTTTTATCTTATCAGCTTTAATAACTTTGGCCTCACTTTTCTTGTTACCTGCCATGTAAAAACAAATTTGACACAACACTAGGTAGAGACTGATGAGGAGGCAAATGGAATTAGCAAATAAGAGAAAAAGATTAGTGATTGTAAGCAACAAAACTCCTTGCATATTAGCTGACACACACAACGAAGCGGTTAGTAACATCTAGACTTACAACTTCCATTAGCATTAATGGAAGTTATGCTCTCACATTAAGTCAAGAAAAGACTCCTGCTTTTCTTTGGAGTTGCAGAGGGACATCCTTGAAAAATACAGCTCGTGGTGCTCAATTTACCTCACTGTTGTTGAGAGTGAAACTTCAAAAGTGGGTAGAAATTGCACTGAAAGAAAATGCAATGAAGAGTGCTTACAAAAGGTCTTGCTACTAGCAAAATAAAATACCCTACTGGACAAAAGGAAACGAAAAGGGCATTTACTCTGCTTGTGGTCACCCCCAATGGACTGCAGGATACCTCTAAAAGAAGAATTGTTGTTTTTGTTAAGTCACAAGAAAAATATTTCACACAATCGTCAGTGGACTCTGGCAGCTGCCCCAAGACTATTATGATTAATTAGGTTCTAAATGAGCAAAACAGTGAGTTACATCTTCTGGAGGGCTCAGGCAAGGGCATCCAGTTCTAGCATAGGGGCCATATTGTCAAACAAGCAAACAGTAATCTACTGCAGATGGTGCTGATATACCATATGCACTAATTTGAATCTGTTTCCCCTTGAATAGTGTCTTCCTAAGTTATGCTTCCAAAATGCTAAGATTAGAAATAGGAACAGAAAGTATTTCAAACATAAAACTCTTTTTTAAAATAACATTCACTGCGTGATGGTTCTGTGAGAACCAGATGAAGCTGATTTGATTTCATGTTCTGAAACCAAAATCCCAAACTGACTGAGGCTCGACAAACTTTGAAAAGTTTCAGAGTTGAAGGTTTTTGTCTATATAAATGTTGGTATCAGGAGGAAACTTTCCCAGTTTCACTGGTTCAGTGGCAAGACCACCCTTTTCATGGATGTGGGGGAATGGAAAACTGTCTATCTCCTCACACAGTAAAATTCTGGATTAGGGGGAGTGGTAGATAACTGTCCACTGGAAATAAAATGAGGCAGAAGGATGGAAGCTTACTTTCATATCACCGGAAGATGGGGAAAATGGCAAGGGGAAACCTGGGATTTGCCAAGGCATGCAGGGAGTAATGGCACTCAGGAAATCCTCTGCCCATTTCCTTGCTTTCATCACAAAATTGAAAAAACTCACCAGTTCCACATGGTTTTGCAGGAATTTTTCCTTGAGTTTTTAGATTCAGAAGAAATAGATGTTATCATTTTGATATGATATATTATATTGATAGTTGAAACAATAAAATCAAAATGAAGCACTTTGAACTTATTGAAACAATAACTTTTGACTTTATCAAAATTAAACATTTCAATATTTTTTCATAATATTTTTGATGAAATCAATATATTTCTGTGAATTTTTTTTTGATAATCAGCATTTGCCAATGCAAAACTGTTCCTCTGGAAAATTTTTGACCCACAATGCTTATGACCTCCATGACTGTACACCCAGCTCTCAATAAAACTGCAGGAATGTGCATTCTCTTGCTCAGAGCAGCCACTTTTGAGTCTTTGCATGCTGATGCCTCCTGACTATTAAATATAGATGGAGACAGGGCATGCCTGAGTACAGTCCCTGTTTCCACTGTTATGAGACTGCTATATAAAAGAAATATATCTGTATTTCTGTATCTACCTTGAGTAGATACAGAGTAACTTCTGCTGTCATGTAAGATTATATAACATTGTTTATAAGTCAGTACAGTGACTCGTAGCATAACATGGAACATATGTTCATGAAAAATGCTACTTTAAGCAAAACAATGTTAAGTGAATCCAATTTCCTCATAAGAATGAATGTAAATGGAGGGAAGGGAGGAGTTAGGTTCCAGGGAAATTATTTTGCAAGACAGAAGACTATATATATACCAATCTTCACAATCATCATTGCTGTGTACAGTATTAAATTGTTTGTTTTGAGGTGGTGGAGTCAGAGGCTGGAAGAAGGTGGGATATTTCCCATGGGATACCTTATTGCTAAATGATGAACTAGCACTCAGCTGAGCCCTCAAGGCTAACACATTGTTAATGTAGCCTCACACTCCACAAGGCAGCACGAATAGAGGGAGGGGAGACAGCATGGCAGAGAGATAGAGACACACAGTGTGTGTGTGAGAGAGAGACTTGCATTGCCCTTTAGGTACGCTGATTCCACTCTAAGTACATTGCCTTTTTAAGTAGATCAGCAAGTTGAGACAGCAGCTGCTGCCAGCAAGCTCCCTCCATCCTGAGCCCTGTCATGTTCCCCCACCCAGCTCTATGGAGATGGGGTAAAGGAGCAGGGGACAGGAGCAGGGAGAAAGAGGACACCCTGACGTTAGCACCCCTCTCCCCTCCACACACCTTACACAGCAAGCAAGAGGCTCCCCGGAGCAGCTCCAGGGCAGAGGGCAGGAGCAGCACATGGCAGTAGGGGGAGGGACAGCTGAATTGCCTGGCAATTTATTGCGTGCTGAACGGCTGCCACACAGGGAACTTAGGGGAGTGGGGAGTTGATGGGAGGCTACTGGTCCACCCTGATTCCAAGCCCTCACCAGCTAGCTCCAATGGGCTGCTCTTTCTACAAGCAGTGGACAAAGCAGGAGGCTGCCAAACAATGTTATAAGGGAGCATTGCGTAACGTTAAACAATCATGTTCTCTAATTGATCAGCAACATAACAATGAAACAAGCTAACAGGGAGGACTTTAAATGAGGAGGTACTGTAGTTTAAATAAAGTTCTTGTTGCTGCAGATAGCTTCCTGGGTCTTGCTCTTGATATTTAGGCTATCCTATCCTACCTCGGCCACCCATACAGCTTTGATACTCCACTACCAATCTTACTTTATGAATGATTTAAAAGAAAGTCTTTTCTGTAATTAGTTACTTTAGACTAGGTACTCTAAATTCATATTTGAGGCCAAATTTTCTCAAATATTTACAAAAGAATTATTTTTGTCAGAATTTAGGATTTGTACTCAAGTAGTTGGCTATTCTTTTACTGAGAAAGGAGATGAGTGGACACAGCCCTTAACTTAATCTCATTTATTCACAATATGTTGAACAGAGATATTCTATGGGAAAGATAAAACAGAGAACACAAAATAATTACTTTTTAAAGAAAATTGCATTATGAGTTTGAGGGGCCTTTGGATGACCCCTAAGTAATTAATTTGGCTGATCAAGAATTTTATTACAGCATCCAAACGCTGACCTTTTGAACCATCTGTTAAATTTCACCTTGAAATAATTAAATTGTTTTCACCTTGTTTTAAGATTCATTGCATGATAGACTCACATGGACTCTGTTTCTGGACCTGTAGTCACCAAGCAAATAAAATTCTGATTGAGTAATCTTCCTCAGAAGAGTAACTAAATTATTGTTTCAAACATTTCTGTTGCTAAATGGTTACTGATAATGTAATTCTGGTAGAGTATGGTTCCTCTGTGCTTAACTTTTGAGATCTTGTAAAGACCTGAAATGCTAATTCAGTATGCAAATCTATCCCTCTGTAGTATGGATTTGTGATTGAAGAGTTACATATTGAGAAAAACCTAAACAGAAGAATAGAAACTCTGGGAGATTCCCCATAATTGTCCCATTGAGGGTGGGGCTTGCCACCACCAAACACAAAATAGAATTGGAAGGCAGTTCAGCTAAATCTCCCCTCTCTCTTCGCTTAACACACACAGATCTTAACAGATCCATGGATATGAAAGTCATCTCTATGGAGACCCTGTGTCTCCACACTGAAAGTCAGTCTCTGCTGGCTTTACTAGAAATAGATGCCAACACGACAGGAAGACTCTTTAGAGCAGTGGTTCTCAACCAGGAGCATGTCTTCCTTGGGGGTACATCAACTCATCTAGATATTTGCCTAGTTTTACAACAGGCTACATAAAGGGCACTAGCAAGGTCAGTACAAACAAAAATTTCATAGAATGACTTGCTTATACTGCTTTATATAATATCCTCTGAAATATAAGTACAATATTTATATTCCAATTGATTTATTTTATAACTTTATGGTAAAAATGGGAAAATGAGCTTTTTTCAGTAATAGTGTGCTGTAACACTTTTGTATTTTTATGTCTGATTTTACAAGCAAATAGTTTTTAAATGAGGAGAAACTTGTTGGTACACAAGTCAAATCAGACTCCTGAAAGGGGTACAGTAGTCTGGAAAGACTGAGAGCCACTGCTTTAGAGAACTGAAGTAACATAGTAACAACAAAACAGACTGAAAGTCAAACTGCATTGATCCCAGCCATTAAATGACAGAAAGGGGAAAATAAATCTTCAACTCAGTATTACCTCCACTGCAAATGAGGTCTGACAAAAGTATTGCTCAGTTTTCAGCATTTATTGCCATGTCAGTAAATCACTCCAAAGGCTTGTCTAACAAAATCAGGAAGATAAATACCTTATAAGATATTGGATAACTTAAGACAGAAATCTCTAGATATAAGACCTAAGATATTTTTAAGGTAAAAATAAATGAACAGACTACCTATTTATAAAAAAAGAAAAAAAGCATATTGGTATAGCTCTGAGGCCTTTATGTATTGCAAAAAAGCAGTACAGAACAATTTCCTTAGTTTTGCAGTTCACCATGAATGCACATTCATGGGATCACTGAGCAGCTCTAAAATGAACAGCAAAATACTTTCCTGCCTTAGTTTATATAATATATAAGAAATACAGTAGTTCAACTTTTACATCTAATAATTGTCCCTGCCTGCAGGTATATGCGATCTTGGGGAGCAATTACCACACAGGTGGGGTGCCAATTCATTTCTTTATTAAAGGAAAAAGGAAGTGGTGGGAATTTAACAATGAAATACGATGGGATGGGGTGTATAGGGTGTTTACAATAGACAATGATGGGGGGAGGTTCTTATTGAACAGTGTAGGGAGTTCTAACAGTGGGGTACAGTAAGTGGGGTTCAGCACAATGGGATACAGTACAGTCAATAAGCAGCTCAACTTTATATAGGAACAACTCTAGATGCAGTGTGGAATGCAAAATGTACCAAAAAGCAATGCAAAGTAAAATGGTAGCTTCTATATAAAATGGTCAACAATCTCAGATAGAATAGAATGTATCAAGTGGTTAATGCTTTATCACATAGTAAACATGCATCAATGCAAATAAACATATATCAGAAAAGTGGAGGCACCAATGGGGTTGTTATGAAACCACAAGTAAAAATGTGAATCACGTGCAATTGATACAATATGGTTATAGGAATTATGCAATTGTAACAGTATAAGAAAAATTAATGACTTAATTGTGAGGGCTGGTTGACAGCAGATAATCTGCAAAGAGTGTAACTAAATGGTGGTGGTCAAGAGAACAGGAGTGGGAGGGGAATAGTGAATGATCATTGGCCAACTGATGAGAGAGAGTGCAGCTGTAACAGCGGAGACTCTGAAGCTGCAGGGTTGAAGCCCAGAGCAGTCTCAGGAGCCTGCGGGCTGGACGTTATGGGAGACAAGAGCAGCTGCGGAGCGATAAGGGGTTGGGAGCAGCAAGAGGGGACTTTGAGGCGCTTGAACGTGGCAAGGCGAGAGAAGGCACGTGGAGGAATGGAGACGGCTGAGGAAGAAAACAGGTTGCAGCAGTGGAAGAGCACTTCAGCGAGTGCGGTGCCGCGGGGTGAAGACAAACGGAGCAGTTGTTGATTGGTGATCTTGGTAGGGAGGGCAGCGGAAGAAGCGCGGGGCCACGAACACAGGGATACAGGGAGAGGCAGCGAGAAGTGTTAAAGAAGGGTAGATGGAGGTTTAAGAACAAGTGGGACACCCCCCAAAAAAGGAAAGAAGCAGCAAGGGTTTGGGAGTTACATCAGGGGAGAGCAAAGAAGGGGTCTTGGGAAGTTCGGAGGGTATGCAGATACGGGGGAAAAAGCCAGCAAAGGGTTACAACAGGGAGCATGGGAGAAGTACACAGAGGGGGAGATTGGAGCGGAGGGGAAAACAGACACGGGAAAGTTCAGGGAGGATCGGTGACAGCGGGAAGACGAATTCCAAACAGGCAAAACCTTATCTATCATCTAACTTAGTTCAAAATTTATATAAAATGACAAGCAGTATACAAAGTAACCAAAACAGGTATCAAGAATACAACCAGGCATGGCTTTTTAAATTCTATCTTAACCAACGACTAGGCAAACCAAACAAATATCACCAATTTAAGCAAAACTTAACAGAGCACTATCGGAGCAACAAAACAGCAAACTATAGCAGGCAGGTGTGAAACTTACAAGCGCTACAATCTTAGCAACTATGACTTATTAACACTAAAAGCAAAACCTATTGGTGCCCTTTGCTATGAATCACAGAAGCAGAATGGTATATGTGCCAGGATACAGCTCCAAGGAGCCCAAGAAGATGTGCCTCAGCATATATGGCTGAACAGTGAGCCTAGCACCACCAGAGCTACGCACAAACTATTAGGCAAAGCCACGAGTTGAAGATTTTTAAGACACAGACCAAGGTTTAATAGTCTTGCTGGGAAACAGAGCCAGCAAAATAAAAATAGAATACAGAGGGATTTTACCAGTCCCAAGGCGCACAACGAGAAGCAAAGGAGGGCTGGCAGTTCGATAATAAATCTTCAGGCAGCCAATTTCGTTCTCATATAAAAATCAGTATGCTTCAAAAATTAAACGCAGAAGACAAAAGGGCCCCCAGGACCCCTGGCTGATTCAGACCAGGCAAGCAATGCAGGAACCTTTCTGATGTTTGTTTTTCAAAAATGCCTTGTTTTTTAAAGGCAAATTTTTCAGGCAGTTCCCGCAGTTAATCCTGATAGGGTCCCCTCTGCTCATAGGGAGGAGACACAGGGAAAAAAAACTGCAGTGGAGCACAGGAGACGTGCACTGGCAGGAGTCCGAACAATGTGGGAGTTCACACCTCAGGATCAAGCACATGGGTTATGATCACCCAGGATCTTCAAAACAACCGCCTTGCAGGCTTGGCATTGCTACCTACACCAAGCCCAGGTTAACAAGGTATAACAGGACCAACCCTTGACAGGGGCAGTGGTTCCCACTTCGCACGCAGCACAATGGCATTCCCTTTGGAGGGCAATTGGCTCTGGAAACAACTTAAGGGTGCCCTTCCTTGGACGGCGGTGGCCCTGGTAAACAACTTAACAGCCAGGGAGGGGCGGCCACAGGAGGAGAACAAAAACAAAATGGAGTATGGGGACAGCTGTAAGAAACAAAATGGAATAGGGGGATAGCTGTAACAGACAATAATGAACTAATGGAAGCTGCACAGACAATTTTTCATTGAAAACTGCAAGTCATGGACAACTAATCTGTGATCTATTTTTAATTCTATTTTTAAATTGTCAGTAAAATGAGTAGTATATATATTTGGTATTGTGTACTAATCTTGATAATACTTACTCGACAGCGTGTTATCTCATTTTGTATGGAGTTGTTGGAGTCTGTTGAATAATGCTTCTCATGGATTTCATTGATCACTGACCTGATACACCATAAGAATTTTGTTGGAGCTATCATATCCTGTCACTTCCATCTGCCTGCTATAAATATGAACTAAGTTCACATACTAAAATTCCGTGTGGTATTTTACATCAACTTGGGCATTACCTACTTTTACATGGCAGTAGTTTTGTTTCTGCCCCCCAATCCCCAAATCCTCAAAGGACTTACAGTATTTTGCAATGTAATTTGATGACAGACTTCTATTTGATCAAAATGGAAGCCAGTTTGAGTGACTGCATAACTGCAAAACAGCACCTTAATCATAATTCAGTAAAGGTCTATATTTTCACTCATATATAGCTTATAAATTATGACTCCTTTTCATCCCAATGGGAGATAAATAGCTCATTTTCTCATGAACTATGTCGTATATAGCGTACTAGGTTTAGCCTTGGAGTATACTCTTACTATACATCTGAAGAAGTGTGCTCAGTTGCAAGCACAGACAGAATTTTAGAACCCTAGCTCTGCGAATGACATTGGGGTTATGTCTTGTGCTATTTCCTTCATTCACAAATAAAACTCATAACAACAAAGTATTTGTCACTGACTCTAACTTGCAGGCATTCTAATAGTATAGTTATCTGTATTATAATTATACAAATACCATCAGCACCTCAGTTTTACATGAGGAAACTTTCATTTGTGGAAAAAGTGCATTTACTACTTTAGAGTAGAGTGCCTCTAGCTAACCATATTCACTGGCAAACACTACCAGACTCTACAGCATTGTTATTGAGGACATGCTAGTGACTGACAATTTTTTTAAAAAGTAGGGTGGGTGAACTAGAATATATATTTTGCTTAATGAAAAAACCTCTCTCACACACTGATGCCTTTTGGGAAAATAATTACCAGCTTAAAAGAGGAAGAAGTTTGATTTTAGTAGCATAGTCCTCGAAAGAACATGCAGACCCCTCTGTCCAAATGGAACTCATTGCAGGATCAGGGCCCTAACTGGCATTTTTGAGTGTACTGCCCAAATCACTAACATTTATAAAATCACCATCAATTTAGGTTTCATCAATTATGTCCCTAATAATCTAGGAATAAGGTATCTGAGTAAACACTTCTCCCCTTATGTCTCATCAAGAGAAGACAGATTGACTTGGTCTGAATGAGACTGGAATCTTCTTGGTTGAATCTTATTTATGCTATTGTCTCCATGGGGATACGTGCTTGCGTTCTTCAGAGGCAACCTTAATGGTTCAGTGTAAGACTTCTTCTCTGATCGTTTTCCTCCTTTTTTTTTTTCCATTTTCCCTTCCTTTGAGTTATTTTTCTATCATATTTTAGTGCACTTGGTGGTGTCAGTGGAACACTGGATCCATTATTAGTATTATTTTAATTAATACAATTAGTTGCATTACCATAACACCTAGGACTCCAGTCATGGACCAGCACCTCACTGTGAAGGCACTGTACAAACAGAATAAAAAGATACACTCTGCCCCAAAGAGCTTACAATTTAAATAACTGTTTTTATGTTTGTACAGCATCCCAGAGGTTCACAATGCATACTCAATAAAACGAGAAAGATCCATGTAATGTAGGTGTTCAAGGGCCAAATTCATATCATTTAAAAATGGAGCCACATTTCCATATAAATTAAACAAAATGTGGCATGCCATTCAAAAATACTGAATTATTCCAATCAGAATAGAGCCTTAATCCACCCTTAGCTTAGGGAAGCAATGTTCAGGAATTACTTCTTACTTTGTGGGTATCTTGCATGATGGTAAAAATGCATATCTTTGTATTCTATCCCTAGGTGGGGTTGAATTTCAAGTGATAGAATAGTCTATTAGACTGCATGCTTACTTGGGTAGGGACTTTTTATTCATTGTTTGCACAGCACGCACTGTAATGAACCCCCAATCTTGATTGAGGCCTTTGCGTGCTACTACAATACAAATCTTTATTCATGATAACAAATGTAACTAAAAGAAGCCATTAATACCACAAAAATCAGTGATCAGAGTATCTGGATGAGACGAGCACAGGTATACAAAATGGTTATTATAGTTTTTTCAATATTGACAGCAGTTTGCAAATCATTTAAGTAAAAACAATGTTTTTAAAGAACATTGTATAACCAATATGAGGATGAGGATTACCAGAGCTTTTGGGGTAAAAGTGTTGCAAATACATGTCACAGCACTGACAATACTGTAGTAAATCTGTTATTGCTGACAGTAAGTGGAAGAAAGGAAAATTGCAGCTTGTTTGCTTTTTATGTCTAGCCTCTTTATCAAACAGTTGATCCGTCTTACATGGAATTATATATTTTATTTAATAAATAATATGTATATAATGTACCAGAATAAGCTATTATCAGAGGAAAAACAGGTATAACAATGACTAAGCAAGCTTTCATCACCAAACCAAAGGAGCAAAGATATCAAATTGCTTAGGAACAAACAGTTTGCTAAATCACTATTAAGGATATTTGCTTTAGTAACTATTAACCATAACAATACAAATGCCCCTTCTTGGAAAGTCAGTGGCTCTCCATAAAACTGCACCATCTGAGCCTATCAGGATGCAAATGACAATAGAGAAAGACAAAGCAAAATAGACTAGGACATGGTAGGCAAATGAGCCATTTTGTTGATGGAACAAAATAATTTTTCACAGTTGATGACCCCACAGAAAGCGTGACCAGTCCCTGCTGAGCTGTCTAATAGCAACACAGTGTGCCCTGCAGATGGCTCTAGGCCAAAGGCATTGATAGGAAAAAGAAGATGTCATGGAGGAAGAAAATAGATTTAAAATATGAAATAAAAAATCACCTAGAACTCTCCTGGTAAGCTCATAGGATGTTTGCCTGTTGTGACAAACATAGAAATTAACATGTATATCTTTCACCTATGCTTGTTTGAACAAATTTTTGCATTTGTTAGTATCATCAAACCCACATGACATTTGTGTATCTACAGATTAATAAAAGGAATAGCCTACCTAACCCAAATAACCCTCTCTTCTCTTCACACACACTGTTCTCTAGATTTCCAGAGTGGCATGCTGAAACCTTCCATCGTATATGTGTGAAGTCATATGACTTGTTTTGATTCTACATGAATTTGAAAGCGTGAACTCTGAGGTCTCAGATCCTCTATTTTGTAAAATAATAGGAATTACCATGGTGATTCAGACCTATGTCTGTTTCACACTTTGGACAGTGACCAGTATCAAACACTTCAGAGGAAGTTTAACAACCACCATAATGGACATATATGCAAAAGTAGCTCCTGTGAAATTTCTTACAAGTATAAATGATAACCTGAATCTGCAACCATTTTGTCCCAGTGGCTACAATATTGGATTGAGACGCAGGATATCTGGGTTCTATTTCTGCCTCTGCTGCTTGCCTGCTGTGGATCTTAAACAAGTCACTTCACTGTTTCGTGCTTCAGTTTCCCATCTTTGAAATGAGGACAATGGTACTGACCTTGATTGTAAAGTGCTTTGAAATCTATCAATGAAAAAGTGCCATATCAGAGGTAGGTATTATTATTATTATAAAAAATAGTAATCAGAAAACTGGACCAACACAATGGTGAATGAAGGCTGGTCTACACCAAAACTTGTACTTGTTTAACCTGTTTGAGAATCCCTCCCATCCAATATTGATTTTAAAATTTCCAGTGATGACAGGTTGTTCCAATGGTCAATTCACAGTTAAAAAACTGCCCCTCTTTTTCTAATGTGAATTTGTCTAGCTTCGACTTCCAGCCATTTGATCTTGTTACTGCCTTGGCTTCCAGACTGAAGAGCTCGCTATTACCTAATTTCTGTTCCCCATGTTGGTATTTAGGACCAGATCCACAATGGGACTTAAGCATTGCAACATCTTTTTGTACCTTGAAAAATCACTAAAAAGAATGAGGAGTACTTGTGGTACCTTAGAAACTAAAATTTATTTGGGCATAGTACTCCTTGTTCTTTTTGTTGATACAGACTAACATGGCTACCAGTCCAAAACCTGAAAAATCACTGAGATTCACAAAGCCTAAGGTAGGCCTCTGAAAATGGGAACAGAAAAGTCAGTACACTAGGCAGAGAATGGCATAAACTAGTCAAAAACAGATGCCTGTTTCATTTCCAACGGGTGAAATTTAACGCAGGTTAAACTGAACAAGTGCAACTTTATTAAACCCTGTACACTACTCTGTCCATAAGGCTAAGTTGCTTCCCACCTAACTCCCCATATTCCCTACTTTATGGGGGAGGGATAGCTCAGTGGTTTGGGCATTGACCTGCTAAACCCAGGGTTGTGAATTCAATCCTTGAGGGGGGCATTTAGGGATCTGGGGACTGGTCCTGCTTTGAGCAGTGGGTTGGACTAGATGACCTCCTGAGGTTCCTTCCAACACTGATATTCTATGATTCTGTGGGTATCCTCTTTACAACAGTTCCTCCAGGGAACATGAGCACTCTGACTCCCATCCATCTGATTACAATGCCCCTCTCATAGAGTTTGGAGCCTATGTCCATTTTTCTGGGAGGCACCTATCTTCACTTGTGATCAACAGCTGAAAGTGTCTTGGAGTCAGGTGGCTTCAGCACCTAGGCTGTTTGGTGTGAGAATAAGCTAGGCCCTGACTCACTCCACACAAAAGGGAAAGGGGGGAGAATGACTCATTGGTACTCTTCACTTAAAAGGTCATGGGGCCAGAAAGAGAGTGAGAATGATTCTATAGCCTGGTAGTTAGGACACACACTTGGAAGATGGGAGACCTAGGGTCCAGTTCCCCTACTTCAATGACTATTTAATTATCCATCCACAGTGGAGCAGCTTCAACAGGAGAGACTGAGGGAGCCTCATCTCAGAATATCTTACAGCTCAGTGATTACGGCACTTTCCTGAGTCATATGAGATTTCTATTCAAATCCCTTCTCCCTTTCAGCCACAGGGGGGACGTGAACCTGGATCTTCCACATCCCAGGTAAGGTTGCCAGGTGTCCAGTTCTCAACCGGAAAGTCTGGTTGAAAATGGGACTAGTACTACTGACTGGACACCAAAAGATTGGTTACCTGAGTAAGTGTCCACATTTGGCTTCCGTTCTGCCACTAGGAGGCTGCCGCTAGAGCTGGAGGAGCATACAGGAACTGCCTGGCTCTGATGGAGAGAGGAACCGGTGGCCAGCGCCCAGGGGGAGGGATTCTGAAGCGTGCATCATAGGAGGAGCAGGACTGGTGGCTGGATTTGGTGGTGGGGCCTCCTTCTGAGCCTCCTTTGTGCCCTGCCTCTGGGGTGCTTCCCCCCATCCTATCCCGGTCACATACACCCTATCCTAGCATGCAGCTGTCCCCCCTCATTCTGTCCCAGTTACCCCACCCCCACCTCCAGAGGATGGCTCCCCCCCATCTTGCACCAGTCACCCCCCTCCACCTCCAGAGTGTGGATCTCCTCCCCTTCTGCCCCCATGTAAACTAGTATATGCAAACCTCTCTCCAGGGGGTGGTAGCTCTCTGCGGGTGTTAAAACCTTACCCAGCCCCAGCTGTGCTTAGTTCTCGGAAGGCTGTGATCCCCTCCCCACATGGAAGTATATACAATCCCTGGTCCACAATGATACCTAAACTTAATTCAATAAGGTTTGTCCTGGATATTGCAGGAAATTGCCAGAACAGTCATAATAAAGAAATATACAAGGTAGGTGCTATACACTTCAGTAAAATAACGTTTTAATACTGTTCAGTAAAAAGTGAATGCAGGTTCTGATCCAAAGTTTAATGAAGTCTATGGAAAAACTCATATTGAATTCAGTAGGCTCTGGAGTAGATGCAGTGTGTTTATACCTTTTTCTAGTCAATAAAACAATTACTGGCATTCATATCTACCTGAAAGAATAACTCTTAGTGTGTTAAGACAGCCCCTACAGTACTGCTTTGTAGGCAAAACACATATGGGAACTGAGTGAGGCAAAAACAGAGAGTGAAAGTCATCAGTATGCTGTAGAATAGTTAATGATGATGTTGCAGAATTTCCAAGTCCTTCCCTACTGAGAGCAGTAGGAAGCTATTGTTATCAGCCCTTTGAACGATTACAAATTGCCATGTCCTTGACATGGTAATCACTGGTAAGAATATAATTCAGCAGTCAGAGAAGTTACCTGGAGTGAGGAGGCAACGTTTACATTTTCACTTTTGAAACTGCTTGCTGATTTCTAAACACAGGCCACTACCAAACATACATTTTGATCAGTAGCAGCTGTTATTTGGTAATCTGTTGTCAGTCAATGACTGAAAATAGATAGGATATCAAATGGCAGCACTGTAAAGTGTCCAGCAAACACTTATACAATCTGGAAAGCCTTTCACATTTTTATTCAAGTGAAAAAGAGAAATGTGTTTAAACAGAAGCAGCTGCAAGGAGATTTTGTTTTAACGGCTCTGTAAATAAGGGTGTCCTTTGACTCGCAATGGCAAAAAGGATCTCCCACTAATGGTAATGAGAACAGGACTTGAAAAATGTGACATCTACTAGCTACGATAGAGGACACAACTTACTAACCAGAAGCCAATATGAAAGAAGCTCTTTTCCAAAGCAGTTCTAGTGGAAAGTGTAACATTCTGGGAGTGAGGCTTGCCAGGCTTCTCCGTTAGGGAGCTTCCCACAGATTCTTCTGGGAAGGGAGAAACATATTTCGTTATTAGCTTTCATTAGTAGATGTCTGATAAATTAGTAATCTTTTCCCTTTCCCTTCATCGTGAGTCTTCTTCCGATGCTAACCCCAGTGGAAATCAGAAATAACTTCTCTGCAGCCAATGGAGTTTCTACCACTGTAAAGCAAGAGTAATTCACACCTACATTTAGTTTCCAGGCTAGATGCAGCCTAGCTTAAGCAGGTGTAACTTCCATAGGTCAAAAATGATCTGCAATGTAAGTGAATGTGCGAATTACCTGTTGATTTTATGTTGTTCAGCAAGTAGGGTGACTGAGTGCAAGTGGGAAAATAGCATAATTTGCACCAAACTGACAGAGAGTGGGCAAAATTATTGCCACATACACACCAAGAAGGGTGGGACTTGCGGGTCCCCAATTAACAGGAGAGTAAAGTAACAAAGCCCCACCTTCCCTTTAACTTACACCAGGTGGGACACTCAAGCTCTGACATAAGCAGGTAAAACAACTGGATGCGCTTACTTCCAACCGGGGCTGAAGTTGGTTCTAACAGAAAATTAAACTGGGGTAGAGTTCTGTTAATTTTATCCACCCAATAAACACCACATCAACATAAGTTACACTTCCTTTGCACTTATCCCCACTCACCTCTATATTTTTACCAAACTTGCACCACCATTTTCATCATCAGTTTGGCCCAGAATCTCAGTGAGATTCCAAAGAGAATTATCACATGTATATTAGTATAGACACTGGGTTTAGAAATGTGTGGCTTAAATCCCTAAAGCAGGAATATTGCTTTTGGGACACACAAGTGCAGGAGTATGTTCACCTCCCAAATTAAAATCCTATCAGTTGGCTCAGCCTATAAATGCAAGGACATGAGACACTTAACAAAAGAGAGATTTAATTATCAACCATATATCTCAGAAATCTAAAGGGTAATTATTGTGCAACGTCAGTTACAAGAATATAACTCCTAGCCAGGGTCACCTCCTTTTGTCCTAAGTGGAAGCAGACCCACCCCAGAGTCAGTGAATCCTCATAAGTTTTAGATAACAACACAGTGATAATACATGTCTAGAAAGAGCTCTCCCAGGTTAATAAAACAATTTACCAAAGCTCAAATTGAGAAGTATTCAGTCTGTTAGGTGACAATGAACATTTTGAGAAGGTTGCAGCAAAATCCTCTCCCTATCATTTCCTACTCTCTGTTCGTGACACTGTGGGGGAGGTCTGCATTGCAAATTAATGTGTGATTGTAGCATGGATAGGCATACCCGCGTTAGCTTCAATCTAGTTAGCACAGAGAATCCTGTGGCACCTTATAGACTAAGGTGCCACAGGATTCTCTGCTGCTTTTACAGATCCAGACTAACAAGGCTACCCCTCTGATACTAGTTAGCACAGGTTACAACAGTAGTGCAGATTGTGGTAGAACAGATTTCAGTGCATGCTAGAAACACAAGTATGTATCCAGGATCCCCAGTGAGCTTGTACTAGGGTGGCTAGCCTGTGCCATGGTGTCTTTACTGCTACTGCTACTTGCACTGCTTCCTTTAAAGCTAGCACTGGTATGCCTCCTCGTCCTGCTATCTCACCTGCACTTGCAGTGTAGGCATTCCCTGTGAGAGTAGCTCTCCTGCTATTGCTTCTGTGTGCTGTTAGCAAGCTAGGGGGAAGTAAAGAAGAAAGAAAAAGGAAAAAAATAACCAAAGCAATGAGAGTGCCTTTTTAACTTAAATTCATACACTGAAGAGGTGACAGATTTTCAAAGAAAAAGAATGATAAATGCATATGCATAAGTAAAAGTCACACAGAGGCCCATTCCTGCAAATCCTTACCCACAGGAGCAGTCCCATTTACTTCAATTTACTCAAAATGGATAAGTGCTATTCATGTGGATGGGACTTTCCAGGGCTGTCTCCCTCCCAATATCACATCCTATGATAGGATCACACATTTTACTGTACTTTTTAGTCATTTTAGCTTCTAACTTTTTATTTTCTTAAAGTTTATTTCTGTGATACATTGAAGTTCAATGTCTAGATCTGTATCTATTGCATATAGTGCCTATAATGACTGTTCTAATGACTACTGAGCATTATATCTAACAATTAAATATTTTATTTTGGTACCAATAAAAAGCTTAAAATGTGTACTTTAAGATGCATGGACATGGTTGGGATAGCATCAACAGACTTTGCATCATAACCATAAATGAATTATAGAGGGTCATTTAGAGAAATTAACTATATGTACACTTTACATATCAGTTATTTAGAATACCATTGTATGCTAAATATCCATTTGGCAGTATAATCATGCACATTATACATATTCTTTTAGGATTTGCATAGGAATCAGTTTTAATTACAGCATATTTAACAAAACTGAATAATTTGACAAACTTAGAGATCATAGCATATCCAAGAAAATGTCCCCCTCTCTTCAGTGAAGACTACACATTCCATTATCAATGTTCTTAACAGTTATCCAATCTCCACTGAAGTTAAGTGAAAGGTTTCTATTAACTTCAATGGGAGTTGGATCAGGCCCTAAAAGAACTGTCTAACAATGTATTTTTTTAAACCAACCTTTGTACTTGAAAGCTTGTCTCTTTCATCAACAGAAGTATGTCCAATTAAAATATCACCTCACCCATTTTGTCTGTCTAAGAATTCACAGATCACCTGTAAGGAATGCAGAAGGCCAAAACAATCTGCTGTGGACCTCTCGTTTCCTGCCTGTCAGGCAGTAATAACTTCCATTCACCATGGTCCTCACCAGGATTTGAATCAGTGACTCAAAGGACCTAGGAGCAACTGCCTGGGAGCAACTGATTTGGATTCTATGACTCAAAAAGAGATCACAACTAGCATTTTAGAAAAAGTACAGAAAGATTAATAAAGGAGATTATAGGCATGTATGCTTCTGAGTGTTATTTCCTGTGCAGATCAATCATCTCAGCAGATGTTCATGTTTCAGAGACAAGAAACAATGACATTATACTTTTTAAAACAGCCAAGCATTTTCAATAGAACACCTCATTGTGCAAAACAAACAGAATTCTCTTTTGGGAGATAAATGAGCTTATGCAATTCCAATGACAAATGCTTCAGCTAGAAGCATCCCCTGCTAATATTTCAGGGACTGAAATGTAAATGAACTGCTGTGATGACCTTTTATTACTAGCGCACTTTGGGAGGCATCCTACTTGCCATTCACAGAAGAACCAGCACAGTGCTTACTGGTGGGGTCAGAGAATACTTGAAAGGAATATTTCCACAAACTTGTCACAACGAGCTGTGCATTTATAATGAAACGTAGAGCTTTATTTAAATAAAGTAAACTGGAAAAAAGGAGTAAAAACATATAAACAAAAGCCAAAAACAACCTTCTAGCATAAATTTTAAATGGGCCCATTACCTAAGTGTTTGCAAAACAAGCTTGTAAATACTTCTCTACATAAGAATGAAAGCTTTTGTCAGTCTCAAAGTAGTGCCGCCACCAGAGTAGGAATTATGAAGAGAGTGCTGCACCTGCTTTTTTAAAATAAAACATAGTTGTGGCATTCTGAGTTTTGAAAACCATTAGTGTCTTTCTTCAGACGATTAAATTTCATTAAGTAAGTAGGATACTGTGGATTTCATATTTGTATTTTGTCAAATAGTTTATTTTTGCTTAATGAAGTTACTGGATGCTTTCCCACAGAGAATGATATAAAATACTTACACAGCTACCAGGATATATAAAAGTCATACTTGTATACGAGTTGGATGGTTTTATGTAGCTGTAACTCTACTGATTTCAATGGGGCTACTCATGAAGGTGTAAGAGGAAGAAGAATCAGGCTTATAAGGTAAAAAAAGTAAAGTAATATATATATATATATAATATATTCCCCTCTCACCCCTATGGGTGGTATGTGTCTTCCTCAACCTCGGGTCCTCTACCAGAGGCCTGGGAGTTTGAGGGTTCTGCACAGTATCTTAGCTGTTCCTAGCACTGCACTCTTCTGGATAGAGAGCTCTGATGTTGTTCCTGGGATCTGTTGGAGCCACTCACCCAGCTTAGGAGTCACAGCCCCAGGGCTCCTACCACCACTGGGACACTTTGGCTTCACTTTCCACATCTTCTCTAGTTCCTCTTCAGGCCCTGGTACTTCTCCAGCTTCTCATATCCCTTCTCCTGATGTTGCGTCACTGGCACTGCTAATATCTATCACACCGCTGTCTTCTGCTCCTTGTCTATTACCACGATGTCTGGTTGATGGCCCAGTACCTGCCTGTCCGCCTGGATCTGGAAGTCCACAGAATCTTAGCCCTGCTATTCTCACAACCCTTCTGTGAATCTCCCATCTGGTCTTCGGAGGTCTAGCCATATGCTGTGCAGATGTTCCTGTACACAATGCCAGCCACTTGGTTGTGCCGTTCAGTGTATGCTGTTCTGCCTGCATCTTACATCCTGCACTACGTGTTGGACTGTCTCTGAGGCCTCTCTGCACAGTCTGCACCTTGGGTCCTCTTAGTGTGGTAGACCCCTGCTTCAATGGATCTGGTGCTCAGTGCCTGTTCTGTGCTGCTATGATCAGTGCCTCAGTGCTATCTTTTAGTCCAGCCTTTCCAGCCACTGGTAGGATTTCCCAATGTCAGCCACTCAGCTATCTGTCGATGGTACATCCCATGCAGGGTCTTGTCTTGCCATGGCACTTCTTCTGCTTGGTCTTCCTCATGCTGCTGTGCCTCAGGCATTCTCTCAGCAGCTCATCTTTGGGGGCCATCTTACTGATATACTCCTGGATGTTCCAGGTTTGTCCAGGACAGTGGCTTTGACGCTCACCAAGCCCGCCCACCTTCTTTCCGGCTGGTATACAGTCTCTGGGTGTGGACTTGGGTGGAAACCTCCGTGCATTGTGAGGAGCTTCTGGTCTTCACATCGGCAGCCTCCATGCCCTCCTTCGGCCAGCTCACTATACACGTCAGGGTATCGGTTGATGGCATGGATCTTGTTCTCCTGAGAGCTGGCTCTCAGGACCTTCTTATCTTTGGTGAATACTTGGGTTGCTGTCTTCTTGCCTCCGCATTGTGGTTCCATGTGACTGTGTACTTGTCGCTGGTCTGTATGCTATGTGGCCTGCTGGTAGTTCTCACCATCAGTCTTGACTACCTTCCCTCTCTTCACTACCATCCGGCCACACTTCTCCAGTCCGAATGACATCCGATATCCTCACTGTAGATCGCGTCAGGTGGATTAGCGAGTCGATGTCTCGTTCATTCTTAGCATACAGCCTGAGTCATCCATGTAGAGGAGATGGCTGATGGTAGTTCCCTCCTGAAACTGTACCGTATCAGTCCTTGTGATTATCTGGCTGAGAGGGTTAAGCCTATGCAGAACAGCAGCGGGGACAGTGTATCACTTGGTATATGCCGCATTTGATGGCCCTTGTCAAGCTGCCTTGAGTTGACTTCCAGTGTTGTCTTCCATGTCCATTGATTCATGAGGAAGGTCTTAGTGTCTTGTGACTTTGTATAGCGCGAGACATTCACAGATCCACCGTGTACGGCACTGAGTCATGGGCTTTCCTGTAGTCAATCCAGCTGTGCTCAGATGGCTGTCTAGACCGGAGTCTGGCGACTGCTCTATCTATGAGCAACTGGTGTTTTGAGCCTCTGGTGTTGTTCCCAATGCCCTTCTGAGCTGTGTCTCATGTACTGGCCCATATGGTCCTGTAGCTTGGCGGCTATGATGCCTGATAGACGTTTCCATGTGTGGGGATGCAGGTATTGCCGGTTCTGTTCCCTTGCAGGCGTCTTTCATGATCAGCACTGTCCTTCTTGTGTTAGCCAGTTTGGGTGGGAGCTGCGGCTAGCAGCTGGTTCATCTGTGCTGCAGGCGTTCAATGCACTGCTGTTAGTTTCTTCAGCTAGTAGGTGTGGATCATGTCTGGTCCACTCTTCATGTTCTTTACCCACTGCTGGATGTCTTCTACTGTGATGGTGACTGGTTTCTGTCTGGGAGATGCTGTGCTCTGTTCAGTCCTGCAGCACTTTGCACTGGTGTGATGAGTCTTCTCTTTCTCCCATATTCTCCAGTACTGTTCAGTTTCTGGCTGCTGGTGGCTCTGCTGTTATTGTGTTGTTGCACTGCAGTTGGGAGTACACCTTGGATGGTTCTTTGGAGACAGGGCATTTACTTTTTGGCCTCTGCTTCTCTAGTGTATCTCCTTAGCCTGGTAGCCAGTGCTGTGAGCCTTTGTTTAGCAGTCTCTCTAGGGCTTCAGATGGAAGTCAGGTCCTTGTATTTTTTCAGTAGCTGAGTCTTAATCCTTAATCTCTACACCCTTCTGTAGTACACAAGCTGACAACTTCTCTACAAGTCACCTTGATCTCATCCTCATTTCCAGGGTGGGTACATACTGTTGTTCTTCTGATCGTGTAGCCAAGCATCTCAGGATTACAAGAGGCTGTAGCGTATACCAGTTCATTGGTTTGAGTTATGGTGGTAGTAGGGATTGTCATGAGGGCTCTATTGGCATCTCTAACATATTATCTGATGGACTTCTCCACTGAGCCTTGATAATCGGCTCTGAGGATTGACTGTAGCTAGTTTTCTCTCCTAGATCTTATGCCATATCAGCTGCTGTGCTCTGCAATGGAGGGGGTGGCAGTGAAGTTTCAGCTTCAGGTGTGGGCTGCACATCCACTTATTTTCCAGATTTCTTAGTCTGGGATGTAATGTGGAGTTGGTCTATCTCAAGCTGTGAGAGCAGCTTCCTCTTTACTATGTTGAAGCATTGGGTAACTAGCTGTTTCTCAGTAAGTGCGGATGTAGGTTGTTTGTCCATCCATAGTCCCCTCATATGTTTCATATATCCTCTCATTACATCTACTGTTGTAGTAGCATTCCATCAATTCCAGGCTCTCTTGTCTCGTCCATGAATGGTTTGTTCCAGTAGCCCACTTATCGTCAGAGTGTCCTGGTTCCTCAACATCTGGCGCGGACCTTGTTAATCCAGGCGACATCCGAGCCGGCATGACTCTTGTAGTTCACGTCACTCTCATATTTGAGGTAGGCAGGTGAAGCGTTAGGGGGTCTTTTGCCCAAGGACCCCTACTGGAAAGTTGGGTACCAACCGGGATTAGAACCCCGGTCTCTCGTATCAAAGGGCGGTCTCTTGTATCACAGGGCGGTGCTTTGAACCACTATGCTATGCAGTCGCTATATGTATGTATAGTGTCTGCTTATGAAGGTATGTGACTTTGTAGACACACACCCACGCAGATTGGATCACAGTATCACAATGATCATATCATCATTCACAACCCTGAGCACTGTCACTCTAATTGTCTCCCTTTCCTCCACACCCAGCCCTCTCAGTGTTTGTTGCCATCAACAATACAGCTTGTCCAAATCCTATACGGTATGCTCTTTGTGGAAGGGCCATGCTATTTTCCTAGTATATTTCTGAATGGCACATATCACATTTTTTGGTATTCAAAGAATCAGAAATACTAACAATTGCCTAAATGTAGTCATACCTTGGTGGTGAATGGACATCTTCTTACAGGCTGCTCTGCTGTCCTTTCTATAAGCAGGGAATGTTGCTCTGTGGGACTGACAATCCTACCCTTACCATGCTGGACACCTTTGCTCCCCCTGCCATTTGCTCCCCATGGCATTTTGCTAAAAAGCACAACGTCATTATAAGGGTATAAGCAAGGCCTCTCCCTCTTTGTGCCCATTTTGGGTGGCAGAATAATGGCGTGGGGGAAGAGGTAAGATTAGGTGTGCATGTACCTCATGTTTTTTCACAACCAATTGCTATGTGAGTCATTTGACCCCACTGTATACAGAAAAAAATGCTTAAATGTACATACATTTTGGAACGAAGGTTTTCAATTCTCTCTCCTGCAGCAGCCACCATTGTCATGCTTGTTGCTATGGACTTTAATATGTACTAGAACACAATTCATTCGCTTAACCACATTGATTTATAAGCCAGGATGATTCCATGGTAAGGAACAGATTTTCAGTTGATTGCTTGATTTCTTAGATAGTAATAATTAAGTCTCCCAAATCTAGATGAGGTGACTGCCACAGGGTGGAGGACAACAATTAACTATATCAGATATATGTCAGTTCTATGTGATATAATCTACTTCATGGTCTTCTCCTGGGACCACATTGCTCCCTGTGCAGGATTTGTGACAAAGCCAGAATTTAGCCCTTAGGCATTAAAGGAAAGATGCTGAGTCCCTGATCTATAAGTGTATGTCTACACAGGGATACAAAACCTGCAGCTGGCCTGGGTCACCTGACTCAAGCTTGTGGCACTCTGGCTCTGGAGCTGAAAAACTGCTGTATAGACATTCA
Source organism: Chelonoidis abingdonii (assembly GCF_003597395.2). Classification (NCBI taxonomy): domain Eukaryota; kingdom Metazoa; phylum Chordata; order Testudines; family Testudinidae; genus Chelonoidis; species Chelonoidis abingdonii. The sequence goes on along the minus strand of NC_133769.1, from coordinate 73,149,769 downwards.
GGCTAAGGTTGGAGCCTGAGCTCTGGGACCTGGCTAGGGTGGAGAATGTATGGGTAAATGGTGTCACACATATAGCCACGTACTTCATACAGGTAGTTATACAAATCCATCTTTGAGAGAGTGTAAGGGATATGTGGGACTGATATGCCTTGAATGATTAATAACTAATTATTCCTTCTGGGCCTCAGAAATTAGGACCTTGCCTGGAGGGTCCATCTGTTCAGCAGGTCCCTGAGCCTGCGTGGCATATACGGCCCCACAGGCAAGTTAGGGGAAGAGCACCTGTTCCTCTCCTGGTATCACACTGGAAGTTAAGCATCTGGTGCCTAGAGTGAGGCAACAGTGCACATGTCCAGAGACAACCACAGGAACTCCGGGAACTTCTACTGAAAAAAATTAGGTGCTGAATTACTTTAGAAGTTCAACAGCAGTTGAGCAGGAGTTTTGTGGTGGCTGATCCTGAAATGTAGGTGCCTAAAGTGGCAGTTAAGTGCTTCAATCCCTTTGTGAATCTAGCCCTGACTGTCCAGCTTTGCTGGTATAAACAAGACCTGTTTGGGAGAATGAAACAGGGACTTTTTTGTGTGTGCTAGTTTAGCTCTCTCAGATCGATTATCCAACTTCGGAAGATTTAAATGAGGCTAGTTCCTATTATTTGCCTCTCACTTTATCTACAGAAATGCCCCACTCCACAAATGGATTTGCTTGAATATATTCACTACAAGCTAGACTGTTCCTTTAGCAAGGGTGGTGCATCGGTTGCACTGCCCAGGAAGATTCCCAGGAGGTATTGGGCCTCAGGCACACTCTAAGGTACAAGTCTCCAAGGCTGTCCCTTTGCTCCGGAGCCATAGTAATTTCCTGTTGGGGTAAGCCAGCAGCCAATTACTACTTGCCCTGGGCTGGCGAGTGCATTCGTAGGGAGCGGTTGCAGTAAAGGCTATATCCATTCTCTGTTCCTCTGCTCTAGGGGTAGGAGTAATGGATTGAGACCCAAGCATGGAGTAGTCCTCATAACAGTATTATGGGGGATGGCACATGAAGGCACATAGTCCTAGTCATAATGTGGCTCTTTGAGCAATACAAAGGATACACTCAAATTATGATAGGTTGCCAAATTAACAGATCACATGGGTAAATACACACACACACACTGTAAAATTGCTAACAATCGAGAACAAACCAGAACAGGAGAAAAGACAATACAAAATCATATATATGATTTAAAACCAATGATTGCAATTACTTTTAACCAGCTAGGTTAAGTGTGGAGCAAACAAATCCTCTCCCAAAGAATGTCAATACCCTTCTGCACTTGGTAGGGTCCCCCCACCCCAAATCGTATTTTCCACTTGTCTAGAATGACTATTAATCAAGCCATTCATATCTTTTTAAACAAGGAACAGAGTGCTGTGAGTTTCCTACTGCATTCAAGCTGTTTACAAAGAAAAAAGAGATCAAAAACTGTTTAGTTTATAGACCTCTTGGAAACACTGTTCTTTTCTTGAAGCGAGTTCCATGTTATTCAACATACATAGTGCTTTTGGTTAGAAAAAATTACTGTCTGAAAGCCAACAGTCTGAGCAAAAAGGCACTGTATTATTATATAAACTGCTGCTGACATGGAGGGGAGCCAAACAAAGTTATTGCTTTTTCGATGCCAACTCTGCCCACACCAACGACACCCTCACAGGACCTAACCAGATCAGCCATACCATCACTGGTTCATTCACCTGCACGTCCACCAATGTAATATACGCCATCATATGCCAGCAATGCCCCTCTGCTATGTACATCGGCCAAACTGGACAGTCACTACGGAAAAGGATAAATGGACACAAATCAGATATCAGGAATGGCAATATACAAAAACCTGTAGGAGAGCACTTCAACCTCCCTGGCCACACTATAGCAGACCTTAAGGTGGCTATCCTGCAGCAAAAAAACTTCAGGACCAGACTTCAAAGAGAAACTGCTGAGCTTCAGTTCATTTGCAAATTTGACACCATCAGCTCTGGACTAAACAAAGACTGTGAATGGCTTGCCAATTACAGAACCAGTTTCTCCTCCCTTGGTTTTCACACCTCTACTGCTAGAACAGGGCCTCATCCTCCCTGATTGAACTAACCTCGTTATCTCTAGCTTGCTTGCTAGCATATATATACCTGCCCCTGGAAATTTCCACTACCTGCGTCTGACGAAGTGGGTATTCACCCATGAAAGCTCATGCTCCAAAACGTCTGTTAGTCTATAAGGTGCCACAGGATTCTCTGCTGCCTTTACAGATCCAGACTAACACGGCTACCCCTCTGATGCTTTTTAATTAACACTCTCTAAATGCATTTTATGAAAGCAGAGAAAGTTGTCACAGAAGCTTCAGTAAATTTTATAAATAAACGCAGCAGCTGGCCTTTCCTTTAATATGAGTAATCAATGAAAACTATCCTTTTGTTTCCATTGCAAATATAGTAGAAACCGAGTATATTTTTAAAAGTGAATCCTGACTCAGGTGTTTTGTCTGATTTTACACTTTAATTTCATAGGTAAAGTTATTTCATACAATGAAGAGGCTGACACCTGCCAATCAAAGGGAAGAGGGTGGTGGCCCTTAAGTAGGTTAATAAGGTGAAGAGGTGTGGGAGGGTACAAGGACAACCTACCCTCCAGTGCTCTTGGCCAGTGGCCAGGCACTTTAGCTACACCAAGTCCTGTCTTGGATGCAGGGTCAGTTCCATACTAGCATCTCCTGAAGGTCAAGGCAGCTAATATGGGGAAGGGTCATGTCTAGGGTAACCAAAACATCCCATTTTTAAAGGGAAAGTCCCATTTTTTGGGACTTTCTTATATAGGCGCCTATTACCTCCGATCCCCTGTCCTGTTTTTTCACAGTTGCTATTTGGTAACCCTAGTCATGTCCCATCCCTATTCTGCCCCAGCCAGGGCAGGGGGGGGACACAGACAGGGAAAGTGGGCTACTCTCGGAAGGGTTGGTTCAGTTGTTGCATTCACAAGCAGCTCCATGAGTCCTACTGGGGCAGCATGGCTCTACCCCACACCCTACTCAGCACCATGCTTTAATGGAACAATTCAGCCCATGGAAACCAGAGATGAAAAAGATGTACTATGGGCTCAGACAAAAATGTTTTCTTTCATTTGTTCACTGATAAGTAAGATATTACCAGCTCTAGGTTCATGCCAATAATAGGGCAGATTCCACCACCTTCACTGACAGCAGCCCCACTGACGTTAACAGGACTACTTGTGGCAATAGTTACCATTCATTATCAGGAATGATTCTGAACCCTTCCTTGCTCACAGCGTGAGGAATGACAACTCACATTGGCAAAAAGAACTTTGAAACTGCACCGTCTGTGGCAAAATTCGCTAGCACATCTGGAGTCTGCCTTTGATAACGTGGTCCAAGCTATCTGCCTCCTGTAAATAGTGCTAGAAAGAGGAAACTGTTGACTTTTCAAAACACATACAGGGGTAGTTACTCCTTCTCTGTTCAATGCCTCATACCTCTTCCTCTTTCCTGGTGCTACTGTACTAGAATATACAGTGTGTCAGTAAACAGTTCTGAACAAGAACAACTTTGTAAAAATGGAACCGTCATTGTTTTGACCTGCAATTATATCTGAGGTTACAGATTAAATTTCCTTTCCCCAATGCTAATATATCCTCAAATCTCTCCCTCCTGCATCCTCCTGTAAATATGCAGAGGGAGGTGGGAGATAAGAGGTGATCATTATAGAAGATTCCATAGCCTGATTAACACATATTTTTAAGAATGTATCACAATTGGATTTTATTTTTGAGTTTTCAAATGTCCTTTGAAATCTGCTCTATCCATGTGTCCTATATTTAAATAAACTCTCAAGTACTGAATAAAAATCTCACTCTGACTTAATCAGGTTTAAATTATGCACCATGTAAAGAATTAATGGCTATAACTAGCTCTCAGAAGCTGGCAGAGAATGAGCTGGTGCATCACATGAACTTTCCAAATTCATTTAAAGAGGGCAATGTTACATTAATGACGTTTCCAGGCAACCTTTCTATCGGGATGCTGTCTTTCTACATGACTACTGTCTGTCTTTTTTTACCATTTAAACAGTTTAAGCATGCTATCTATCTAGTTACAAGGACCTCATTACTATTGTATCTGAGTAACCTCACAATCTTCAAGAACATAAGAATAGTGACACTGGGTTGGCCCAATGGTCCATCTAGCTCAGGGGTTTCAAACTCAAATGACCACGCCACATGAGGACTAGCTGTCATAAACAGATAGCTAAGGGTTAATGTTTCTTTTACCTGTAAAGGTTCCAAAGGACCAAACACCTACAAGAGGAATAATTCAGGAAACCGGATTTTCAAAGGCTTAAGGGAGGGAATTTGTGGTTTTTCTTGGTCTGGTCCTGTCTGTTCTGTGCTCTCTCACATGAGGGTCTATTACCATCCTTCTAATTCTGTTTCCAGTTGTAAGTAAAGTAGCAAAAGTATAGTCTTTAACCGATTGTTTTGCTGTATGTCATCTGTGTATGCTGGCTGGTGGACTCTTTAGTGTATCTTGCTACTGAGTAATTTAATTGTATTGTATGGGGTAAGGCGTTAGTCCTTTCCGATTTGGTTTACATTTCTTAAGTTGAAACCCGATTTACATCTAGATTCAGAGAACTGTTATTGCTATTCTCTCTCTATCTCTTTTACTTATTAAAGTTTTGTTTGTATAGACCTGGTTGATTTTTTTTATGTTGACCCACCAGGAATTGATGGGAGAAAGAAAGACTGAGAGGGAAAAACTGCTCTGTTTAACTCTCCTAGTGTCCCAGGGCGAAGAACGAAGGGAAGAGAGAATAACAAATCGTCTGTTTCCTTGTCTTTGGTTTGCCTGTGGAAGAAGGAGACATCTCTTGGTATGTGATAAAGAGGGTGCAGTCAGTAACTCCCGGTAAGCCCAGAAGGAAATTCGGTGGGAGAGAAGTGGGAAGGTATTCCCTTGTTAGGAGACCGCAGGGCATCGAGTCTGGGGTCCCACAGGGAAGTTTGGGGGCGCAAGTGTACCAAGGCACAATTCCTTCGTTGTGCAGCCTATCAGATCAAGCTGGCAATAAGCGTAGAGGGTGCCTCAGCTTCTCAGGTAGAGCGAAAGGTCAAGACCTGAGTAGAAGCAGATGAACTAGTGCATTGAACGAGGCAGCACTCACTAGACAAAGCCCCTCGCTGCTTCGGCCTCCGTCCCCACTCCACCTGTCCGAGTTCCTACTCAGATTGCGAACCTCGTCAAAAGTGAGAAGCTAGCATGAAACCTCCAAGCTAATCCCACTTGGATCGATATCGCTGCCACCACCAAAATCCAGTTGCTCACCGTCCAGCCCCAAAACTCCGGGGACCCAAGACTCGAGCCCTGAGCCTCACACTAAAGGAAAACAACCTCCTCCCTGTCCCTTTTATCTCACCCCACTCCGCCTCCTGGGTTATCGGCAAACGTAGTTAAACGCCTTGAAGCAAAACAGAAGGGCAATTACCTCCTCCTCCTTCGCCCCTGACGGCTGCAACAGATCACCCTCCGTAAATCTAACACAAAGAGATTTCCCCCTCCCTTCATTCCTTAGCCTTAACCAGAAAAAAACTCAAACAGGTTTTAAAAAGAAAGCTTTATATAAAAAAGAAAGAAAAAAGACATAAAAATATTCTCTGTATCAGGTTGACAATACAGGGTCAATACTTAAAAGAAAAATATGAATAAACAGCCTTATTCAAAAAGATATCCAATTTAAAACATTCCAGCAAACTACACACATGTAAATACAAAAAAACAATAAAAGCCTATTGTCTTATACCTGTACTTACAACTGGGAAACAGAAGATTAGAAGCTTGAAGACAGAAAGATCCCTCTCATAGCTGAGAGAAAGACCGGAGAACAGAGAGAGCAGACAAAGGGGACACACCCAAACATTCCCTCCCTGAGCTTTGAAAAATCTGGTTTCCTGATTGGTCCTCTGGTCAGGTGTGTGGTTCCCTTTGTTAACCCTTTACAGGTAAAAGAAACATTAACCCTTAGCTATCTGTTTATGACACCCTTCCATTAGGCCCTGCCCCTGCCCCATCTCTTCCTACCCCTTCCCTGAAGTCCTCATCCCAATGCTGCCCCCAGGGAGTACAGAAAGGGTGCAGGATGCAATGGGGGCTCAGGGCAGGGAGTTGGTGGGTGGGATGCAAGAAGGTGAGAGGTGTGGCAGGTGGCTAAGGGCAGGGAATTTGTGGGTGGGATGCAAGAAGGTGAGGGGTGCAGCAGGTGGCTAAGGGCAGGGAGTTGGTGGGTGGGATGCAAGAAGGTGCGGGGTATGGCGGGGGCTAAGGGCAGGGAGTGCAGGAGGGGTGCGGGATGTGGCAGGGGGCTCAGGGTAGGAAGTTGGAGTGCAGGGTGCAGGTTCCAGGCTCCAGCCTGGCACCACTTACCTAGAGTGGCTCCAGGGTGGCAGTGGCATGCACCGGGGCCAGGGCAGGCCTCCTGCCTGCCTGCCCTGGCCCTTGGCCCTGCGCTGCTCCGTTCCAGGAAGCAGCTGGAACCCTGTCCCTGCAGCCCCTGGGAGAGGGGCTCAGGGTTCCGTGTCTGCTGCTCTTGCTGCTCCTCTAGGTACCTCCCACGAAGCTTGCATTGGCCGCGGTTCCCTGTTCCCGGCCAATGGGAGCTGCGGGGGGTGGTGCCTGGGAGGCAATGCAGGAGCCCTCTGCCTCCTTCCTCCTCCCTCCCCGGATTGAAGGGGCATGCTGCCCGCTGCTTCAGACAATGGCGTGGGGCTTGCAACGCCACAGGGGGCAATCCTGCGGGTAGGCACAGGGCTGCCCAGAGGGAGGGGCAAGAGGGGCAATTTGCCCCAGGCCCCGCAGGGGCCCCCACAAGAATTTGGCAGCGGGGGGCCCTTCCGTTCCGGGACCTGCCACCGAAGTGCCCCGGAGACCCGAGGCGGGAGCCCCCCATCACCGAATTACCGCCGAAGAGCGGGCTGCACTTCGGCGGCAGGTCCCGCTTCAGTGGTAATTCGCTGGCGGGGAGCCCCCGCCGTGGGTCTTCAGGGCACTTCGGTGGCGGGTCCGGCTCTAGACATTTTGCCATGCGGGGGGCGCCCTGCTGCTTGCCGGTCCCGCGGCTCCGGTGGACCTCCCGCAGGCATGGCTGCGGAGGGTCCGCTGGTCCCGTGGCTCCAGTGGACCTCCTGCAGGCACGCCTGTGGATGCTCCACTGAAGCCGTGGGACCAGAACACCCTCCGCAGGCATGCCTGCGGGAGGTCCACCGGAGCCGTGGGACCAGCAGACCCTCCGCAGGCATGCCTGCAGGAGGTCCACCGGAGCCACCTGCCACCCGACTGCCCCAGGCCCTCGGAATCCTCTGGACGGCCCTGGGTAGGCAGAGGGGCGAGGGGGCACGGGAGCTTGGCAAGCCACATGCAAGAGCCCCATGGGCCACATGCGGCCCGTGGGCTGCATGTTTGAGACCCCTGATCTGGCACAACATCAGATGGAATGAACAAAACAGGGCAATTTATTGAATGATCCATCCCATTGTGCACTCTGAGCTTCTGGCAGTCGGAGGTTTAGGAACACCAAGAGTATTGGGTTGCATCCCTGACCATCTTGGCTAATAGTCATTGATCGACCTATCTTCCATGAACTCATCTAATTCTTTTTTGAACCCAGTTATGCTTTTGGTCTTCACAACATTCCCTGGCAACGAGTTCCACAGATTGACTGTGCCTTGTGCAAAGAAGTACTTCCATAGGTTTGTTTTAAATCTACTTTCTCTTAATTTCATTAGTGACCCATGGTTCTTGTATTATGTGAAGGGGTAAAAAACACTTCCTTATTCACTTTCTCCACACCATTCATGATTTTATAGATATTTATCATATCCCCTTTGTTTCTTTTCTAAGCTGAACTGTCCTGATCTTTCTAATCTCTCCTCATATTGAAGTTGTTCCATACCCCTAATCATTTTTGTTGCCCTTCTCTGTACCATTTCCAATTCTAATACAACCAGAACTAAGCATAGGATTCAAGGTGTGGGCATACCATAGATTTATATAGTGGCAGTATGATATTTTCAGTCCTATTATCTATATCTTTCCTAATGCCTCCTAAACAGTGTTAACTTTTTTGACTGCTGCAGCCCAGTTTTGTGAGAGCCCTTTGTAACTCTTCAGAGTCTGCTTTTGACTCAACTGTCTTGAGTCATTTTGTGTTGTCTGCAAACTTTGCCACCTCACTGTTTCTCTCTCCTTTCTAGCTCATTTATGAATATGTTAAACAGCACTGGTTGTCATACAGATCCTTGGGGGACCCTGCTATTACCTCTCTCCACTGAGAAAACAAATATTCTTACCCTTTCCTCCCTATTTTTAACCAGTTACTTCTACATAAGAGAACCTTCCCTCTTATCCCAGGACTGCTTACTTTGCTTAGGAACCTTTGGTGAGGGACCTGAACAAAGGCATTTTACATCGCTGCAACTTTCTTGCTCAGGGATGTGAAAAAAACACCTCCCGAGCGCTGCAAGATACAGCGCTGTAAAGTGCCAGTGTAAACAGTGCCCGCCCTGCAAGCTAATCCCCATGAGGAGGTAGAGTACGTGCATCGCTGGGAGAGCTCTCTCCCAGCGCTGGCACTGCGACCACACTCACACTTCAAAAGCGCTGCTGCGGCAGCGCTTTGAAGTTTCGAGTGTAGCCATAGCCTCAGACCCTTTTGTTCATTCCTTTGTCTTTGGCTCAGAGGCTCACAGAGATATTATAATTCCTGAACTGCTGGTCCTGTCACTGCTATTTGGGGAATTTGGAAAGTAATAAATGAGTAAAAAGGGTCCCAGTATTCTGCATGTGAAACTAGCACAAGTAGTTCCCTAAGGCAAATGCCAGAGAGGCAGCATGGTAAGGGCAGAGAGGCAGTGGACCTGATCTATTGCCAGATATGGTACTGAAAGGCACTTCACTTCTCTGTGCTACTAATTTCCCTGCCACCCTTTGGCTTGTCTCTGCAGATTGGAAGCACTTCAGGGCAAGGACCAGAGCTGGACAGAAACTGGAATTTCTGTCCCATGGGAAATTTCACTTCCCCCAAAATGGTTTCATTCGGATTCAGAATGAAGAGTCAGACACCCAAAATTCCCCAGAGAACCACATTTGATGAATCCTGCACTTTAGTCAAAGGCCAAGAGAGTGCCATTTCCATGGCTATATTTGGGCAATAATCTTACCAAACAACAATAGAAATCAATCCAGAAAGGGAAACATGAAAATTAACATCTGTTTCATCAGAGGGGCCTCAGGAGGGAGCAGCTGAGGGTCAGACCTGGAGCATAATGCATTGCTAGGTGCTGATAATGAGCAAGGTATCAACATACCAGATTTGCACTTCAGATTAGAGCAGCCTCATGTCTGCTCTAGTCAAAACTAATTGATTATCCATTATATGCACCTGGCAGGAAAACAATCAACGCACTGCCAATTTTTCCTATTCACACCCCTTCCATGTCTCAGAGTCAGCCAGAGTAATTTCACTCCTTACAATTTCACCCCTTTGCACAGGGAAGAATCATTTCAACTGTACAGCTAGTGTGGCTCACTAGCAGAAAGGTTTAACATTCACTTTCCATAAGCTTTACTCATATAGTGCAATACAGCAGAGAACTGAGTCAAATACTGTTTACTTGAACTGATTTTGCATAATAGTGCAACATGCTGCTCTCCTAATATCCTAGTCTATAGATTAACTGAAAGCTATTACAGGTTCCCCCTCCTCACCACTCCCCTCTGATCACTTTGGCCCTCAGCCTCGCAGTATTTCACTGGACAGTTTGCTCAACAAATGCCTTTCCCAACTTTAGAAAAATGTGCCGAAATGCTGCCACCTTGTGTTAGTTTAGCAATATAAACCTTAAGTTATTCATGTATTTTTCATGTAGATTCTACCACAAAAAATGACTATGTGAAAATGGCACTTGTTTCCTACACGTATTCAGAGTCACATTCGCTTACTCTGCTGAGCAAGGTATGTTTTTATTGTTTTGTTTGTTTTTCCCTCCTGTTTGCCCTTCAGAAACAGCACGGCTATGTGTGAGTGAGCAGGATTCCATTCTGAGTCATGCATTATCTGCAAAACTGTAAACTGAGCTCTGACTGAGAAGCTTTATTACTGCAGAGGATGCATGAGGAGGAATGAAACCAGCTTATATTTAAGATCCCAAGTGAGTTTCCAGGGCAGATAGGAAAAACAAATCTTTAGTATGACCTGGAATCTAGCGAGCACTATGATATTCTACATGCAATTTTTAACAGTCACTTTTCAGAGTAGAACTGCCTTAAACACTTCGGAACCTTACTTGGTCTACCATCCACGGCTGCCGTCCTAAACTAAATGCCTCTCCTGAGGCTGTCATGAATTTTTGTGATCCCAATTTCATTTGTGTACTTGGTTCATTTTCCAGTTTGGTTTAACAAAGTAGTGAAACAAATTAATTCCTGACCAGAGGCCTCTGAATGGATCAAGCTTCTGGCAGGGAGTTAGTTTGTTTCTCCTTTAATGAGATTCAAAATGGGAAAGGTCAAACTAACCTCAAGAGAGATGAGTATTTAGCACTTGACTTGTCGATTACAGAACGGAATTACAGAACGGAATAGCAAGACCAGCTCTTGAAAGTAATGTGCTTTGAAAATGCAAAGTACTATATTAAGAGAGTGATAAATACAATTTCATAATATTTTTAGTCTAATGGTTAAAGTGTACGTCTACACTGCAATGTAGATGTAGCTAGCAAAGCAAGTTAGGGTGACCAGACAGCAAATGTGAAAAATCGGGACAGGAGATGGGGGGTAATAGGAGCCTATATAAGAAAAAGACCCAAAAATCGGGACTGTCCCTATAAAATTGGTACTTCAGTCACCCTAAAGCAAGTGTGCACCTCGAATCCCCTGCAGGCTTGTACAGGTCACACAGAAGCCTCTGTGGCCATGTCTACATTCCTATTTTTAGCAATGCTGGCACAGGTAAAGTTAGCATTGATATATCTACCCGAGCTGCAATGGCACTCTGGATTGTCACCGATATCTGAAGGGAGTTCATTTCCTGTGAGCATACAGGAAGTGAGGAACACCAGATGACTCCTACATTTTACTGGTTTGTAAGCATCAGGTTGCACGGGTGAGGGAATGTTAGAACCAATGTTCTAGCTACCATTTGTAGACAATAATAGCTGCTTTTCAGCAGTCCCTGAATGCTTGGAAGATAGAATGCTGTTTTGATCGTTGTGTGCTTGGAGATTCTTTCTGTTTAAATAACAGTTAATTGCCTGAGTTATAAAGATGCTGAGCCATGAAGTCACTGGCAGCTGCCAGCACACAGCACCTCTGAAAGTCAGGCTATAAGAATTTTGTTAAGGAAATCCAAGATGGTGTTATACGATTGTTCAGTACAAGACATAATAAATTCTTTGCACAGTCTAGTTCATATGATATCACCCCAAAAATTCACACACACGCCTCTCTCTCCTGTTCTGAATGAAGGGCATCTCTCTGTATTAATGTTTCTTTCCCAGGTTCATGTAATGTAAAGCATAATTTAGTCTCAGACAACGTAGATAATGTCAGAAAGAAGGGCTGGGTTAGATATTGCTATTCTGTCAGGCAAAATCAGTTTGTCAGGTTGTAAGTAAATTGCAGCAATAATATTCTGTCCAAATAATCCTGTTCTGACATTGGGTAGGTTTATATACATGAGCATGTGTCTGAGAGACAGAGAATGAATTAACGCCTATACCTACAGCTCAAGCTCTGGTCCTGCCAGTGGAAGAGGAGCCAAAGCAAGGCCCTCTAATACAACTGGCTTTGGAAGATGCTGCCACCCACAGAAATGGGACTAGAAGACTGTAACCTTATAGTCTGTCCCGTGTAAAGGATCTGTATGTAGCTGCACCACCCCAGGAACAGAACAGAGACAGACCCCAACAGTTCATATATCATGAGTGAAACACCCCTTGCCTGCCCCTGCCAAATCATGAGGATTCTTTAGGGCCACCCAGAAGATTCAGGGGGCCTGGGGCAAAGCAACTGCAGGGGCACTTTCCATAAAAAAAATTGGAATACTATACAATACTATAGTCTCGTGGGGGCCCCTGTGGGGTCCAGGACAAATTGCCCCACTTGCTCCCCCTCCATGGGTGGCCCTGGGAAAAATAAACCTTCCGCATCTCGGCACAAACCCAGTTTTGAGAAAACTTCTTTACAAAGTATCACTGGTTCTCATCATCAGCTAGTGCTAAAAGGCACTAAAGCTCATTAAAATGGTTGGACAAATATTTTCCATCAAAACCTTTTTTGGATCAAAAACTAGGGGTTTTTAAAAAGCAGAAAAAAATCACAGACAATGTCTGCTTTTCTTCAAAATTTGTTGTGTTTTTTTTAACTGAAAAGCTGAAATAAGTCTGCCAAAACCTGAATATGGTTTGGGGTTTCAGAAGTTTGTGGCCAAATATATGCTGCTTGCTGTGTTAGATTGTTTAAAGAAACAATAAAAAATTCTGCTTAAAAAAAAATCCAAAACTTTTGAACCACCTCAGCTTGTGACCAAATGCCTGAGCCCATCCAGTCAGAGATTTTTCCAGGTTTCTGATACTCTGCTGGCTTCCTTGACTCATATCTGTCTCCATAACTTTGGGTTCATTTAGCTTAGAACTAAGAACAGCCATACTGGGTCAACAAAAGGTCCCATCCAGCCCAGTATCCTGTCTACTGACAATGGCCAATGCCAAGTGCCCCAGAGGGAGTGAACCTAACAGGTAATGATCAAGTGATCTCTCTCCTGCCATCCATCTCCACCCTCTGACAAACAGAGGCTAGGGACACCATTCCTTACCCATCCTGGCTAATAGCCATTAATGGACTTAACCTCCATGCATTTATCTGTTTCCTAGAGACTGGCTCCATGGGGTCCCTCACAAACTGGAGACGGTTACTGTGGGTTTGTCTTTAGTATAGTACTTATGTACATACTCCACGAACTGAGCATTTGAGCTTGTTCCAGATCTGGGATGAGCCTATGTTGTGAAAACTGAAATGCTCAAAATAGCACATGCATGTGAATGGACACAGGGTGCTAAAATTAAATTAACCCAGGGGTTCTCAAACTGGGGGTCGGACCCTCAGGGGGTCATGAGTTATTACTGGGGGTCGTGCGAGCTGTCAGCCTCCACCTCAAACCCGCTTTGCCTCCAGCATTTATAATAGTGTTAATATATAAAAAGTGTTTTCAATTTATAAGGGGGGGGGGGGTGCACACTCAGAGGTTTGCTATGTGAAAGGGGTCACCAGTACAAAAGTTTGAGAACCACTGAATTAACCCTCTGGAAGCCTCAGGGAATGCAGGGGGGGGGGGATCTCCCTTGGTAGGGTTGGGAAGGAGGTAGGTGGGAAGGACCATCCTGCTCCTTGCCCCCTCACCATCCCCCAGACACCCCACCACCACTATCACCCCAGGACCCCACCCCTGCTCCCTGACTGCCCCTACCCCCCGCTGAGTCCTGACAGACCCCCCGGAACACCCACAATCCACCCCCCCCAATTCCCTGTCTCCTGACTGCCCCCCTCAACCTCTGCCCCCTCCCTGTCCCTGACTGTCCCTGGGACTCCCTATCCCTTAGCCAAGCCCCCTCCCCGGCTTCTCCCCTTCACCTGGAGCCTCAGCGCATCCAGCTGCTTCCCTCGACAATGGCAGCGTGGCTCCAGCGCGCCCCCTAAGCTCTGCCCTGTTCAGAGCCGCGTGGTCAGGGGGCGGGGCTTTGAGCTCCAGCGGGGCCTGAGCTTCCCCCACTCGGCGCAGAGCTCAGATCACATGGCTCTGAGTGAGGCGGAGCTCAGGGGCCACGCCGGATCCACGCTGAAGCTGTGTGGGGCGCTGCTGGATGGATTGAGGCTCCGGGAGGGACGGAGGCGGGGTTGGGTCGGCAGGGGAGGGAGCCTCGGTTGTTCAAGTGGGGGCCACTGCGGAGCCCGGGGCAAATTGCCCTACTTGCCCCCCCCCCCCCCCCCCGGGCGGCCCTGGGATTCTTTTCTATTATAGTGTGGTTTTGGTGATTTTTGAATCCCTCCAATCCTTCCCCTGCATGAGTGTGTGAGGCAGTGTTGCCAGTGCCCTCAAATTCATGCAGTAAGGTGATCCTGTGCCAGCTCTGGCCAAGGCCATATGCATTAGCAAAGAAGTGACAGAGCTGGAAACCAGACCAGCGCACATGTAGGTTAGTTTTGTTCAACATATGTATTAGTCTTATAAGAATGTATTTAGAGTTTAGATTCTATGAAATGCTTGTAAATTGCTGCATCCATGAATCTCATTGTAATGTTTGTAGTCCATGCTATAAGGAAATATGTAAGTTTTGCTTTCTAACTTTGAAAATGTTTGCTCTGAATTTGTGAACCCAGGCACAGGAATCGTCTCCACAGCCCATTCAGAAGGTGTATAAAGATTAAATAGGCCACTAAGGAGCATAGCAACACAAATTATTGGTGAATGGTCCGATCATATTTTGGAAATGGTACGTGCATAGATTGGATGACTAAATGTAAGAGATAAGACAGAGTCACAAGAGAATTTTTCATCTCTTTGCTGTCTGCACTCTCACAGGGCCAGATACATTAAATTAATGCAGAGAGCCCAGCGGTTACACCTGGGTCCACTCTGAAAGACATTTTGAATTGACAGATTCCCCCATCTCTGTCTTCTTTAGGAACCATAGAGGTATCTCATTTGTATGTGTATGGTTGCTTGCTTTAACCTGTAAATAACTCTCATTTCTTTTTCCTAGTTAATAAACCTTTAAATAATTTATTACAGGATTGGCTACAAGGGTTGTTTTTAGTGTAAGATCTAGGGTACAGCTGATCTGGGGTAAATGGGACTGGGAGCAACCTGAATATTTAGTGATATTTGGTGCAAGTGACCATTTATCACTACATCCAGCTTGCCTGGGTGGCAAGGTAGACTGGAGATCCCAAGGGGACTGTCTCTGACTCTATAGTAAGAGTACAGGAGTACTTGTGGCACCTTAGAGACCAACAAATTTATTTGAGTATAAGCTTTCGTGGGCTACAGCCCACTTTGGGCTGTAGCCCACGAAAGCTTATTCTCAAATAGGCTGTAGCCCACGAAAGCTTATGCTCAAATAAATTTGTTAGTCTCTAAGGTGCCACAAGTACTCCTGTTCTTCTTGTGGATACAGACTAACACGGTTGCTACTCTGAAACCTATGGTAAGAGTGTTATAGGGATCTTGGAGTTCATGTTTGTTATTGGGTTGATGAAAACTAATTATCCAACGGATCAGAAGTTGGAGTGTCTGGCCTGTTTCCTGACAGCCTGACCCGAGGTAGGCACTCACAATCATGAGCCACTTCAGCCCCTCTCCCCCCAAGTTACACATCTTTGTACGAAATGCTGCCAAATGGGGCCAAGCTTCCAATTTCTCCCTAAACTCCAACATCCTAATTCATTAATTCTGTGTCCCAAGCTCCTTAGCTTCATATCTGCCCATCCCTAAGCCCAGCTATTAATTCTGCTCCTGAGCACCCACCTGAACTTTCCTACATCAACCCCTTGGCCTCAGTGCACTTCTGCAGGTTCAGGAGTTCTTCTCCCCTTCCCAGGATTGTGGGGTTAGGGGACAATCCAAGGATTCTTCACCCCTTTCTCAACCCAGTGTTGCAGATGCAAAGGGTAGGCAGAGTTGCTGACCCACTTCTCACAGGAGGGGAGGGAGCAGAGTGGCTGAGGTGCCAGGCCCTTTTTGTTCCCCATTCCTAGCTTGTCAAAATGGTATGTGCTGCTCCCTCTTCTCCCTCCACTCAGAAGCTGAAGAGATTTTTGGGATAGGGTGTGGGGAAAGCCCCCTTGATTTTCTGCTCTTCCTAAGGCAGGAAAGTGGGGAAGGTTATTTATTTATCTGACACTTGTCACCTATACACACTTTATAAGTAGCTTCATAAAATGTAGTTGGTGTGCTTCTGATGTGGGCATGACCCTTTTATGAACTCCTGGGCCAGATTTTTTGTAACAGAATTTATAGTTTAAGCTTGTGTGACTTAGCTGAATATCAGGGTAAAAGAGAAGGAATCAATGGAAGGAACATCTCCTTTACAGATTGACTATGAATAGTCCAAATTTTGAGCTGAGTTGTGGTTGGTCAGACATGGTTCTGTTTCTGTTCTCTAACTGAAACAGTGCAGGCACTTCCACCATGATTTCTAACACATGTAGTGTTAAAAATCAATTTTCTCAAACATTCCCACCTGATACTTTGAAACTTCTTTTCCACAAACAGTTATGCCTGTAATACTTGATTGCTTGTGGGGAACAAAACCAAAAAGGGAGGCACCTCAGCTGAAATAAATTGATTTTAAAATGGAGGTAACATAGGACTAAATTCACAAAGAAATTTAGGCATGGTGATGCTCTGCCCCAAGAAAATCACTGGGATTCAGAAAATCTGAGTCGGGTGTCTAGGTTCCCTATACAGTGAATGGGGAGAGAGAGACACCTCAGAATGGGATTCGCAAAAGCTAGCATGCTAGGCTGCCTAAACTAACCAATGGGAGATGCCAAGGCAAGAGGTGTGCTAAGCCCTGCCCCTTTCTTGTAGATATGCACCAAATTTGAGCAGCAAGGAGGTACCTCCCTCTGCTTGGAATTCTCTTGGGGCTAGGCACTCATGCTGTTTTTGCAAGAAGCTGAGGAGGCAGCAGAACAGCTCCCTCAGAACTTTTAGCTCAGTGGGTAGGGTACTCACCCATGATTTGGGAGATCTCTGCTTCAAGTCCCCCCCGCCTCAAGGGGAGAAGGGATTTGAACAAGGTTATCCTACTGTGTTATCCACTAGGCTAGAGACACATTGTCATAAAGGTATAATTCCCAAATCTGAACCTTAGCGTCCAAAATTTGGGTACCTGCATGAAACCTCTAAGCTTAATTACCAGCTTAGATCTGATATGCTGCCACCAATCAGGACTTTGGGTGGAGCCCCTGATTAGCTCCGGTCTCCCCAAAACCTTCCCTGGGGACCCCAAGACTCAGAT
>NC_133769.1:73115730-73130489 GCF_003597395.2 Chelonoidis abingdonii | reverse complement strand
GAAAAGAAAATCAAACAGGTCTTAAAAAGAAAGCTTTTAATAAAAAGAAAGAAAAGACATAAAAATCGTCTCTGTAATCAAGATGAAAAAATATTACAGGGTCTGTTAACTTATAAAAAATGAATAAACAGCCTTATTCAGAAAAAAATACAATTTAAATATTTCCAGCAAACTACACACTTGCAAATACAAAAAACAATATAAAAACCTATATTGTCTTTCTACCTGTACTTACAAATTGGAAACAGAAGATTAGAGAACCTGTAGAGATGTGTGATCACCCTCAAAGCCTAGAGAGCAACAGAGACACAGAACAAAGGACCCACACCCAAAACTTCCCTCCGTTGAGATTTGAAAAATCTTGTTTCCTGATTGGTCCTCTGGTCAGGTGGTGTTCCCTGTTCTTAACCCTTTACAGGTAAAAGAGACATTAACCCTTAACTATCCGTTTATGACAGACATCCTCACGCCTTCTCTTTCTCTTTGGCCCAATGGCTCTTTTTCTATTTATCCAAAGTGAAATAGCTTCAACTGGAGAGAGAACGAGGGAGACACTTCAGAATATCTCATAGCCCAGTGGCTAGGACACTTATCTGGGAGATGTCAGATCCCTTCTCCCTTTCAGGCAGAGGGGGAACTTGAACCAGGGGTCCCCCATATTGCAGGTGAGTACTGTAACCACTGGGCTAGAAGTTACGAGGGAGGTCTTCATTCACCCCAGACATTTTGTGTAAGTTTACCTATAGGAGCAGTAGGTAAGTGCTGAGCCCACTTTCCAGATTGGGCCCACAGACAAGTTAAGTGGAGGAATGCCCGTCTTTCCCCAGTCTGTGAATTGCTCTAGAGCTTAGACTGCAGTGTGCAGGCTCAGAGGCAGAAACATAGCCACCTTGGGAACTTTCACTGCAAAAAATGTAGATGCCAAGCAAGTTTAGACATGTTTAGTGTATGGCAGCAGCTGAGCAGGGGCTCTGTAAATCCCAGAGGGTACTTAAAGTGATAGTTAGGCACCTAAGGCCCTTTGTGACTCTAGCCAACAGGGACTAGTTTTTTCATTTGTAACCTGTGCTTAAACAGTAGAGGTCTGTCCCTCTCTAGTGCCTATTTCACACAGACATTTAATCAGTCTGCTACAGCCTTTGAGTGCAGGAACCCAGGTTCTTTGGCACAGACCTTTAGATGTAGAGTCCTGCATTTGTTTCCTGCTACCACTGACTCATCCAGGCATGTCATGTTGAAGTGATTGACTCAGCTGTAATAAACATAAACACTTTGATAATAACTGGCTGCATTTTTCAAAACTTGGTGCCTAAAGCTCAGTTTCTTAAATCCATAATTTGGTTGGTACCTCAAGAAAAGGGGCCTAATTTTCAAAGAGCAAACCCAGCAGCCACTGAGGTCAAGAGTAGGAATGGGCAATCACTTTTGGCAATCAGGCCACTAGTTAATACCCAAGCCTGCAACAAGGACTCCTGTGCCTGCATAGAGACCATTTTGAGACTAAATACTGATTTAGGTTTGAACACTGTAGCCAATGTAATTTTGCCTTTAGTGATCTATCCTTTTTCCCACTCCCCCAGTTACTTCATATTTTCTTCCCTTAACTCTTTTTTCTGTTATACATTTCCAGTATTTTTAACCCCAAAACACTCCTGCCTCTGTACTTTTCTTTCTTGTTCTTTCTCCCTGATATCTACTTTCTTAATCTGTATTAAAATACCTTTTCTCTTCAGAGCATTAAGCTTGCAAAACACTAATTGAAAAAGACTACTGAGCTTCAGCACCAAAAGGATGCTGGGTATTAGATTACTATCTGAACTAGATGTGTTACTGATGACTAGGGTAGTGCTAAATACTAGCCAGTGAAATTGAACCAAATCATCTAGTACTTGAGTCAACTAGGCACAAACACATGAAGATTGGGGTGGGGAGGGCAACAGGTGTGAATGCTGAGGCCATCAAAATATCATATAAATAGAGGGGCATTTTCCATTCCTTTTCCTAGCCTACCTCCTGCCTCACTTCCCTTGCACACAGAGTTTGCTCCTAGGAATAAAACTATTAGAATTCAAACTAAGTTATCAGATGGTTATGGATGGAAACAAAGGATGCATTGCTGCATGTGAAAGAACCTGTTCAACAACAACCTGTGCACTAGCGGGGTTAAACATGATCATCAGAACATGCTGACAGTAATACATTTAATGATCGGATGCATTAATTATTGATAAATTAATTTCATTTTACTAACTGTAAGACTGAGCCAGCTGAAGTGTCTTTTATTCCTGGATGCCCAAAAGGTTCAATGACATCCACACACTTGATTAGAATATCAGATATCTGACGAAGTGGGTATTCACCCACGAAAGCTCATGCTCCAATACATCTGTTAGTCTATAAGGTGCCACAGGACTCTTTCCTGCTTTTACAGATCCAGATTAACACGGCTACCTCTCTGATACGAGATATCTAATCAACGCCCTTATTCAGAAAGAATGGATGAGAATGCTGAGTGGATATATCATAGGCAGAGTAGGAACGCTGAAATTCTGACAAGAGATGGCTGGAAAATGGCAAGATTTTCATGAAAATTCACTCTTTTTTGCAAACAAAACCGAAAAATGTTTGGTATTTGAAAATGGTTTTGATTTTTCACTGAAAACTCATATAACTTCAAAAGAAACAAAATTCTCATTTCCAAAAAAATGCTGTTTTCATTGAAAAATTTCATCCAGGTCTTTTTATATTATTGATCACTAACATGCTTTTAACTAATGTTTGAAAATTACCAGGGAAAAGTAGGCACATAGGATATTTTGGATTGCAAGGATCAATATAACCATTGATCAATATTTTCCAAACTGACTTTACAATTATTATATCCTTTGAAGACACAATGACTCTTTTCAGACAAGTACAGTTACACAGTATACAAAATAACTGAGTAACAAGGACTTCTGTCTTTTTAAAAAAAATAAATCTATGATATTCAACATAAGAAACAATATATAATATAGGTCTTGAGTTTCTTCTCGGTTACGTTAGTATAAATCAGGAATAACTCCACTGAAATCACCTGGTGTAAGCGATAGTAGAATAAGGCCCACAAGTTCTATGGGCTGTTATTATTGTTGTTTGTTTCTATCAACATAGCACCTAGGAGCCCTAGTCATGAACCAGGAGCCCCTTGTGCTAGGCTCTGTACAAACACAGAACTACTTGGTCCTTGGGCCAGTCATGTAGAAATAAGCTGCTGCCACTGGAACTGGTCAAACAATGAAAACATATTACATGAACATTTTTGAATTTTCAAAGTTGATTCCCTTTCAAAGTGTTAGAAATGGAGCCGTTTTTTACATTTTTGAATTTTTTCACAAAGTTTAAAAATAATTTCTTTGAAAACATCAACATTTTTAGTTCACTGAAAACTCAAAAGACGTCAATCATTTTATTGTTTTCAGTACAAAATTTTAAATGTGTAAAAGAAAAAGATAGGAAAATGCTCAATGAAAAATGCTGACAGTTTTTTCAATTTTTCACAAACGTGTTCAAACCAGAGGTTTTTCCTTGACAAAAAAAATAAAAAATGCCTGTTTGTTCAAAAAGATTTGATCATCTCTAGTGTCCACTTGGTACCTCCTTGCTCCGAGGGTAGAGGAATCAAGAACAGTTGTAATCTTAGCTCTTCTCATCCATATTTCCTGGCCAGTGGTGCTAAGGGCGGATATCACAATTTCCTGTTGGTATAGGCCAGCGGGAAATAATTAACAGACCCTTCCACCCACTTTGAGGTGAAGGGAATCAGGGAGGAAAATGTGTCTCAGAGGAGCATCTCTGAATCACAGTGCCTTCCAGGACTATTCTTGAGGTGGTACAATTTATACACCACCCCATTCTTCGAGTGGTGCTGAAAGGCACAATCTAACCTTGGTTGCTGTGTCTATTAATACTGGCAATAGATCTGATCACCATGAAAACAATACCTAGTTAGTGTCCAATACCCGATCCACTCAAATGCCATTCTGAGCACCCAAATGTGAAAGCTGAGCGTCCCATCTGTTTATTTTACTCACTATTATGGGAACAGTAATCCTCATATGCAAGTCTCTGACTTCTGCGGAGTAAACTAGAATGTGAAATATATCATATTGTTAATGACTATAATGAGCCCCTTCCTGGGTCATTCCAATGGCCTAATTCCTACTTCCATGTCTTACTACTATAAGGCCTATCCCAAATCCACAGAAGTCAGTAGGAGAATGATTTCAATAGGCTTTGGATGAGGCCTAAGGGTCCAGAATGATTGCAATCAGAGCAGAATTAGTCCCATTGTTGCCTAGAATACTTTATACCTTATTGCAACCTTGTGAGACTAACAACATTTCTCTGAAGCTTGTTAAAATTTTTGTTTAAAGGTAACATTATGAAATGTAGCATCTTTGCATTTTACTCTCAAAGGAAGCAGCATATATGTAGCACATGGAGACACATTTGCTATTATAGAAGCATTTACAGGCAAAACCAAACTTATTATATTCTAATTCAAAACAAAAATTGTGCACAAGGAATGTAGGAATGGGCCCCTTTCTCCCTGCTTTCAGAATAGCTCAGTTACGAGGTGTTCTAGGTCTCTAACAAGTCAAAACGGATGACAAGCAGCAGCACTGCTGCCTGAGGACCAAGATGAAGACAACAGATTTGGTGACTAGATGTTCCCCTTTTAATTTAGAGAGGCTTAAACCTCTAGTTTGATATAAAGTCAAAATTCAGCTTTTGTCCAACTTACTGGAAAGTGGAAGTCTCTTTATTGCTTTATAGGGTTGTATTTTTCCTCATACAGCCCCTGAAAACAATGCATAGAACCCTACAGAGTGTTGTAAGTGAAGCTCTTTTGGTTGTAAATTCCATAGAAACCTGCCATCCAAGAAAAGTGAGTCTATAAATAAACCTTTTCAGCCTTTACACTAACAAGCATAATTGACAAAGTCACAGAGTACTTTCACAGTAGAATGATGCAACCTAAAATTATATTTATGTACAGTCAATGAAATATGGACATTTTTAAATGGGGCAATTATTCTTGAGTAACAGTTTTTGAGATGCCTGCAATTGTGGGATCTGGGACTGTAGTTTGAGTTAGATATCTATCATCCATGCAGGCCTTGTCTAGATTTCATTGTTGTATTAGCATCTGAGTATTAAAATGCCTGATGTTAAAATCACAACCTGTCAAGTACTTTAGCACTACACAGTGAAAAGGGGTTCTTCCATTTTATCAAAGTCATCAGTTTCTCTTATAATAATCATCATCACAGTTACTGGGATAGCTGCATTTGTGTCCCATCTATGATCTCTCAGAGTACACCCCCACCAAGGGTTAGGCCTCATGCCTTTAACTTTTCAGAGGTTCAGTCCCATACTTCTCCCACTCTTACACTGAGTCCTAAACTGCAGCAATCTGTTTATTGATCATGCTTACCCAGTAGATTGGACTGGTCTCAGTGGGCAAATCTACTGTGATCCAAGTAGCCAAAGCGATCTTTGACCTGCTGCTATCAAGGGTAGTGACTCTGGGAAATGTGCAGGTCATAGTGAATGGCTTTGTTGCAATGGGATTCCGTAACTCTGGTGGGGTGGTAGATGGAACGCATATCCCTATTTTGGGACCGGAGCACCAGGCAGCAAGTACATAAACCGAAAGGAGTACTTTTCAATGGTGCTGCAAGCACTGGTGGATCACAAGGGACGTTTCACCAGCATCAACATGGGATGGCCAGGAAAGGTACATGACGCTCACATCTTTAGGAACTCTGGTCTGTGTCAACGACTGGAGCAAGGGACTTACTTTCCAGACCAGAAAATAACCGTTGAGGATGTTTAAATGCCTAAAGTTATCCTTGGGGACCCAGCCTACCCATTAATGCCATGGCTAATGAAGCCATACACAGAAAACCTGGACAGTAGTAAGGAGATGTTCAAATATAGGCTGAGCAAGTGCAGAATGGTGATAGAATGTGCGTTTGGACGTTTAAAAGCACGCTGGCTCAGTTTACTGACTTGGTTAGCTCTCAGCAAAACCAGTATTCCCATCGTTATTACTGCTTGCTTTGTGCTCCACAATATCTGTGAGAGTAAGGGGGAGATGTTTATGATGGGGTGGGAGGTTGAGGCAAATCACCTGGCCACTGATTACGTGCAGCCAAACACCAGGGTGATTAGAAGAGCACAGCAGTGCATGGTGCACATCAGAGAAGCTTTGAAAACCAGTTTCATGATTAGTCGGGGGCTACGGTGTGAAAGTTCTGTTTATTTCTCCTAGATAAAAACCTGCCCCCTTGTTTCACTCACGCTCTTCTTCCCCCTTTGATCACCGCTTGCAGAGGCAATAAAGTCATTGTTGTTCAAAATTCATGCATTCTTTATTATTTTGTCACACAAATGGGGGGATAACTGCCAAGGTAGCCCAGGAGGGGTGGGGGAAGAGGGAAGCAATGTGGGGGGTGGCGGAGGAGGGGAGGACAAGTCACACTTTACTTCAGAACTTATTGAATGCCAGCTTTATATTGCATGGGCAGTCCTCTGGGGTGGAGTGGTTGGGAGGCCGGAGGCCCCCCACTGCATTCTTGGGTGTCTGGGTGAGGCGGCTATGGAACTTGGGGAGGAGGGCAGTTGGTCACACAGGGGCTGCAGCGGCAGTCTGTATTCCTCCTGCTGCCTGTCCTGCTTAACAATACGCCAGAGAATTTGAATTTGATCCTCGAGTAGCCTGAGCATTACTTCCTGCCTCCTTTCATCACGCTGATGCCACATCTCCTCTCGCTGATCCCTCCTGTCTTCGCGTTCATTTTGTATTTTCCTGCACTCTGACATTGTCTGCCTTCACACATTCTGCTGGGCTCTCTCAGTGAGGGAGGACTGCATGAGCTCAGAGAACATGTCATCATGAGTGTGGTTTTTTTGCCTTCTAATCTTTGCTAGCCTCTGGGATGGAGATGATACAGTGAGCGTTGAAATATTTGCAGCTGCAGGAGGAAAAAAAGGAGACAAGTATTTAAAAAGACACATTTTAGAGAACACTCTTCCACGGTGAACCAAGCTGTTAACATTACATAGCACATGTGCTTTCTTTACAAGGTCACATTTTGCCTCTTATATTGAGGGCCTGTCGGTTTGGTGTGAGACATCAGACATGCAGGGCTGGCGGGCAACAGAATTTGGCTTGCAGGCAGCCATGGTAAGCCACAGTCTTTTGGCTTCTTTAACCTTCATAACATGTGGGAATGGTTTCAAACAGCAGCGCCTTCATGTCCCATACCAAGCACCCATTGGATTGGCCATTTAAAATGGGTTTGGCCATTTAAAAAGAGGGGCTGCAGTTTTCAGGTTAATGTGCAGCACAAACCCAACTAAAGCCCTCCATCCCACCCTATTCTCTGGGATGATCGCTTCATCCCTCCCCCCACCATGTGGCACACAGTGGGGATGATTTCTGTTCAGCCACAGGCAAACAGCCCAGCAGGAACGGCCACCTCTAAATGTCCCCTTAATAAAATTCCCCTGTTTCAACCAGGTGACCATGAATGATATCACTCTCCTGAGGATAACACAGAGAGATAAAGGATGGATGTTGCTTGAATGCCAGCAGACACCTAGGATCATATGCCGCCGTGCTTTGTTATGCAATGATTCCAGACTATGTGCTACTGGCGTGGCATGCTAATGGAGGATGGAATAAGGCTGGCCTCCCCAGACTTTTTGCAAAGGCTTGGGGAGTACACCCAGGAAAGTTTCACAGAGATGTCCCTGGAGGATTTCCACTTCATCCCCAGACATGTTAACAGACTTTTCTAGTAGCTGTACTGGCCACGAATGCATCCCAAGTCCTCAGGGAAAATTAATCATTAAACACGCTTGCTTTTAAACCATGTGCAATATTTACAAAGGCACACTCACCAGAGGTGCCTTTGCTGCCTTCAAGGTCCATGAGCCCACCTTGGGTGGGTTGGGAGGGTACTGGTTCCAGGGTGATAAACAGTTCCTGGCTGTAGGGGAAAACGGTTTCTTCACTTCCTTGCTGTGCGCTAACTTTAACATCTTCCTCCTTCTCCTCTTCCTCATTCCCTAAATCCAAATCCCTGTTGCATGAGAATGGCATGCAGCTCACCATGGCTTTTTGGTAGGCTTGCCTCGGCTCCTTAAGTTTCATGAGGCACTGCTGCGGGTCCCTATGATGGCCTCAGTCCTTCATGCCCTTTGAAATTTTTTCAAATATTCTGGCATTTCATCTTTTGGAATGGAGTTTGGATAGCACGGATTCATCTCCCCATACAGCAGTCAGATCCAGTACCTCCCATTAGGTCCATGCTGGAGCTCTTTTGCAATTCTGGGACTCCATGGTCACCTGTCCTGATCAGCTCTCCATGCTGGGGAAACAGGAAATTAAATTCAAAAGTTCCCGGGGCTTTTCCTGTCTACCTGGCCAGTGCATCAGAGTTGAGAATGCTGTCCAGAGCGGTCACAATGGAGCACTCTGGGATAGCTCCCGGAGGCCAATACTGTCAAATTGCATCTACACTACCCCAAATTTGACCCAGCAAGGTCGATTTTAGCACTAATCCCCTCGTCGGGTAGGAGTACCAAAATTGATTTTAAGAGCCCTTTAAGTTGACAGAAATGGCTTTGTCGTGTGGACGGGTGCAGGGTTAAATCGATCTAACGCTGCTAAATTCAACCTAAACTTGTAGTGTAGACCAAGGCTTAGCCTTGGTAAATCAGTTCAGGCAGCTCAGCAGGAGTAGCAACATTAAAATCAATAGTCCTAGGTGTTTGCTGAGTGGTTACTATCTGGGATATTGTCTTCCATCCTGCCTGCACTTCCTGACAATCCTGCTAAGTGAATTCACTCAATATGTGCGCGTACAGTAAATATATCAATAACCAGTTTAACACATAATATTCACAAATTATTGCAGGCACCTCCAGATCTAACACAATAATTTCTTCATTTCAGATGTAATCCTTCTTTGTCTCACTGCCCCACCCAATCCTTTACCCATTCTCAAACTGTCTGCCATTCTCTTCCAGTCCCTGAATTTAAATAGTTTGATATGTTCTGAGTTTCTACTGTCTATGTTATCATGCCTATTCTCCTGCATTGGTATTTGGTGTGCAAGTCTTTTCTAAAGCACTTATATTTCAATGTGTATGGTCTTTTTTTCTATTTGTTCTTTTATTGAAGTTCTGATGCACACAATACAGAAAATAATACAGAGGAACCTTCTTACTGAAGCTTGTTCATCTGTAGGAGCGTACTACACTATCTTCTGAAACCTATTTTATTATGCCTTTCTGGCTTTTTAGTCTTTGCATATATTTGAAGAATGTATTTTAGGTGTCACTTCTGTACACTTTAGCAGTCTCTAAACTAAGGCATGAATTTGCAGCATAAATGTGACATGTAACATGCACATCACCTGGAAACACAGACAGGAGTTGCATGCATAGCACCATGTGCCACAGAATAGCTGCTTTAATTTCATCATCAGTTCCCTTATGCCAAAGGAAAGTGACATTGTCTCTTTATGACCTTGCCTGTGCAGCTGCACTGTGTGAATCTGTTTTTGATGCGTCAGTTTTCCTCATCACTAGAATTGTTCTCTCTAATGTGTAGATTGCATTTAGAATTTTGGCAACACTTTACAAAAGCAACTAACCATTACTCATGGTTTTAGCATACATTGGGGGGCCATTAGTCATAAAGGGTGCTAACCTAGATGTTATATTGAATTCACTAAATCCAGACAAACACTTTCTCTTTATTGAATTAATTATTGGAGGGCTAAAGCAGCACCGCCAGACAAATGAGTCCTAAAATTTAACCTGCCTTAAAGTTACTGCAGTTTAACTGAAGATACATTCAGCACTTTAGACATTTTATTTTTGAACCACAGCACTGTTACTAGGAAATAATAGTAATAGTATAAAAGATAGTGGTTTTGTAAGACTCCTTAAAAACACACACAAATCATGAGTCTCCTCTGCTGTCTTCATACCAGAAGTTAATTAATAAACCTTGTTCTCAAAGCTGGTCTGAAATCAAGCCTTCTGTGAGTCTGGTGTATGTTCTTTCACTTTGTATATAAACCTCCTTGGAAGGCCCAGTGTGGAACCAGCACTTAGCTAGTGTTGAAAGGAGAAGTTCTGTGTGCAAAACACCTTGCTTCGCCAGAACACATATGCTGAGAGTCCTGTTAGTGTAGGGGTTCTCACAACAAATTTTTGGTGGTCTCAGAATGTGGCGACCAACTCTTGCCGGTGGCCCTCTGAAATTGTTTCCAAAAATACTTAATTAACCTTTGCAAAAACAAATAAATATGCACATATGCATGTCCAAATCATTGTAATTAATTTCTGTAGGGGTTTATTTACAGACTCAATAATAAAAATAATGTACAGTTGTCTCTATTCTTTACTGGACTGGAACAGAACAAGTGCTTTGCATGTTGTCTTTTCTCTTATTTCTTTTGCTTTTTTGGTTGACCTGTTTTATTTTTTAATACTTCCTAGCTACCTAGTCTTCTGTGAAAAAGTGATATTAAAACACAACAAATATCACGTTTCACAGCATGCTTACGCAAGCCTGAGGACAAATTAAGTCCAGAATGGGGAAGTGAGTATGGAGGCAGTGGGGGTCAGGGGCAAGGGAGCACTGGTGGAGGCAGTGAGGGGCAGGAGTTATGGGAGTGAGGTAGCTCAGGGCCAGGAGCCCACCATTGTGAGGCAGGGAAATGAAGCCCAAAGCCCAGTGGCTTGAGCCTACCACCCACCATCCCAGGGCTGAAACCCCACCTCACCACTCCTGGAGAAGGTGGAACACTCATTGGCTGCCTGCTCCTCCAGCTTTTGTGTCTCCAGAAGGGAGCAGGGCCCAACCAATGCTGGCAACCTCGGGGGAAGGGCTGCTGCTTCGCTCTCCTCCCCCAGTCACTGCCCAGGAGGCTGTGGCTGTAAAAAAGGCCTCTGGTGGCCGCATGCGACCATGGTGGCCACATTTGAGAAACACTATTGGTACTATTCCTTGTGCAGAGGGCTCAGCAACCCAGAGACAGTTTCCTCAGAGTGGGATGGGAGGAAAAAAAGAAAAAGAATTACTACAGAGAATACTTTCCCAGGTGTTTGGCTGCTGGGTCTTGACCACATGCTGAGGGTCTAACTGATTTTGGAGGTTGGGAAGGAATATTCCCCCATGAGGGGTTTTGCCTTCCTCTGCAGCATGAGGCATGAGTCACTTGGTTTGAACTAGAGTAAATACTGGAGTATCTGTAATGTGAAGTCTTTAAATCAAGATTTGAGGACTTCAGTATCTCAGTCAAAGGTTATGGGTTTATTGCAGGAGTGGGTGGGCGTGGTTCTATGGCCTGCAATGTGCAGGAGGTCAGACTAAATGATCATGATGGTCCCTTTTAGCCTTAAAGTCTATGAATCTAAGAAAGAGTTGAGTCTAAGGGAGCTGAACAGAAGAGAGAGTCTCTCAAAGAATGGATGTCAGATCCCTCTTTCCTGCACTGAGTGGCTCTCTCAGTTATCTGCCTCCTGCCTCTGTGACTGTGCTCTGTTCTAGCCCACTGTTCCAGCATTATCCCCTCACAGAAGAAGGTAAGAAGGTTTCATTGTTCACCTTCCTACTCTTTCAGAAGCGAAGCTCTGACCTCACTCCAGTGAGAAGTCAAAGCAGCAGCCTCAGGAAAGGAGATTTCCATGATCTTCTTTTCCTCTACACTGTTCAAAAAGCTCTTATTCCAGAAATGTCCAGAGGACATCCTCTTAGTGATGTATTTGTAAGCATTCCAGATAGGGTGACCAGATGTCCCTATTTTATAGGAAGAGTCCTGATTTTTGGATCTTTTTCTTATATAGGTTCCTATTACGCCTCACTCCCATCCTGATTTTTCACACTTGGTATCTGGTAACCTAATTCCAGAGGTTGTTGCTAGAAAGGTATTTACCTTTAGTGAATTAGCCATGGTGAAAGAGCAGCCAAGGGAAGAGAACTCCGAGAGGGCAGGACTTGGTTTGCCAGACAGATGAACACCCTAAGACCTGTAACCTAGAAACTGTTTGTGGGAGATCTCATCTTGCTGTTTCCTTCCCATGTGGATCACTGCCATTGTTTGACACTTTCAGCATCATATTGATCACATCAGCCTAGAAGACAGCAATGTCAGCAGTGCCATGCCCTCTAACAGCATGCTGTGGGATTGGTTCAATACTGACCCAATAGAAAGAGCAAATAAGCAGCAACGCTTCCTATAGCATCTTGGGTTTTCCTATCACCGACACTTAGTTTAGGGGCTCCACCTACAGCACCAGGGACAGATTTTATGTGAGTGGGACAAGACCATGCATCTGTCAGTAAATGGATCATTGGCTAACCCCCCATTGAGTGTTAGGGTGCCATTGTCAATGAGACTATTACACTCCTAATGGTGCAGCAATGGTCATGATATGGTGCCTACTGCTTCTCCACAGTATGAAGAGGAAGTATTCCATTCCCCCCAAAGCACAGAACTTTCCTGCTCACAACATATCCATTCTGACTGTGTGTAGAGACCAGAAATTGGCCTCTCATGGCTATAACTATACAGCAGAGGACACTATACAGGAACCCATGCTACACCCACAGATAAGTCATACAAGCTATACACTACCTGAAAGGATACTTAACAAGACATAACTTAAACCTCTTAGGGGCCTGAATCCTGGACACCAAATATAGCCCACCAATATATATGTATATACATTGTATGGTCAACAGGGTTAAGTGCAGTCAGTGACTCCAACAAAATCAAAACTGATGACAAATGAGATTATGAACCTTCAAAAAAGTCATTTTCAGTAGAATAACCAGCTCTAAAACCAACCTGAAAGGATACAGAAGGTCATAGCGATGAAAGGACAGCAACAAAAGACAACAGTGGGCAAGAAATTTTGCGGACTAAGTAAAAATAGGATGAAAACTGTTAATAGCCTAAGAGTCTAAATTAGGTTTTTAATATAATATAGTGTTTCTCAACCTGGGAGGTCACAACCCTCAGGGGGATTGTGGGATGGGTTTGGGGGAGGGGGTCGCAAATACAGAGCTGGTGTTATGGGGTGGCAAGCAGGGCAATTGCCTGAGGTTCCATGCTACAGGGGGTTCTGTGAAGCTAAGTTACATGGTTCAGCCCAGAAGGGGTCACCAGCACAAAAAGGCTGAGAAACACTGCTCTAATATACTTCACCAACGCACATCAGATACAATGGGGAAATCACCAAAATCAGGTATCAGTAAATGTCAGCAATACAGGCCTAAAATATAGCCCCCCTCAAAAGAATAACAAAAGGAATAGGATCTGATAAACAAACTTGCCTTTTGGCTGAGTAACCAAAGCAACAATATCATCTAGTGAAAGAGAAAGAAAACAATAAAGGAAACAGAAGAGGACAAGGGAGGAAGAAACTGTATTGTAAAATCTGTTTTCCCAAGGAATATTCTCATTGCCTTAGAAATGTGCATTTGATGTCTAAACCTGATCTCCTTTTCCTAAAACAAACAAAATAAAACAGACCTCAAGATCTTTTTGTTCAACAGAAGTGGCCCCCTCCTAGCAGTTGTCTCTTTTGCTTTTAACTAGTTTGGGAAGTGTGGCTAGTGACTAACTTGCAAGAAGAGAGACAAGGTGGGTGAGATAATGTCTTTTATTACCTTCTGTTTGTGAGAGAGAGAGAGGGTTGGTCTATACTACGCGTTTAAAGTGATTTTAGCAGCGTTAAACCGATTTAACGCTGTACCCGTCCATACTATGAGGCCCTTTACATCGATATAAAGGGCTCTTTAAATCGGTTTCTGTACTCCTCCCCAACGAGAGGAGTAGCGCTAAAATCGGTATTACCATATCAGATTAGGGTTAGTGTGGCCACAAATTGACGGTATTGGCCTCCAGGCGGTATCCCAGAGTGCACCACTGTGACCGCTCTGGACAGCAATCTAAACTCGGATGCAGTGGCCAGGTAAACAGGAAAAGCCCGGCGAAATTTTAATTTTCATTTCCTGTTTGCCCAGCGTGGAACTCTGATCAGCACAGGTGGCAATGCAGTCCCAAATCCAAAAAGAGCTCCAGCATGGACTGCACGGGAGATACTGGATCTGATCGCTGTATGGGGAGACAAATCTGTTCTATCAAAGCTCCGTTACAGAAGACGAAATGCCAAAGCGTTTGGAAAAAAATCTCCAGGCTACACAGTGCTGCATGACAAGCGTAACGGGAAGACAGAGACTCAAATGGACACTCATGGAGGGAGGGAGGCAGGGGATACTGAGGACTCCAGCTATCCCACAGTCCACAGCAGTCTCCGAAAAGTATTTGCATTCTTGGCTGAGCTCTCCATGCCTGTAGGGTCAAACACTTTGTCTGGCGTGGTTCAGGGAATAACTCCTCAATTTACTCCCCCCACCACATGAAAGAAAAGGGAAAGAAATAGTTTCTTGACTTCTTTCATGTCACCCTATGTCTACTGAATGCTGCTGGTAGACACGATGCTGCAGCAGTGAAGAGAAGTATCTGCTCCCCGGTGGCAGATGGTACAATATGACTGATATCTGTCGTCACCATCAGCTCGTGAGTGCACCTGGCTGGCCTCAGGTGAGGCTGGCCGGGGGCATCTGGGTAAAAATAGGAATGACTCCCGGTCATTGCCAGTAGATGGTACAGAATGGCTGG
>NC_133769.1:72893715-73112982 GCF_003597395.2 Chelonoidis abingdonii | reverse complement strand
AAACTTCCCTCCCTCAAGATTTGAAAGTATCCTGTCTCCTGTTTGGTCCTCTGGTCAGGTGACAGCCAGGCCCACTGAACTTGTTAACCCCTGACAGTAAAAAGAGATATAAAGTACTTCTGTTCTATTAACTCCTACTATCTGTTTATGACATGGGGGTTGGACTAGATGACCTCCTGATGTCTTTTCCAACCCTAATCTTCTATGATTCTATAGGAGCTAAAGCTAGATCCCCTTGTAACAAGGTCTACTCACCAGAGTGGCGCCTCCAGTCCGCCATCTCAGGGATTAGTTCTCAGCTGGCATGCCCTTTCCTGGTGGTGCCTCTCCTGCCAACTCCTCCACCTGCAGACCCAGCTCAGTCCAGGAACCACAGCATCCTCTTCATGACTTTGCCCTCTGAGCATGTCACCATTTGTGTTTTTCCCCTTCTGGGTGGGGGGAAGGTATATCAGTCCAATTCCTGCCACTTACCCAGGACCCCCCTCCCCACAGTCACCACTTGGGGGAGGGTCCTGGGCACATCTATTAATCTAAGGCCTTTGATGTCTGTTTAATATAATTTCTCCTGTGCATTTTATATGCAAACATTTGGTAAATACTGCATGTATGTATTACTTTTGTTATTTTCCTTCCCTATTATGACTTCTTATGACAGTGAATAAATTGAGACAGTCTCCATAAATAGCAGAAATAAAACTTTACTGTGCAACTTTGTTATTAGATCATGCATAGAATCTGATAAGATCCCTGGAATAAATAAAGATAGCAATGAGGTACCAAGCATAGTATGCAGAGTGGGAGTTCAGAAAATGAGCAAATTGGAGACAAATTTTTAGGAATCTGGAGAGTCTTAATATCCACAAGTCAGCATAACCAAACCCAGGCTCAAGTCCTCAATATTTCACATTTTCTACTTTCTTGAGATGACTTTTAAGTCTCTGTTCTCCAACTGGCTTGATTATATATCCAAACACCAGCAAAGGTCCCACATAATGATCATCTACAAGTACTTGATTTATGAATGTATTGAGGGAGAGAAGGAACTATTCAGTGTGGTACAAGGAAGTATAAAGAGAAAAAATGGGATGAAATTAGGACAGGGAAACTTTAGGCTAATTATCAGGAAAATAAAATGAATAGTGGGGTTTATCAGATTCTGAAACAGTCAGCTGAGGGAAGCAGTGGAAACTGCAGTGCTTTTGAAAGGGTACAGTCTAAATCATTAGAAAATGTACTGTTGGGCACAATCTTCCAGTGGCAAAGGGATGACTAAGTTATTTGATAGATTACCTAATGTATTATTCTATTTTTCATGGGACACATCATTGCCCCAGTGAATAGCATGCGGATTCCCCTGTCACTATTTTGGGGTAGCTAAATTTTTGACATCCTTCCCCACACATGGTCTGCTCCAGGAATGCACTATTAGGCCTCAGGCCTCTAGTTGTCACTGCTCTATGGGCAGGGACCTGCATCCTTCTGCCTTCTGACTGGCTTTTAGACTGCTTCCCCCCTTCAATTCCCTCTATTTATCCCAGCATCCATGATTAACAGTCCAGGACCTGTGCTTTGCTGTCTCTCCACGGGCTACGAACAGTGTACGTCAGCAGTTAGGAGTAACCGCACAGCTCTTTCAAAGCAGAATACATTTAAGGACAAATGCCTTACAGAAAATATATAAATCAAAGGTCTAAACTAGGGCTGTCAAGTGATTAAAAAAATAATCTCAATCACGCTAATAAATAATAAGAGAATACCATTTATTTAAATATTTTTGGATGTTTTCTACATTTTCAAATATATTGATGTCAACTACAACACAGAAGACAAAATGTACAATGCTCACTTTATATTTTTGATTACAAATATTTGCACTGTAAAAATGATAAAAAAAGAAATAGTATTTTTCAATTCTCGTCCTATAAGTACTGTAGTGCAATCTCTTTAACATGACAGTTGAACTTACAAATGTAGAATTCTGCACAAAAAAACCCTGCATTCAAAAATAAAACAAACAATGTAAAACTTTAGAGCCAACAAGTCCATTCAATCCTACTTTAGCCTATCGCTCAGACAAACAAGTTTGGTTACAATTTGCAAAAGATAATGCTGCCTGCTTCTTGTTCACAATATCACCTGAAAGTGAGAACAGGCATTCATGTGGCATGGTGGATGAAGCATGAAGTATATCTGGCATGTAAATTCCTTGCAACTCCTGCTACAAAAGTGCCATGTGAAAGCCTGTTCTCATTTTCAAGTGACATTGTAAATAAGAAGATGGCAGCAGTATCTCCCATAACAAACTTGTTTGTCTTAGCGATTGGTGGAACAAGAAGTAGGACTGGGTGGACTTGTAGGCTTTGAAGTTTTACATTTTGTTTTTGAGTGCAGTTATGTAACAAAGTAATTATACATTTGTAAATTACACTTTCACAATAAAGAGATTGAGCTACAGTACTTGTATGAGGTGAATTGAAAAATACTATTTTTATCATTTTTAGAGTGAAAATATTTTTAATAAAAATAATATAAAGTAAGCACTGTAAATTTTGTATTCTGTGTTGTAATAGAAATCAATATTTGAAAATGTAGAAAAACATCCAAAAATATTTAATAGATTTCAATTAGAATACTATTGTTTAACAGTTTGATTAATCACAATTATTTTGAGTTTAATTGCATGAATTAACTGTTATTAATCAACAGACCTAGTCTAACACATATTTAAGCTTATCAATATCCTCCCCACCAGTCCTATGGAGACCCTGATAGGTTCCAATCCATTTGTTAAAATGTAGACCTCTGTCAGTTCAAGCTAATTCTTTATACCCTAGGTTCTTTCTTGGTTCTGGGGTCTCTTGAACCCAGCCTGAACCAGTATATGCACACCTCCTGAAGGGGTGCTACTTCTCTGGAGCTGTTTACTAGTCCTAGGGACTATATTAATTATCCACACATTGCTTTTAGCGCCTTCCAGAGCTGCAGCAAGCCTCCCCAGTGAGGCAGACTGCAGTCGCTAGTCCAAAATGATACATACTACATTGATAAAGCCAATACACTAGTTTCCAAAGATACTGCAGGTGGTTGAAACATCTGTGACAGACCCATCCAAGTTAACAATGATCGCCTCTTCCCACTTGGAGGGGATGGCAGGTCTAGTCATCAGTGAGGATGAACACTGCCAATATCACCCCATGAGACTGTGTTTTGAGAGCTTTCATGTCTTCAGTGGGATAGGGTTGATGTTGGCATGAGCAGCACTCACAGTGGTCAGAGAGGGCTCTCCAAGAACCGAGTTTTGGGAGAACTGGCAGTGATTCTGTGCTCAATAAGAGTTGGTGAAGAAGTCTGGGAATGGCACATGGAAGAAGCTAGGAAAAGGCCTGAAAAGAGGGTCTGACCAGCAACAGTAAGGTTCCCTGGGAAAAAGCAGAGCAGGGTATGCTTGGGTTTTTGGCAGACTGCTCTTTCAGGTTCTAGAATAGTAACCTGTAATAGAGGGAAGGCACAGCTCTTCCTATAGTGCCACCTAGGCAGGTAGTACAAAACCTCTGCACTGGGGGGAAAGAGATAAGGAGAGCCGATGAATGACTTTTCTGGTGTTGCTTAGACTGGTTGGTTTTGCCCAGAGGGGAGAGGACTTTTGTTTTGGGCAAAGAGTCAAACCATCCAACCACCAACTCACTGGAGCACTTATGGACACAAAGTTTGGGAGAAACAGAGGCACAGATGACCTGACTCAGGACAGGGTAATCTGCAAGATTGCAGGGGCCAACATACCCACTGTGAAATAGTCACTCAAGAGATTTGTTTGTTTTATGGGCTGAGGAAACCACACTCTCCCTCACCGATCAACACACATAAAATGGAACAATCCAAAGGATACACCACAATGGGAACCTCAAAATGCTTATTAGTTAGTACCCTGCTTAGGTTTCCAGAAATGAAATGTCAATTCTCCCATTTAAGTAGATCCTTAACTTTCAGATACACACTTACATTCACTGTCACAAGAGCTTTTGGGTTTGAGTAAAAACAGGATAATACATAATCCAGGTTCTGAGTATTTTGAACAATGCATGTCTATTCTGTAAATTATTTGCAGTCTTGTCATGCCTTATTATATATGTGAGAAGCCACAAAAGAAAGCAGTACAAATAAAATGGCAAAGAAGGGGCAAGGGAAAGAAAATACACCTTGCTTCCAAATGGAAAAAGTGCAAAAGTAATAGGAATGAATTCTTATTTCCCATATTTTCTAAGAAAATATGACACACTGAATAAAATCTCCTCCACTTTTCCTGTTCTATATTCCTTTGCCTTAACAGAGTTTATTCTGAAACCTTACAGATCTTCAACAGCAAAGAAACATCAGCTTAATGAAATCAGAAGAAATGAGGTGGATGGAATCAGGTAAATTAAATGGGTTTTCACTTCTGGAGATCTGTGTTCAAATCTGAAAAAATCTAGTGAAATGAACTTGATGATTTTACTGACTTACCAAACTTGTTTGTATCAGAAAAACACTAGGTCATTCAATATAACTACCAATTTAAGGGCTTGGAAAGACTAGTTGGAATTGCAGGATAATTGTAGGTCAACAGACTGAGACTGATTAACACAGCCATGTGTGGAAGCTTGTGTTTGTCTCTCATATTCATGAGCACTAGAGATTTTCCCTCTCTTAACAAAACTTTTAAGCCACAAGAGAATAAAAGTGACTACAAAATGCTTTTAATGACCTCATAACTAGCTGAATTATTGACATTTACTAGCTACCACACAATCATCTTCCACCTTCTCCTTCCCTTGACAATAAGTCTTATAAATGTTTCTTCTGTGTTGCTGTTGAGAACACAATGTACCGCTTATGCCCTAATAACAAGCAGTTGATATTTATTATTTCCTAAACAGCAGGAATACTGTACTTATCAGCGTGATCTTAGCAACAACACAGTCGGACCGAGGACTAGATGAGCACAGATGATAACAGATGGAAAGTCTGACTGAGGATAAAGTTCAGATAAGTGAGGGAATTTGAATAGGTTTTTTTTCAAGCTACTTGAGTTCTGAAAAGTAAAGTTGAAAGGAATCATTTGCCTAAGGAAAAAATTCAGTATTGAGCTTGCATTAAACATCTTCAACAATATTTTAATAAAAAACACTTCAACTGAACAGGGTAAAGGGTTCTCTGCATTAAATTCACCTATAAAAAGGCACATTACTTGCGAGATTCTGCCAGCCTTACTCACTTTGATCCAGATGCCATTTTAAAAAATGTTAGTCACAAAAATGTAGTAGTACATATGAGTCAGCTTGCCAGTTGACTCTTGGGTATGGCTACCATTTTTGCCTCACATTAAACATGCTGAGGCCCACAGATGTCTGGTTTTGGGTGCTCTGTGAATCTTACCCAAAATAGAACACTGCCCAGAAGTTGCTCAGACATGGTCATTTAGCTCCCTTAGAGCCCCAGTAACACCAACCCTCACAAGGAGCACAAGAACATGCCATTTGGAAAACAGTGACAACTGCTCCAGAGACCTCCTCAGATCCATAGTCAAATGGACAGAAAAGAAAAGAAAAGAAAAGTTATACTTACAATCAAGTCCAGGCTCAGAGGGAGCGAGAGCTATTAAGAGGCACCTGAAAGACACCACCAGCGAAGGGAGAAGTCATCTTACTTGCCAGTGGCCAGTTTGCAGTTATGCTTTTCTTTCTCAGTTCAGTACAAGACTAGTGTAGTGCTGCTGCAAGGACTTAAAGAATGTTGCAAGCCAAGAACCGTAACAACTGACTTCTGGAATTGGTCACCTGCAATGTCTCAGGCAGCACAAAAATACAAATAAAAGTAAATAATGTTTGGTGCACAGTTGGGCAAATAATGTTCACCTGCTATATCCTTGCCTCCTGAGAGGATGGATGTTTAAGAGGTTAGGGCAGTAGCTGAGGATTTGGGATTCACTGCTTCACCACAGACTTCCTCTGTGACCTTGGGTAAGTCACTTAGCATCTTTGTGCCTCAGTTCCCCATCTGTGAAATGGTGATATTAGAGTACTTCCCTAGCTCACAGACATGTTCTGAGGATAAATATAGTCAAGACTGTGAAGCAGTTTGAGATCTACTGATTAAAAGTAGACTAGGCTAGGCTTTATTATTATTATGAAAAGCTACATTAACAGATATTAAGATTGTGTAAGCCCTGAAAAGTCAGGAAATACCAAAGTTAAAGTCTCACAACCAACCTTAACTCTACCCATGTCATGGTTCAGGGCATGAGTCACCTTTAAACAATTGTAGGTTAGGGAGAAACTTCCCTAATTAGAATTGTCCACTACAGAGAAAAAAAGTGTCCTTTTTCTGACAGTAGGTATTGGCTACTGTCAAAAAAGGACACTGATACAGATGTGCCACTGGTCTGATCCAGTATAGTACCTCCTTTGTGCTTAATACATTGCTGTAAGATGGTGAGTGATCATGTCATCAAAGACTCGTTTTTTAAAATGACAACATAATATCATGCAAGAGAACAATTTTATTACTGTGGTTATCCAGTTTTGAAGAGGTCTCATCCTTAAATCTGGCATATAGAAATATTAGAAAGAAGCAAATTTTTGGAAGCATATTTTCCCCCAAAACGTTCTCTTACATACATTCTTATAGAGAACCACCTGTTACAGTATCAGGGAAAACATAGGCACTGAACAAATGAACAAAGTTTTATCTTCAGAACTGTGCAGGGAGTAGTCGTAACTGCATATGGCAGACGACCTGCTGGCTGTGGGTGCTGCATTTGCACCTTTTCTGAATTTCTTTCTCGCAGTATAGTACTGAATATTGCAGTAGCAGTCTGTACTCTTTTTTGTCAG
Source organism: Chelonoidis abingdonii (assembly GCF_003597395.2). Lineage (NCBI taxonomy): Eukaryota > Metazoa > Chordata > Testudines > Testudinidae > Chelonoidis > Chelonoidis abingdonii. The sequence goes on along the minus strand of NC_133769.1, from coordinate 73,106,110 downwards.
CCTACGAAAAAGTTTAAAACCACTATAGATTTTTATTACATGAAGCTGTTAAGTCTAAAATGTTAAGAGTATTTTGAAAAAAAAAAGTTTTGTTTTGTATTTTATTTCTAGGCTTAGACATGCCTGTGATAATTAGACACATCTGGCTATACCACTCATGTAATTTTACATGTTTAGAGTAATTAGTCAGAAATATCACTGGAAACAGATCCTTTTGCCTGCTGGTCACATCTCTGTTGAGTACATCTCTAAACAAGTAAACTGCTTCGCAGTGCTATGTTTTTAATGTCTGCTTTCTCATAAAATATATTCTTGATATTATCCATCTGCTTTTGCAGTCAGGAATTGGGCAAATTTATGTAATAAACCACTTCAATGTTTCATCTGTACTGATTCTAGCTGAGATTCAATGACTTCACTCACCTTGGTTTGGACTAGCAGGGTTAAAGTTACTTTCCTTTACTTGCTTCTGCTTTTATATTTTAGGGAGGGAAAATGCTTAAATGGGAGGTTTCCGCCTCCACATATTCAGTTCCTCCCACAGCCTGGTCCCATTGAAACAAAGCATAGAGCCAGAGGTGAAGAGAGGAGCTACATTAAACATGCTATCTCCACCCTGCCTTAACTGTGACCAGCCTGCAGGAAAAAAGGAAGATATTTAGTACAGCCCAAAGTAAATTACCTTCTGTTGTGTGCTCAGAATATCCACCTGACTAAGATGCAGAATGAAGCTGGAAGCTGATGGCAGCTCATTTACTGATGCTGCTGTCCTGCCATGGCTAGGTGGGAAGCTACAGGAAAGTGCAGAGATATTATGTTGTCATGGTATAATTCCCCACTCTGAACCTTAGCGTCCAAGAGATGGGGTACCAGCATGAATTCCTCTAAGCTTGACTACCAGCTTAGAACCTGTAGCACTGCCACCAACCAGGAATTCCAGTGCCTGGTACACTCTGGTCCCCCCAAGACCTTGCCCGGGGAACCCCAAGACCCAGACCCTCTGGATCTTAACACCAGGAAAGAATACCTTTTCCCACCCATTGCCTCTCCCAGTGCTTCCCTCCCTGGGTTACCCTGGGAAGTCACTTGTGATTCAAACTCCTTGCGAAATTTTTAAACAGAGAGGGAAAATTCACCTTCCCCTTCTCCTTCTGTCTTCCCCTCCAGACTCTTCCAGAAGAGAAAGTAAATCCCTGATACAAAGAGAAACATTAACTTCTCTCCCCCCTTCCCTCCTTTCTCCCAACAAGTCCTCTGGTTGAATCCAGACCCAGGTCCCCTGGGGTCTCACCAAGAATTCAAAAAAACAATTCAGGTTCTAACAGCAAAAGCTTTTAATTAAAGAGAGAAAACTAGTAAAAATTATCTTTGTAAATTTAAGATGGATTAGGTACAGCGTTTTTTAGCCTATAGACACTGGGAATACCCCCCCCAGCCTAAGTATACACAGTACAATTAAATCTTTCAGCAAAATACAAATTTGAACTCCTTACCTGCCAAATGCACATTTGCAAAATAAAGAAACAAAAATAAGCCTAACTCACCTTATCTACTCAGTACTACATTTTTTAAACTTATAGAGAGCCTTGTATCGGAGAGATTGGACAGCAACCTGGTTGCACGTCTTGTCACTCTTCAGACCCAGAGAGACAACCACCATATTCTAACAGCACACATAGAAACTTCCCTCCCTCAAGATTTGAAAGTATCCTGTCTCCTGTTTGGTCCTCTGGTCAGGTGACAGCCAGGCTTACTGAACTTGTTAACCCTTTACAGTTAAAAGAGATATAAAATACTTCTGTTTTATTAACTCCTACTATCTGTTTATGACATATGTCCATGTGTGTCCTGAATCCCCAAGGCAGGAGGTCCAGATACCCATAGATCCTGGAATTTCAAATCCTTTTTCAAGCTTTTCTTGACCCAGCACACTTGCTGGTCCCACAAAGCAGAGATGGAGAATGCTCATATTCTATGGCTCCATTGAAACCACAAAGTTGTTATTGCATTAATTTGTTCCCATTGGTGTGCTTCCAAGCAGGAGCTCAGCATATGGGCCTGTGTTTTTATATTGACTTTACAGAGGAGCGAACTGAGCCATACAGCACAGTTTACCTAAGGCCATAACAGGAAGTCAGTGACAGAATCAGGAATAAGATCCAGGATCCTCCTCCTTGCTCTGCTAGACCATATTTCTACTGCAAATTCATTATTAGATGAAACAGCCCCCGTGATTGTATGGATAGCTGGTAAATGAGCCAGCCTGTCTCTCTAACTCAGGTTGCCTGCTACAGACTAGTGTATGTACGAAGGTAAAATACAGTACTTATTCTAATCTCATATTAATAACCTTCAATGTGTGCAAGATGACTTATAATTAATTATATTACATTATTTCAATGATATTGGATCCCATTCAAAATGATGGTAATATTCCAGCTACCTCCTCTCTCTTTTCAAATAACAATATTTAATATTGAAAATTAGGTAGTTAAATGTTTGGATACAAAGCTACTTCTTTCTTTTACCTAGACACAGAAATAGACACCAATGCGGGTCATTCTGCTTCAAAGATTTTCACAAGCTGAATATTATTTTCCACTGAGGGCTGAATTTTAAAAGCTATAAATTGCACAAATACATGTGGGTGCTGTTTATGTCATTAGGTATCTAACTACCTGATATGCACATGCAGTCAGGTAGTCTGAAGTCTAAATTACCTAAATTGAACCCAAAGACAAATACAGGTTAAAATAATGGTCTCCCAAGGGGCAAAGACTAGGATGAAAAATCATGTGGGATAAAGAATTCTAATCTAAAGGACCCAAGTACTGTACAGTAAATCCATAAAAATGGATCCTCCATTCCCAAGCCATACAGGATGTGGCAGTCTATCTTGGGACAACAACTTGCTATATTAGTGACGAATATTTCAGCTATGGAAAAATGTTTCTAGTGAATGTTGCTACTTAAATCATTTAAAAAAATCATTGGTAAAATGTGTTTGAGGGTGGAAAGGGGTCAGTTGCTTAAAACAATAGCTTTTACTACTAGTTTCATTTAGGATTAAAACAAATAAAACAGATTTTTGTCAAATTATGAGAACAGAAAGATGACAAGAAATCAGTCAGTCTAACCCCTCTGTGATAACAGCAAACTGTGTTGGATATGTCTTTTTAATACTGAAGGGAAATCCTTTTGTAAACCATTCCAGTGGAATGTGAAAGTCCCCACGTACTTGACAAAATGCTCTTGGAGAACATGTATTCTCAATCTCCCAAGTACATGAGATCAAAAATCACCATGGTTAAGGATATCCCTTTGATATACCAGGATATGACCGGGAGCCTTATAGGGGAATTGCAGTCTTCACTAATCAACAGCAGCTTCCATGCTGGGATCAGAAGACAAGTAAAAACAGCAGGCCCCACAGACAACAGAAAGCATGCTGCCTCATGCTAGAAGCATGACTAGACTATCAGAACAATGAATACAACCATACAGAGCAACTAAGGGGATATGACAGCCTCCATAGCAATTTTCCAGATCCCCAGGGCAGCAAATCTGGCTTGGTCCCTAAAAAGTCTGCAAAATAGATAAACAATTGTTTTCCCCAGCTCTGAAATAAAGGGTCATTCAGTTAATGTCAATGAAATAAACTAACATTTGTTGCAAGAAAACAGTTTAAAATATCTGGTAAAGAAACATCTCCTTTAAACAAGTTATTGTTTAATAAGCACAGTTTAGATGAAATTACAAAGACAATCATTCACTGATCTGTGAAACAATTACCACAACCACATACGTCTTTTTTTTTTTTATAGTCAAGGTGCCCAACAGCACTTTGCAAAGCAATACTAGTAAATACTGGTATTTCAATGACTGTTCGACCCAGCCAAATAGCTATTATGAGCTTGGAGGTACCTTACTCAGAGCATGGAACCTTAGAACTTGTCTTACTGGGAAGTTATACCAAAGATATCGCCTCAGCTTTTAGCTAAATGCTGTGAGCTCTTCAACTGAGGCATCGTCTCACTTGGTACTGCAATGCAATATTAGAATTGGAGCACTGGTATAAAATCTGAATCCTCAACTTTCTGGCTCAGAAGCAAAAATGATACCATAGAGGCATTCTAAAAATAGCCAAATGAATAGGGTACGCTCTGCTTAAGTAGATTAGAATTGTGTGCCTAAAGAAAGTATCAGACTTAACCAGGATATTTTTCTTTTTCTTTCTTTTTTAATGTAATGGTTGGTTAAAGAAGATAATGTTGCAACCTCTAAGAAGTCACTTGTGAAACTTCTTGCATAGCCTTCTGAACTGTAGCTTTTCCTAACTTGCAGACTTTTAACTAAGCAATGTTTCAGCCTGATTGAAATTTAGGAGAATGGTAATGAGATGCCATAAAACGTTCTACCCAATTTGTCCTACAGGGAAGTCAGAGTGCATAAGGGTTTGAAAGACAAGTGGCAGAATAGTATTTTTGCAGTTGACAGCTCTCCTGCCATAATCTTGTGTTCTAAATGCTTTAGAGGGAATAAAATAGTGTTTAAATACATTACTGTCAGGGCTGTTACCTAAAAAGGATGGATCTTGGGTGTATATTACTAACAGACTATTTATTTAACTCTCAGCATTAGTATGAGGGAATGATGTCCATGAAAGGACTTGGTGCTATAAAACAAAGAATCAGGAATTTCTCTGGTTAGTATGAGCTATGAAAAGTGAACTGGAAACATGGTCCCCTTCATTTACTAGACAGCTGTAATTTGACCAGTAAAAAGAACAAAGGATAAAACAGTCTGTCATATAATTAGGCTCCTTTGTGATTAGGAAGGAGAGACTGGTGAGTGTATTGAGGAGTCTTATTTATAGCTGAAAAACAAGAGCAAGAAGAGGCTTCTTCTATTCATCTTCCATTCAAAATCAATTAAGCATATTTTGATCCCTTGAAAAGTTCTTTGTGAAGCTGCCTTGTATTTCCATGACTTCAGATAAAATGTCTGTCAAACGTTGTGTTTAAAATAGCTGAATAGAAAGCAATGAACAAAAAGTCAGCTTCTCCTTGAGAGTTACTTCTATAACAATTATTACAGGATGGCCTCACTTACTGAAGACTGAATATTATTCATACTGCTGAACCATGTACATAATACCAGATTTTAGTGCCTCTCTTGTACACTGACAGTGAACTTTCCATTGAGCTGGAAGCTCAATCAGGTGCAGTTTTACTACTGAAGTAAACACAGTTATCTAGCTGGAGACACAGAATTCCATTGCAGATAGTGCAAAGGAAAAGTGTGTTAGCAGAAGAGAAATTTAATTCATTACTCCATTACACCTGTTAATGTCAGTGAGATTATACTGGGGTAAAACTGGTGTAACTGAGTAAAAACAGGCCCAAGAACTACTGGCATTGTAGGGGGCTAAGAATTCTCCTCTTGTCCTCCTCTTCTCTGTCATTCACAAGGTGATATCTAAGCAAATGCTTGTCTAGAAATACAGTTTGACATCTGTACAACATATCCAAACCACTTCAGCCTTCTTTCTCAAGTCATTATCTCTACAATCTGTGGGCCAGTCCTTTGTAACATTTCAGCAGTGGACACCAAGTATTCTTTGCAAGCATCTCTGATGGAATACATTAAGTTTCCTGTGGTGGGTTGCTAGTGTTTGCCAAGATTGAGAAGCATGATGGCATTATCTTAGTTCTTTTGTGAATCTTCTTATTTTTTTCAGATATTTGCTAGTCTCAGAAAGGCTCCACTTACCTTCCCAACTTTTGCCTAAAAGAGTAGTACCATGTGGGCCAACAGAAAAACCCATCATGAGTGAGTTGCAAAAAGGGGATGAGCAATGCAAGCCATGGCTGCTTGTGGACAAACTCTAGAATTTAGCATGCAGTGCTGGCTGCTCAGCATATTTAGTAAAGATCTCTCCCCTGCATCGCTGCCTGCTGCAGCACTTATTACTTGTAAGATCTGGGATATTATTAAAAAATAACCTACCAACTAGGGATTCCTATGCCTGCCTGCACAGAATGACAGGCTAAAAGGCAGCAGCAGCATCTGGTTAATTACTATGATTCTTAAATTTCCAGACAGTCATTATTTCAAGACTTTGACATGATAATACGGACCTGTCTCACTATGAAAAAGTGAGGGTTCTTCAAGGCATTTAATATTCACTGTTAGAGCTTTACTAATACCGAAGTACTGTACAATGGAGTATGTCAATCTATTAGCTACGGGAGCACCTTTTTGTTCACAGATGTTGGACGCCTTAACTGAATTTCCTGTTTTGGTTTTTGTTTTGGTGGAGGAGAGAGATTATCTGCCACATAGTTATTTTTAATGAGCTGCATGGATGTTTTTCCTTAAAAAAAGGAAGAAACCAAAACCCTGTACATTAACAGCCATCTATGGATTAGGTCCAGCTAAATCAGCTCATATGTAATTTGTGGACTAAAATGAGACTCTGAGAGGTCAAGTCCTGGTTTCCTTGAAAATAGAATCCAGTTTAGTTTTAAATAAATCATAGCCAATTCAAGGAATTTCAAAGCTATTTATGAAATACCAAAAGCTGCTGAACTCCATGAGCATCTGCAACTCTCACTGGTTCCATTGAGAGTTGCCAGGGTTAAGTAAACACTCCAAATCTCTTGTGATTTGACCAAAAAATAGTGAGGAGAGCTGGTCAAAATTTATTAATTGAAACTTTTTGCATTAAAAAAACCTAAAAATGACTCTTTGACTAAACTGAATATTTTGTGTTAAAAATTCTGGCTTCGTTGAAAACTGAATATGTCATTTATTCAAGAAAATCGTGGAAGAAAAGTTGACAAAATAATTTATTTTTAGTTTCATTGAAATGGTTTCATGAGGACAAAATATTTCCAAAATCGCTCTAGTAGGGAGTTATACAACAGCTGTGCAATGACTACACAAATGGCATAGTCAGAATACCATCAACGATAGCTTGCAAAGTCTTGGATCTCAGAACTTGCTATATACCTAATGACAAATCCTGAGGCCCTTACTCACTGATGCCAATGGGAATTTGCGTTAGGAAGGACTAAATAAAATTTATTGAAAACCTTATCTTGAGTGCTCCCAACTCAGCACTTAAGCATGTGTTTAAGTGTTTGGGGTCTTGATTATGAAAGAAGAAAGATTAGTATGAATATCAGTAGCATCAAATTCTTAAGGCTTATAGAAGAATATAACAGAAAACTAAATCACTTAAATTTTAATATTCTCTCTCCCAAAAAGCATAATAAAATTCCAATTGAAGTTGCTTAAGTGCATATACCAACAACAGAAGCATTAAAAAAAGCCTAGGCTATCATTAGCTAAGTGTTCAGCCAACTCTGGCAACCTACAACTGTGGTTTTGCATTCTCCATATTATCCCACCAAAACAAAAAAGACTTCTCTTTACATCTTCAGAGTGGGAGAATTCAAAAACTTCCTCTAGTCGCTGCTTCCCTTGCCCTGTGTTTCACATGAAAAAAAAGGCTCTAATAGGACTACTTCCTGAACACAAAATTGCTGTTCTACTTTTGGTGACCTTTGAGCCTGCTTGACAGTAAATATGATAAAGCTAAAAAACTTTGTTAGACTCCATCTTCTCACAGTAGAATTTACTGTGTTAATTTTGATTGTTCCTGCTGTCTTAGTCAACCTAGCAACACAGTTCTCTCTTGACTGTCACATCAAGTTTCTGACCACTCCTGCAGAATGAGTCTGAATTTAACCTTGCTTCCTAACATAGTTCATGTCTTTGTGACTGCTGGGCTAGTTTAATGCAATATTGTACGTTATGGCTCATCTGAAAAAAATCACCAAGAAAGAAAATTATAAGGCAATATTTTATAGGCTAGAGGTTCTGTAAAAAGCTGCTGCCAGAATTTTAACTTATACCAAACAAATTCAGTGTGCCAGTGCAGTTTTGAGAACACTGCTTTGGCTTGCTGCCAGAAATCAAATTCATTTTCAGATTGCTCTAATGACTTATAAAGTCATGCACCATTTGGCAGCTGTGTATTTGAGATACTTACAATCCTAGTAAAATCCTGAATGTTATCTGAATCCATTCTATGTTTGTATGAAATATCACACATAAGACAAAACTGTCACTTTTCAGCGCTATTTTTCTAAAGGTCGGGAAAAATCATTTTTCAGCAATGTATTTTTTACATATCTTCACAAGCATTTTTTCTGTTGTTTAGCCAGCAGCTGCTCGCATAACCCCGCTCCCTCCTCCCACCAAAAACAAACAAATGAACTTAGGTATAGTAGGTGTGGAAGGCAGGTGGGGGAAAATGCTCAGAGTATCTATTCTTATAAGCCCCTTTGTTCTTGGTCTGCCCTATGCTACATTATAGATGGACATTTCAGAGCCTGTAAAGCAAAAGCACTGCGCTTTGGGAAAAAAAGAGCAGTGAAAAGGAATTTGAAATAATGTTGATGACAATGAGATGGCACTATTATTTGTGGCCAAACATTTTCAACACAGGTGCCTAAAAGGTCAGGCACCTAGGGATTGTCTACATGAACAATTAGTTTGCAGCAAGCTGAGCTGTAAATCTACCCTGCATGACCCTGCTATGGATTAACTGTCTGTGAAGACCCTGTATCAAAGAGCACTAGACAAAAAACAGATTAACAGTGTCAGCAGGATCCAAAGGACAATTACTCCATGGCAGGTTAGTGCAGGGTAGAGTCAGAGTCCAGCTTGCTGAAACTAAATGTTCATGTAGACAAGCCCTTTGTCACCTGCTTTACATTAAAATCAGTAGGAGCTTGGTGTGTTCAGTACCTCTGAAAATCTTGTCACTTATTCTGAAGCCTAAATTAAGCTAGGCAAAAAATTTCAGCTGAAACTTATTTTGCCACCCCCATCCCAAAATGCAGGTTTGAGTTGACTGAAACATTTGGCTGCTTGATATTGATTTCACTGAATTGTCTGAATTTTTTTCTTCAAAAAAGTAAATCTGTTCCATTTAGACATTTTCAAAATGAAAGATTTCAATTTTTTATTTCAAATGACATTATGTTTCAAAATTTACTTCAATTTTTTAAAAAAAATAAACATTTAAGAAAAGATTGAAAATGAAATAAAACATTTTGTTTTGGGTCTGTGATGGGACGTGCCTGCCCCACACTGGGACTGCAGGGGTTAATTCCTCTCTTTGGGCTGAGGAGGCCATGCCTCCTATACCCTGCTGGGCATGCTCCAGCTGGAGGCCAGGTATAAAACGAAAGCCCAGTTCATTTGGGGCTGACTTCCTGAGAGGAAGGAGAGATATTGCAGACTCCTGTGGAAGCACCACTGATGCTTCATGACATGGAGACAAGCCAAATGGCAATGACCCACAACCCCCCGTGCTCCAGATACCACAGAAGGAAGAGACACGCGGGAACCAGGAGACCACAATCAGCAAAGATGCGGGTAGAAAGTAATGCAGGGGGGCTTTGTGGGGAGGGGGTTAGAGATCAGGAGACTAGCTCAGTGTGTTTTGGCCAGATCCCTGCTGAGCTGGTGGCAGGCAACCCCGCCACTGACAGGGCTCTGGGTTTGGACCCGGTGGAGAGGGAGATCCCGGGTCCCCCTATCCTGGTCACCATCACGCTAGGGTGGCAGCCTGCCTCATTACTGTACTGACTCCAGCTGCTAGGTCACACGGCCCTGATCATGAGGACCGCGCTACTGACTCTGGCTGCTAGGCTGCATGACCCCAATAGAGAGGGCAGGTAGATTGACTTTGGCTGTTAGTCCACATTAGTCTGAGACCCAGAGGGGTTGTGCAGACTTGTCCGCAGGCCTATAATGCAGGCCCCACCCCAAAAGGAGATAGGGTGTGCATGACCCATGACAGGGTCCAACAGAACATTTCATTGGACCCAAAACAGTTTTTTCACAATTTTTGAGTTTACCAAAATGTTTGAAAAGTTTTCGTTTCAGCTTGACCCAAAATGATTTCCTCTGCCCCATTTTTTTGGAATGGCCAACAAACCTAAAAATCAGCCATTCAGACAGCTCTATCCTAAATATAAAAGTAAACTTTTGACTTTAGGTACAAAAGTTTTTGCTTCTTTTTTCCCAGCATAATTATATTTAGTTTTGCTACTTTTATTTTAAGGTTTTGTGGATCCTATCCCATTACTGAAATAAAAATTAAAAAAGATGCTTACATTTTATGTCTATTTCTGAGAAGGTGTCCCAGGATTTATCTTAGTTTGTCAGGATGAAAAATACAGCAAAATGTTTCTGTGATGACTCAGACCATTATTTATTCTCCTTGTGCTTTCATAAGAAAAACCTGACTCAAAAGTATAATGACCACTACCATGTGTCATCTGCAGGGACTGAATCTGGAAATGTCAGCACTTAATGTATGGGAAGGGTAGGGTGGTCTAGTGGTTAGGGTTCTAGCCAGGGACTTGGGTATCTAAGTTTAATTCCCTGCTGTATTGAAGACTCCCAATTTGACCTTGGGCTAATCATTTAGTCTCTCTATGCCTCAGTTCTCACACTGCCTCATACTGTGTTGTGAGGAAAAGTACACAAAACATTGTGAGATGCTCAGATACTACAGCAATGGGAGATATATATATATATATACACACACACACTTTAGCCCAAGTGATAGACCCATCTATCTAATGCAGTACACATATTATCTGGCAGCAGCAGTAGATTCTTATCCTCTGTGAACCAGCCCAGTTGAGAAGGAAAAAGGCACAATTATCCATTGTAGTTCAATAATTCATCCAGTTAGGGAGCTGGAATAAAAACATGCTACTTACCACAACTATGCAAAACAGCTTGAATGCTGGATTTTCTAACATTAAGAATAAATGAAATTCAGAATATATAGTTAAAAACTTGTGAACAAATGAGTGAGGAAACTGAGATTGGGTTACAGGTTTTCTGTGGAAAAAAATATTCAAACTTCTGAGGGCAGGGACTGTATCTTCACATGCTTGTATCGTACCAAGCATAATGAGGCTTTCAGTACTACTGCAACAGAAACAGGTCCAACAGAAACAGGTCCAGAGTCACAATGAACCTTACTGCCTGCCTACTCTTACTGTTCTCAAAAGCACTAGACACAGATAGTTGGGGATGGATTTTCAAGATCGCTCAGCTCCCATTAGCAACACCTGAATCAAGTGCTCAGATTTTCAAAAAAGTTCAGCACCTTGCTGTTCTTTATGGGAGACACACCTTCCCGAGTATTGTGATAAATACATTGTGAGGTACTCTAGTAGTGAGGTACTCTAATAGTATGGGGTGGGAGCCAGATAAGTATTGAATATTGACAGACAGAGGAACAAAAAGTTTAGATACAGATCCAACAAACAGATCAGACCTCAGTAATCAAATTTGAAGATTATTTTACCTCAAATACTGGCTATTGCTTTGTGCAATTGCCTTTAAAAATTAGACTTACTTCAGACAGCAACTGTAATTGGACCAAGCCAGTATATTAGTTTTCTTGTGGATAATAAGCTGAAACACCAATTCTATATAGTCCTCATTCTGACAACTACGGATTTGACTCCTATGAAAATGTCTCCATTTGCACACGCAGAAAGACTGATCACAGAGTTTGTTAACATACAAACAATGTTTTTACAACTAATTTAACAATTGGCTGGGGGGAAAATGCTCATTGAGTATGTTATGTGATTATTATTCAACCAGCTCTGTTAAGTGGGTTAGGGGAATGCTTGATGTAAGTGATGGACACCAGATGGCTCCACCTCATTAGTAATCCTACACAATCTGAGGCATAGGAGGCAAGGTGGACCTGAGGGGAAAGTAGTATGAACAAGCCATACCTCGAGAGTGGGATAGAGTGAATTCTATAACAAGCACTTTGGTGTACTTGCAGTTATATCTAGGAGGATAGAGAAAAGGAACAGATGTAAATGAAGAATATAATTTGACTGAGCAGGATCAGAAACACAATGAGGGGCAGGCTGCATCTGCAGTAGGTTTGCAAATTCCTAGCCTCTGAGTCAGATACAACCTACTTGATGTATTAATCTGATCCCCATGACTGACTAAGACTGCAGGATTTAATATTTAATATAAAAATATTTTTTCTAGTTTTTACAGCTTCTGAATGTGAAGCAATGCTATGCAATCTTACTGAGTCCACAGATAGAAAGCTTGGAATAAATAAAAGATGGCTTAAGCATTCCAACCATGTACCAAAAGAGCAATGAAGGTGATTTCTGCAAATAAAAAATCCTACTATTTTTTAAGTTCAACCCCTGTACTTGTATCCTTCATTTCTGGTATCCCTTTCCTATTATGGGTGTGTAAGATGAGGAGTGGAAGGGAACCAGATACCACAGTCTGTGTGGTTATGGTTTTAAACAATTGATTTTGTGGCACATGTAAATTGGGCATCAAGAGAAAAGATATTTATATATTTGGGGGCAAATAGATCATGACATTGAACAGTTAAAGGGGCTTATTCACAGTACATGACGACAATCTGGGGAAAGAACTGTGCATGAGTCATTCCTATGAAAGATTTCAGAGTGGTAGCCATGTTAGTCTGTATCAGTACTGTATCAAGTACTCCTTGTTGTTTTTCCTATGAGAGTACACTAACTAAAATATTAGATCATTTCATTTACAGGGTATGTGAGCATGGTGATGGAGGCTATATAAGAACTAGATAGATAGCTACCAGGGTTCAAATACTCATTTTCCATGTTGTAACTGAACGGTTCCCCCTGGGGTGCTACCTGGAACTGGGGTACCACTGAGCCCTCTGACCCACGATCCTCGGCTCCCTCTTACACTGTACTGCTGTGACAAAGCTGCAGAACTGCTCCTGGTCCCACACTTCCTCCAGCATTCACACAGGTAGGCACATACCCAGCTGAAGTTACATGCAGGCTATCTGACCAGCCACTATATACCAACAATAGAGAGGCTACAGGCAAAATAACCACAAGTTTCCCAGCCTAGGCTTGAAATTAGACAAAGGTTTTTAACCATCAGAGGAGTGAAGTTCTGGAACAGCCTCTCAAGAGGAGCAGTTGGGGGTAAAAAACCTAACTAGCTTCAAGACTGAGTTTGATAAGTTTATGGAAGGGATGGTATGATGAGAGTGCCTACAATGGCATGTAGCCGATCTGGAACTGCTAGTAGCAAATATCCCCAATGGCTGGTGATGGGACACTAAATGGGGATGTCTCTGACTTACTATAGAGAATTATTCCCTGGGTGTCTGGCTGTTGGGTCTTCCAAAATGCTCAGGGTCCAAATGATTGCCATATTGTAGGGCGACAAGGAATTTTCCCCCCAGTTCAGATTGACATAGCGTATCCTTACACCCTCATTAACCAAACACATGCTTGATAATAATCCCAATCTCCATAGCAAGGAGGGGTATCCAAGAAGGGGTAACTTGGCAAAGGTGCCCTTGGTCAGTCTGTCTGCCATTCAAAGTTAAAAGACCAATGCTTAATTTGTATTGGCGCTTGCTAAGGACTGAGCCCTGGTACCTCTACGCTTGGCAGTTCATAGTCTTGGCACCTGTGGGCTTGCCACATCAGTTACAAAAGTAAAAAAAAAATTTTTTGAGCCCTGATACCTTCTTGCATGAGCCCCGGCACTTCTTTCCTTACAAATTAAGAACTCTAAAAGGCCAACCTGTTGTCTGGCTTTTGGGCTTCCTTCATATTTTACACTTGCATAATACAAACTGGGCTTTCTAACTTAAATGCAGCTTTTTTGAGAGACACACAAAAATAGAAGTATGTTTGCCTGTTGGGAGACATTTAACATTCTGGTGCATACAGCCATCTTGCAGCTAATAACTGTCAGCTAGTGGAGGCAGATTTCTCACTTTGCTGGGCTCACATTTCTATTCAGGATAGATCAGCGAGGCTGAGGTCGAGTAACAGTTTACTTTTGGTATGAGACTCTACAGGAAGTAGTTGGGAGACTGCAGTGAATAAAGGCTTAAAACATTAATTTGCTGGGTAAATGGGCAATGGATGAAAGAAGATAAAAGATAATTAGTTTATTTATAGGATACTCATCTGTTAGCTTTGAGGAAGTATCCATGTTTGATATGCAATGTAATGTGTACAACCAAATGGCAAAATATTTTGTATTTGAATAACATACAGACAAGCAACATTACCTACTTTTTCACAGTATGAATTTAGGTTATTTTTTGCTTTCAAATGGAGTTGTTTTTTTTTTATTGCATCTTGTCTTCTGCATCTGTTGGCTTAATTGCATAAGGAATAGCACTTCAAAGAAGTAATAACTGGCAAATCTGAACAGATATATTTAGTGGAAAGATGACATGAATATTAATTTAATTAATTACTTTAAAGGCAGTTATAGTTAGAAAAGTACAGCTTCTTATTCAAAAGCTCTCTTCCCTTTAGATATTCCTGCCAGAGATGTCAATAATGAACATCAAATATATGCAACAGTTTTATTACTAAAATAATGGCAAAAATTAATATATGTTCAAAATATTTTTCCAGCAGTATAAATTGTTTCATGTTTTCCCCAACATGTAAACTAGTTCGTTCAAGACATTTCGCAACATTAGATAATGTACCAACTTTAATCCTAGCTGCTTACTTTATAACAAACATTAGCTTTCACTTTTTAAAAATTTGTGCTAGTGCTACAGAAACTATTACACAGCTATGAGTGAATTGGATGTCATTGTGCTTCATACCCTAAAAGAAATGTTGACTGAGCTGCAACGCCAGAATCCTTATTGCTAGTGCTGATGCATGAGGTATAAAGAACCCAGCTGAACTTGCAAATTCCAAAGTTTTACTCTGTAGAATAAAAATTGTTTTACTTATAAACTGAACAAACATAATATGGAAGTGATGAGGAGAGTATTGAATCCCCCTATTCTGAATATAACCATACTTTAATGGATACTGGCTCTCAGATGTATCATTCTGTAAAAATGGTCCCTTAAGGACTACATGGAAATATCACTGCCTTTAATTTAAGCCTTTATTCGTATTATATTGAACAGCAATCTTTTGATGTAGGTTTTAAGGAGAATACAGACTTGATTTACATACTTTAATAGTTTGCCTCATAAACCAGAACTATAGATTACTTAGCATATTTTTGACATACTTGCCAAGTGTATATGAGAGAGGGTTTCTCTCCACCAGTCTATGTGCACATGAAACTATCACTGGCTTTAATGGGATTTGAGAGATTAAACTGACTGGAGAATCAACCCCTGTGCATTTGAAATGGTCATCTTTCAGAGTAATAAATGTCATGACAGTGCCAGACTTTGACTTTTTATAATTCAATGTGTTTACTCTTTCCTGGGGGAGGGCAATTTAGATGCTAAGGATCAACTTCTACATTGTAGGCACCTAAACTGTGCCTGTAAAATACATTTGTGCATAAGCAAAATTGATGACTACATGAGCTAAAAAGATAATTGCATAGATCTATCTTGTATTATATAAACTAATGCAATTATTTGTGTGGGCCCTCAGTCTAGGCAAAGCACTCACATTTGCTCATACAAGTGGGTATTTGTATGACAGTCACCTGCATACATGCCCATTTTCATGTGAAAATGTGGAGTTTGTACGCAATGAATGCTTGCACAGGGCCTGATCTGAAGGCTGCTGAGGTCAAGGGACACACTCCTGTTGACTCCAGTGGACTTTGAATAAAGATAATAAATTTTGCAGGAGCAAGTTTGATGGCCATTTTTAATATTTAGCAAAAGATACATAACTGGACCTCTTAATGACAGATGGTTGATTATAGTGTGCTGTATTTTCTAAACTCCAGTAATCTGTAGGCTAAATTATGGACATTTTAATTCCCTAATGTAAACAAAATGTGACAAATTGGTTCAAATTAAATGTGTTAAAATATTTAAACGCGCATATAGGACAAAATTAGTATAGATCACACTCTTCTGAGTGATGTGTGACAGATGTTCTTTGGAGCAGACCCAATGGATTGCTTTTTTTCCCAGAATAAATGGTTGCATCAAAAAGTAATTCAGCTCAACATTATAGGTCATTGACTTAGACGTGTCCACTGGGAATGATTAAAGCAGCATCTAGCTCTACTGGTTGCTTCTCTGGGACACTGCAAACATTACATCAATACAAATTTGCTCAGCTGCTTGTAGAAAGAATGACATAATAGAACCAAACACAATTTGTTATCTCTCTGCCTGAATAACAACAGCATTTGAGATATCAGGAAATACAGAGCAGCAAAAACAAACTAAGTGGTCAGATCGCATCTTAATTTAAGTTGCTTCCTGAAACACAATTTGACTCCTGGGTGAGGACACTATTTTCTATTCCATATGCATGGTTATTATATTAATGTTCTTGTCTTGCCAAAAGAAGCACAACTGCTTCTAGTAAAGGCGTCATTTTTTAAAAGGCTACTTTACAAAAAAATAACCTAGAAATAGGAAATGCTGGAAGGGTCTCCATAGACACATCAAGTATGTCAGGAAACATTGTTAGGGCTCATTTTGCTTGTGGATACATAAGCGGTCTACTTTGGATTTAATTGAACTTTGTTTCCACCTCAGCAGGAAAGAGTATGTGAAATGAAAACTACAGTATAATTATCAATATCTCTGAAATGGATGTCTTTCTTCAGGCAAGGGCAAGATCTAAGAAATTACACACCTTGTGAATCATGTAATTTCTGGTTACAAGATTCAGTAGACCTGAAAGCTAAATTAAAACTCAGACCTGTTCAACCTTATGCACAGATAGCTTTTTGAACTAATTAGTGCACTATGATTTATGCAGGTTGTGAAGCTAAAATATTAATTTATCCAATGCATTTTTTTTCCTTTTGGAAAATCAGATTATTTGATTTTGCTTTGCAATGGTGCTACTCCTGGAAAAAGTTGCTTTCATACTTGTTTTCACACTTAAAAATCCAATCTAAGTAATAAACATTTTGGCTTCTATTCAGTAATAAATTGCATCTTCACAGTTAAACCGGCAGCAGGACTTTTGTAGGCCCACCAAGAAGTGTACATGAAGAGATTACACAGCTGACAAACAAGGCTAAAAGGCTCACAAAATATCTTTGATTCCTGTTAAGAACTAAGGATGAAATCCTGATCTCATTGAAGTCAATGGCAAATTCCCATTGACTTCAGTGGGGGCAAGTGTTCACACTGAGTACAAAGATTATAGGGGAAGATACTGGGAAGATAACTGAATTGTCATCATAGTGGTAACATCTTTTGAAGATGAAGTAAACTTTTGACCACCCCTACATACAGAAAACATATATACAGGGCAAGATAACTTTCCCATGACTTTTTAAAATCTGTAGTGAGATTGCCTTTGCAACTGTACCTATGGAACGATGAAGGGCAAAAAGAATCCCAACCTGCAAGTGATCATGAAGTCATGCTAATGGTTGGGTTTAAGTGTAGATGAGCAAGCTAACATGAATGAACATGAATTATATTTTGGAAGAGTTGAGTTCAAACCTATGCAGAAAACCACCGTACCTTTGCTTGAATTACCATTTGGTTATGTCTGAACTGCACATTCTCCTCCATGAGTAATCCCATACATTTTACTGAGATGATGTGCATACTGAAGGTTCTTCAGGGCTGATCCTTGAAATTCTATGATGGATTTACTTTCCTCAGTGAAAAAACATGCTGACCACAGAAGACATTCAGTCATGCTGAAATGGTGGGAAATGCCATTGGTCTGCCGGGAAGAATTAAATCACTTCAGTCTTCTGTTGTTAGTTAATGTCTGAAAAGGTCAGTGGGGTGAAAGTCAGCCATATAGAGAAAGGCCAAGCCAAAAGCTTACACACCAGGCAAATCTTTATTTGGGGGACTTAAAAGGAAATTAAATAGCGTATAGGCCTTGTGTTGATCCTCTGTACCGGGTGACTTTCACCCAGGGTTAGAAACTCTTTACCTTGCCACATGCATACAATAGCCATTGTTTGAGAGATGAATTTTGAAGACACCAATCAATTATGAATTTGAATCAATTATGATTATCTGGGCATTTATGTAAAAGTTAATGAGAAGTGGCATTTTTAGCATGGCTGACATCTATTAAGTAACATTTTTGTTATGAAACGTTAATTACATTCACTTTTGGGAGATACTGCTAAATACACAATGTGATACAGCATGGCCAGAGGGCGGCATAAGAGTGTTAGCAGGGGGCCTTATTCCCTGCCAGGGGAGGAAGGTTTGCTTTAGATTAACTAGAACAGCTGTGGCCAGTTAGAGCACCTGACTCCAGTTAGAGCACCTGACTCCAGTCATGGGATATAAACCCCTGCTTCAGTCAGACAGGGGGTGGTAGTTGAAGGAGAAAGGTTGGATTGGAGCAGAGTGCAGATTGCAGAAGAGAAGAGTTTGTCCAGAGAGAAATAGAAGGTTTGGAGGAGTGCTGCGGTGGATTGGGAAGCCCAACAGAAACCCTAGGTAAGGGGCACCAGGCTTGTATAGAAGAGAGGCGAGAAGCCCTTCACAAGCTGACGGGTATGAGAGGGAAGTAACCCAGGGGAAGAAACCGCTAGTCAAGTGGTTCACCACAACCCCAGGGCCCCTGGGTTGGGACCTGGAGTAGAGGGCGGGCCCAGGTACCTCCCTCTCCACTCCCCTCCTCCAAGGACACTAGGGGAGTGATTAAGAACTGGTTCAGAGGCAAGCAATATCGCCCTGAACCTACCCCAGAGAAGAGAAAGCGCGAGACCCAGAGAACAGTACCGGCAATTTGCCACAACAAATTATCTTTATCAAAACTATGATAAATGAGAATATAAGGGTGTGTGAAATACCATCTCCTTCTGCTATATGTGCCATTCAAAATACGTAGCTTACCTTTCTGTGTGCCTACAGTGCATAGATATGCATGATATTTCCAATTCCACAGACTCCATCTATCAGATCCACACACACATCTTTTAAATTGTACTACATGCCTTAGGCCTAATTATGTAATGAATCATACTGATAAGTGTTCATGGAAATGAAGGAAAATATAACTTGAAAAGATCTGCAAAGAAATCAAGGATTGTTCTATCCATCTTAAGCTCTTTAGGCAAGAAGCCAGCATCTGTGAGAAATTTCTGGTTTGAATGCTATCTTTCTAACTAATAGTCATTCTAACTTCTGATGGTAGCAACACAACTTCTCTCTTCCCTCCTATCATGGAACTGCTTCCCAAACCGTGGTTTGTGTAACACTGGGAGTCTTTCAGAGCAGTGACCTACAGAGTTCTGACTGGCCACGTGGTGCCAGCTCTACTTGTTCTTTCTAAAGGTGTCCAGGTATACGGGGAGACTTTGGCAAACCAGTAAAGTGCTTGAACCCACTATGGCTTATTGTTAAAGGTGGCCTAGTCAGCAAGCTGTAAATTGGCCATTCAGCAATCTCAGCTTGACCAAGGCAGGAGGGGAAGGGGTTTTGGGTGCCACAGCAAGGGCAGCTTGACCCCGCGTCCTTCCTATAAGAGTTGTGTTGCCCCTCCTTGCAGCAGCTCTCCCCTTCCGTCCCCCCCGCGGCAGCTCCCCCCAGACCGGGGAGCCGTGCAGAAGCTCCCTGCCCCAACTCACCTCTGCTCCACCTTCTCCCCAAGCACGCCATCGCTGCTCCACTTCTCCCGTCTCCCAGGCTTGTGGTGCCAATCAGCTGTTTGGCGCCACAAGCCTGGGAGGGAGAGAAGCAGAGCGGGGCGGCGTGCTCAGGGGAGGAGGCAGAGCATGGGTGAGTTTGGGTGGGGAGTTCCCCTGTGTGCTACCTCCCACCCCCTTTTCTTGCTGCAGGCGGCCCTCCCCATACCCCCTCTGCCCCAGCTCCCTCCACCTAAATGCTAACGATGACCGGGGTGGCGAAAGATCCAGCTGCTGCGGTCACCACCAAAGGACCTGAAATGCCGTCCCCAAAATACTAGCACCCTAGGCAACTGCCTAGGTCATCTAATGGGTTGCACCAGCCCTGTCCCCACCGGCAGACGGGCTGCCGCTGTGTCACTCGAAAGCCACACTCAGCTTTGGTAATTATCGAGGGTTGGGGGTGTTTTACTAATCTTGTTACGGACATGTGAAAGTGCTTGAGATTAGTAAGGTTTAGCTTTAAGTGAAAGCACTCTTGTGTTGTCCTGTTTGTGCCAGCCATCTATCGGTTAGATGGCCATGTCTCCCCTGATTTATTTCCTGACATCTCCTTGCACAGAGAAAAAGTTACCAAGAGCTTTGGGTTGAAAGAACCCCAGGTAACACATGCTTGTCATTGTAAATAAGAAGAAACAGGGGGAGAGGCCAACCTAGCTGTCCTACTAGGAGGAGAAGAGGAAGTAGGAGAAATCCTCAGGGATTGGAGCCAGCATGATATTTGCATGCTCCCAAACACTGGCTACAGTTCACCAACCATTCCTGGACATCTTGGCATGTCTGGCACTACTATAAATTTCCTTTGTTCTTGTGATCCTGGAGTGAAAGATTGTAACTGCTCCCTGTGGAGGTGTGCAAAGGGCAGCATGTCTTATAACCACTCCACCGCTTATGTGAACTTAGAGAGAGTCAGCAACAATCTTGACCTATGAAGTACAGGTCAATATACTGTGGCCAGTATGTCCAATACTTAATAATTCTGCAGCTAATAAAGAGTGTAGTTCCAAAATTCATCTCTATCCCAGCAAGGGCATAGGTCTGTTGCAAGTTGTAAAACAAAATGAATTACCACTAGATTACATTCAGTCACAGAAGAAAGAAAACACTTTATCTGTTGGTTAATTGATAGCCATTTTAATGAAAGCAAAATAGGCCCAGAACAAATGGTCATGGCATTTCTTTGCTATTGCTCCTACTAGTCAGCTATGCTGCAACAAGACTGATGCAGAATGTTAATGACAACTATAGTACAAAAGGTTCTGAATAAGGATGCCACACACTCATTATACTACATCTGCAGTATATGGTCCACTCAAATTCAGTGAATAGATGGCTTAATTCTCTGTAGCCTGTTAATGACAGAAGTTCTAAGATGTTTTTGCTTTCATTGTCTGAGACAACTATCTTTTTGAGCGAATTTTTAGGGTCATCAAGCCTAAAAATATTAAAGACTCAAGCTGATTAGAAAAAAATCTGATGAAACAATTCTTCATCACAATTTGCTGAAACTGAAATGTTCCACAGAGAAGTTTTCATTTCAGTGAAGTTCCTCTGGAAACCTGCCATCCAATATCATACATGTTTCTGATGGAAATTTTCCATGCATATTTCTGATGCATACAGGAGATCAGACTAGATGATCAGAATGGTCCTTCTGGTCTTGGAATTTGAGATGGAAACTTGCCACATAGCTTTCTGGTGGAAACCTGTTTAATTTTCAGCTCTTTTACCTGCTGGAGTACCTCAGAGCTTCCGAGGGTTCACAGCTCCATCCCCTTTTGCAGAGACTCTAGAATTTCTTTGTTTTCATTTAAATCAGAATGAAGGTAAATTCTAAAACAGCAAAATCCTTTGCGATGCAGAATACCTTTCTCTACCCTTCTCCAATGCAGACGTCACTGAAAACCCTACATGTAGCTTGACAGAACAACTACCTCAAACATTAATAATGAAAAAATATATTGAAGTACATGTTGAATTTCAGCCAAAAAGAAATGTTTCAAATAAATTAAGGGGTTAGAAAAGTAATGACAAAATGTGCAGCTTGTAAGAATTTTCACACGTGTATGGAATTTTTTCTTCTGTTGATTTTTTGGTTTATTAGGCTTCAATCCTGTAAGGACTTATGCACATGCTTAACTTCAATCACATTAGTAGTGCTGCTTATGCTCTCAAATTTAAGTATACATCTTTGAGAATTAATAAGTGTGTGTTTTGCTCAGGAGATTATTTTGAGGTATAAAGATATCGTTGGTGTCATTCCTAAATAATTTTATTTTTATTGCTGTAACCAGGCAGAGCAGGTGTGAGCTTTTGCCAAGGCTGCAGGCATTAACTAAGACCTGACAGACTCCTAGCTGGAGACCAGACCAGTTCACCTGTATGTTAATTTTGTTCAAAATAGGTATTAGTCTTGTAAGGAAGAATTTACCATTTAGACTATGTAATGCTTGTAAATTGCTGTATGCATTAATTTCACTTGTAATGTCTGCATTCCATGTTATAAGAAAATATGTACGTTTTGCTTTATAACTTTGAAAATGTTTACTCTGAACTTGTGAACCCAGCCAGGGGAATCATCCCTCCATCCCTCTCCCCTCTTCTACTCATGGAGGAGTATGCACAAAAGGCCTCATCCCATCACTTTAAATGCTGGAAGAGGGAAATAAAAATAGCTGT
This sequence comes from Chelonoidis abingdonii, assembly GCF_003597395.2. Taxonomy (NCBI): domain Eukaryota; kingdom Metazoa; phylum Chordata; order Testudines; family Testudinidae; genus Chelonoidis; species Chelonoidis abingdonii. The sequence continues at coordinate 73,083,745 of NC_133769.1, read as the reverse complement.
GAGATTTTTTTCATCCCTTTGCTATTTGAACTCTCACAAGGCCAGAGAAACCAAATTGAAGCCAAAAGATCTCTGGGGATTACCTACTGGGTCCACTCTGAAAGACAATTTGAATTGACAGATCTCTACAACTCTGTCAGTCTTAGCATTTAGATGGTAACTCATTTGTGTGTATATGTTTGCTTGCTTTAACCTGTAAATAACTCTTATTTATTTCCTTAATTAACCTTTAGGAAATTTGTTACAGGATTGGTGACAGACATTGTCTTTGACGTAAAAGTCTACAGGCATTGTCTGATGTAAGTGATTGGTCTTTTGGACTGGAAGCAACCTGAACATAGTGTGATTTTTGGTGTAAGTGACTGTAATGGTGTGAGACTCACCACCTGGCGCCTCCTGCTGGTGACTCCGGAAATTAGCTCTGTCCAGTGGAGCGCCCCCTCCTGGTGGTGTCGCATCCATCATTCTTCCCTCTGTTGCTGTCTCTGGACCCGCATTGCTGCCTGCTCGGCAGCATCCTCTTCAAGGCCACTGCCCTCCGGCAGTGCCCCTTAGTCCATCTGCACCCTCTTCTGGGGGTCGGTGATCAGCAGTCCTACAACCCAGCCACCATGTCCAACCACCTTCTGAGTCTAATCCCTCTTGTCAGGGATCTGGCATAGTACAATGGCTGCTCTCTACGGCCAATGTCTGGGTGTACTGCAAGGGAGGTAGGAGGGGCAGTCCTCCTTCTCTCCTCTAGTCTGTCTGCTTCCCTGGGCCGCTTCCTCTACGGCTGCTTGCACCCGCTAGGCCCTTCCTTTCAGAGCCTGCAGCCTGGCAGGCTATGGGCTCAAGCTCCCTAACCTTCCCGAGCCTGTCCAGCACTGCACTGTCCACAGTGCTAGTCTCCACCCTTGGAGACTGACCTTCTCCTCTCAAAGGCCTGGGACAGACTCACTGCTCCTGCTCTGGGCAGCCTTTATATAGGGCTGAGCCTGGCCCTGATTGGCTCACAATAAGCCCTTCTTTAATGACTCCCTGTCTGTGCAGGCGCTCTGGCCTGCCGCAGTCCACACTCTCAGGGAGTGGGGTAGTCCGCCCCACTACAGTGACCATTTATCAGTAAGTCTAGTTTGTCTGGTGGCAAAATGAATTGGATTGTCTAAGGAGCCTGTCTGTGACTTCATGATAAGACTGTTATAGTGAACACGGAGTTCACATTTATTACTGGCTTGGTGAAATCTAATTATAGAATATACCACCAGCTTGGAGTGTCTGCCCTATTTTTCACAGTGTTCCCTGAGGTAGGCATGCATAGTCGTGAGCCATTCCTGTTTAGTTGAAGTATAATATGAATAAATGGATATAACTTATTTTCTAGACTGTGAACAGATATTCATTAATATGGTAAATGTTCATTAATAATCTTTGCAGTTTGAGAACATCTAATGTTTAAGTATCTGCAAATTATCAGAAGGGTAACCGTGTTAGTCTGGATCTATAAAAGCAGCAAAGAATCCTGTTGCATCTTATAGACTAACAGACGTTTTGGAGCATGAGCTTTCATGGGTGAATACCCACTTCGTCGGATGCATCCAACGAAGTGGGTATTCACCCATGAAAGCTCATGCTCCAAAACTTCTGTTAGTCTATCAGGTGCCACAGGATTCATTGCTATCTGCAAATTGAGTTGCAAGTAGTTTATTCGCATCTTCTCTGAACCTAGTCCAAAGAATATAGAATTTATGCTTTCTGTGCAATGTAGCACCAGGAGTTTGTGATTGACATAATTTCCCTTTTGTTTATTGAAAACATGTTTTACCACAGAGTGCATAATTAATCCCAGGCAGAGAAATTGTGGCTTGATCTTGAATTTGTAATTTTATGTTAGCAAACCAACACAAATGTAAGAGTCATAACTCATTCAAAATTTTTGTTACCATTTAAAAAAAATGCACACCCACCCAAAGGGAATTCAGTATAAAAGATATTGGTAATGATAAAGACAGAAGTTCACTAGAGCATGAAAATGGTACTACCAAATATATATAGAATGGAAAAATAATTGCTAACATATTCTTCTGCATCTGTGTTTACAATGAAAGTGTGTAAATAAATGCAGGATGCAAAACACATCAATTAAAACAAGACAGTTTGGCAGAGTATACAGTGCTAATCATAAATCAAGAAGTCAGCAACCACATAGAACAAAGTTATCACAATAAAAAGCCAACTAAAGCAAATATAAGGAACTATGACTAAGGTTTTCAAAGCCATTCAGGATGCAGGGAATGAAAAGGGGAATTTTGTCATGCATTTTCCATAACTTATAATGGAAAATACCTGGCTAAAATCCCCCTGCAATGCTTTGAAAAATTCAACCTTTTTTATAAAGAGAATAAATGGGACCTAATGCAAAGGCCCCTGATGTCAGTGTAAAGACTGCCATTAACACCTAGGGAATTAGGTGAGACTCAAGACAGGATGACGGTGCATTAAAAGAGAGATTACATACATTGGGATAAACTGTAGGGTAAATTTTGAAATCCTTAGGCAGTCAGGCCTGCCACTGACTACAGGACTGCTGAAGTACTGTGACCAAAACAGTCACCTGAGATAATGTAGTTAAGTTCTTCATCCATGGATTTAATTTCAGCTGAGAACCTTTCAGTGCAGCTTATATAACCTATGCAAATGGTACTGCCACTCAGCTACACCAAAGATTTTTTTTGCACCGACACCAAAAATAGAAATGAAGTAGACGACAACAGGAGAGGTCAAAAGACAATTTTTGTAGTGATATGTATGGTGCTGAAGTTAGACTGACTCCCTTGCATACAGTCTCATGCCTAAGTAATACCTAAATAAGTGTAATATAGTCCAACTTGATGCAAAACTATATACTGAGAAAAAAGAAGAAGGTGTAAGAATGGTTAAAATAAGGTGCAGCTTAGTGCATAAATGTCCGTTATGGAGATACCTCTGAAGCATGTGATACTATCTACTACTGAAGACAGGATACTTGGCTAGATGGGACATCAGTCTGATCCAATATGACAATTCTTGTGTTTCTATTATATATAAGAGCAGATATTCAGCTGGTGTAAACTGGCATAGCTCTACACTGGAGCTACATTATTTATACCAGCTGAGGTTCTTAAACAGTTGGTAAATAACACTCTACTCAGTGCATGCCTGGTTGGATCTTGACAGTATCACCCCATGTTGAGGGTGGTGGGAGCTCCAGCAAAGAGAGAGAGCAGTTGCAGAAACTCACAGGGGAAGGGTACATCTTCCTGTTCCCTCTGTTTCCAGACAGGTCTGCTGGGTCCTGGGGCTGGTGTCTTGTCCTCACCCCTTCATAGAATGTAGCACTGGCAGAAACACAGCATTCGGCATTCTGTTATTTGTATACTTGTCATTTAGACCAAGGGTCAGCAACCTTTCAGAAGTGTTGTGTCGAGTCTTCATTTATTCACTCTAATTTAAGGTTTTGCGTATCTAACTAAATTATTGTTGTATGTAAAGTAAATAAGGTTTTTAAAATATTTAAGAAGCTTCATTAAAAAAATTAAATTAAAATGCAGAGCCCCCCAGACCAGTGGCCAGGACCCTGGCAGTGTGAGTGCCACTGAAAATCAGCTTGTGTGCCGCCTTTGGCATGCGTGCCATCGGTTACCTACCCCTGATTTAGACAGAACATCACATGTTCAAAACAATGTATAGACATTAATTACTTCATCCATACAACATACCTGTAAGTTAGCTAGGTAAACATTGCACCCACATTTTACAGATGGGAAAAATGAAACAGTGCGTCCACTAGTGAAATGTGTGAAAACAATTTATGACCGCTTCTCCCTGGAGTCCCTTATTAAAATGAGACTGTATGACATAAGACTATCGCAGTCAGCACAATTTTAAATAAATACATACTTATTTGTATAAACTCTGCTTTTTTATTAGAAAGGTACAAGCATTGCAATGACATAGAATTATCTATGGGAAAAGCTAAGTAACTTCAATTTAACTGTTTTCTTGACTGAATTTGATTCTTCTGCAAATAGTTTAGTGTTAAAACTACAAAGTATATAATTAAGTCTGAGTTCAATATCTCAGTGAACAAAGAGCTACAGTCTACATATTTAGATGTAAGAAATGAATATTGATTAAGTTAAGACAGTGTAATAACAACCCACTATTAAATCTTGCCTGTTCAGGAAGCAATTTTAAACATAACCATTCTTTCCAAGTTTCAATTTAGTGCTTCTAATTAGAATTTATTAGGTTAAAGGAAAGCTGCACCCATTTTTCTCAGCAGAGCAGTGGGACAGAAGATGCATTTCTTGCCAGGCATAAAGCTGGTGGTGTATATGAAACTGAAGATTTTAATAAGATATTTCTGAACTAAAAAAAACCTGACACCTGAAACAAACATACCATGGTACAGGGAATCTTGTTAAATACTGAAAGCCACTTTCCTTTTGTAGTGGAAGTTCCCAAGCCTTTTTAGAGTCTGGAGAATCCCTTCAGTTTTCAACTTCTTAGGCAAGGATTGCAACTTTCTGAAGCTGACTTTTAGTCTTAGAAGGTAATTTTACTTTTATTTGGTTATAACTCTTTCTATTTTATCCTTCATACTTGGCATCACTGAATCCTACGTCCTTTCATTAAACAAACATATTTTACTTTTACTATAAATAAATCCAGTGCATTGACTGAAATAAGATTGAACCTCAGTTGAATTAATGAGCTGCGGTGTATTGTCTCCATACAGGAGCAAAGAATCTAACAACTTCTCACAGAATACTGCAGGGAGAGGACTCTGGGGAACTCAGGATTTGAGGTTCACTGTCTGTTAGCTGCAAGGCAAAGTTTGGACTAGCAGAGTCCTGAAGAGTTTGCTAGCAAGGCAGACAAGCTAGTATGTCATCACACAGTTTAGCAGTAGGAAAATACTTTCACTTGCTGTGGTTGAAAAGGGGTAACACGGCAACTCACAATCTTGGGAACTACATTAGACTATCACAGGGCAGATGATATTAGGGAAATTTGGGACTGGAAAGGTATTAGGGTCACTGCAAAAAGTAATCAGGTGGTGGAGATCAGGGCAGAATCTGTATGCTTATATGCTGGCTGTTGGTGTCAAGGCTGTGAGTCATATCAGAACAGTATTCAAGGCACATAGAGTTGCAGGGCAGGTGACAACCCCTTACTGGTCTGGGTTGAACCCTAAAGCACCACATTCATCACTAGCAGTTGGTCACATTTCTCCAGTCTATATTGTTGCTGGTCAGCATTGCTGGGATTCCATTGCTGCTGGATGCACAATCCAGCTGGAATCAAACTGGTCACTGATCTGTTAACATAGTTGCAAATGTGGCAGTTGAATGGCTGGCAGCCTTCTTCTGCAAAGTGTGCATATTGAGAGTCTTCGCATGTGTAGTCACACTACAAATATCTTCCTCTTCATTAGAAATCTGTGTCCTCAATCACGGCCTGTACTATTGTTTTTTAGTTCCTGCAGGAGCTGGGGCATTGGGACATAAAGTGGTTCTGTTTCTCACAGCTATTGCACAATTGAGTATTTTTCTTTCTGCCTTCCATGTTGCTTTCTATAGTATATACATTGAACCATATTGCCTGCATTCTTGGTCACCCTAGTTCCTGCTTTCGAGTTCCACTAGCTTGATCCTGTATATCTAGGGGATGTTATTTTTTGATCCATTCCTTGGACTGTTCAGCTCCCCTTGCAATTTGGAGTTGCCTAGGTTTAGATCTGTTTCTCTCAATCTGTCCTGTAAACTGGAATCACATGTCCCACAGATAATTCAGTCTGTAATTAGGAAATCTCAGTGTCTCCACAGTTACATGTGTATGCCAGAGTTCACAGTTCTCTATTTCCTCTTCTGCTTCTTGATTTTGGGTAAAAACAAAGCACAACCCCCCCCCAAAAAAAAACTAAAAACAATCTCTTTACTGTCTCATTTTACCTTGGGTCCCAGTACTCAAAACACCTTTATCAGCTGTTCCAGTGTTTCATGTATTCTTCCTGGCAACACTGTCTCACTCATTTCTTGGTCCATCCACCTCCAAACGAGACAGTAAAAATAATAATAAAAAGGTTTATCTTCATTTTCTTATCTGTATGGTCACTTTCACTGCTTCCATGCAGATGCCAGGCTTTTTTGTCTGGAAATCCAGCATTCCTGTTGGTCTTAGTCCCTCCATGCTGCCTCTTTGCTCTGTTTCTAGGTGTTGCTTTGTTTGCCTGTTAATCAACCACACTGTCTTCTTGTTGTGGGTCTCACTAGACCAGTGGTTCCCAAACTGGGGTTCGTGAACCCCTGGAGGTTTGTGAAATGTTACAGGGGGTTCTCAGGGAAAAATTCCCTAATGGCGACCAGAGCTAGGGACTCCTGGCAGCACAGGGCCAGCAGCCCAAAGCCCCTGGACTTCCAAGAGCTAAGCAGATCAAATCAAGCTTATCTATCACATTGAGGAGATTTAAACTTCAAGACTCTTTATAAGAAATGGAAATGGATATTTTTTGCTGTTTTTAAAATTAAATAGGCAGCTAGTATTGTTTTTTAAATTAAGAAGAACAAGTTTAAGCTTTGTTGTAACCTGCGTTGTTTGCCTGGACTGCTGAAGCCCTGAATGCTTGTGTAAGAGGAATTCTTTGAGTGGGCTTCTTAATTACCTTCATGTTGTTTCACATCTGATACTCCTTGATGAAACACAGGAGCCTTGATACAAGCTACAAAAATGAGATCTGGGAAGAGTGTTTCCATTTTCATAATGTAATAAAAATACTGTAATGATAAATAATAAATAGCGTGTAATAAGCATGTCATAAAAACAAATTTTATATTTCCACGATCACTGCTTTTATAATTTATACTCAGGTAAAGGAAAAAATCTCTTGAAATATTCATTTTTAAGAGGGGGTTCACAAGACTTGACATTTTAGTGAAAGGCGTTCAGAGTGTTGTTAAAGTTCGGGGACCACTGCACTAGACTGATCACTGCCACAGTTTTTCCATGTACTGCATGGTGGGTAAGAACATGAAAAGGACTCTTATGCTTGTAAAGCTAAACTGTCTCACCCTTTTAATTAAGAGAACTATTTACAGAGATGCTGCAACTGCAGCCAATATGCTAGATGTGTGCACACAGACTGACTTCCTGGTGCCTTCTCCAGACTTGTCCCTTTTCAGCCTGTGCTGCTCCTCTTCAAGTTAGATGCAGGTTGCTAGAGACAGAGTAGTAACATGACAGCATCAGTTTCACCAAGTTATTCTGGCGATGGATACTTCAAGTGGTCAGAGTTTGGTTGTGGGGGTACTTCAAAAAAAAAAAAACTCAGCGGGACACCTAGATGGACATTGTAAATTGCTGGTTTTCAGAGACATATGGCAACCTTAACATGATTTAGTATAAAAAATGATCAACTCTCTTGTTCCACATTAATAACGAGACTGGTGAATCTCCAAGACTTCCACTTTAATTGAATACTATTAAATTTCAGATTAATGAAAATTATTACAGATAAGATGTAGTGCTTTTTATAATGCAATTTAGAGTGACATTATGCTAAGTACTTTCTCTTTTCCTTGACTATTCTGATATTTTGAGAAAATATTGTGTTCATTTTGATCTTGCAAAGGCCTATCTCTCTATAAAAGTGTGAATTATTTCATGCATATAATGTGCATGCATGCTCAGACACAATATGCTGAAGAAAGAAAGGAATATACCAAATGTTGTGGTATTAAAGGTTTTATCAGTAGGATGTTTGGAGAGCTGCATTATGGACATGATCAACTTTAAAGTCTCAAGCAATTTGTCGAGATGTTCCCAAATGAAAAAATTATATTATACTACACACTCATGTATTCAGTTTATGACTCATGCCACAAGAAAGCTACTATAAAATATTTTAATGAAATGTATTGGAGCTATTTTCTATTTCTCCTCAGCTGTGAAACTGTATGCCTTCAATTATCATAAGTCCAGATCTGCAGAAGGAGCTATAAAGACCTTTTAAAATAACTTAAAAAAATCCAAAAAAATTTCACAAACTTCCATGTTTATTATCTCATGATTTAGTAGGATTAGAAATGATACCCTGGTCTCATTGGGAAGCTAAGGAAATTACCTTCCCAATGATATGAAGATACTGTTTGTAGTCCTGAAATGCCACAAGATATCAGTCTTTATGTTCATGAGGAGAAAAAGTAGTAACTGGTCTAGGGTGACCAGACAGCAAATGTGAAAAATCAGAATGGGGGTTGGGGTAATAGGAGCCTATATAAGAGAAAAGACCCAAAAATCAGGACTGTCCCTATAAAATCGGGACATCTGGTCACCGTAAACTGATCCAGGACTGAAATTTGCTTTTCTGGGTCTCATTTCAGTCTAATATTTTAGGGGGAAATTCAACACTTTGCATGCAGGAGGAGGAAAAAAATGTTTAGGAGGAGGTTGATGTGTTTTTTTAAATATTGCAACTGTCTGAAACTGCTGAAGACCTTGGTATGTTACAGTAGGTTCTGGGGAAGATTGATTGATGAGTGGGCAGAAGGCAGGTGAGCTGGCAAAAAATTTCCTCCAGTTCTGTGATGATGCTTTGGGAAATTTCTAATTAATTTCATTCATTAATCACTTGGATAATGCTGTGGAGAGTATGCTTAAAATATGTCTTGATGACAGCAAGCTGGGAGGGGTTGCAAGCACTTTGGAGGACAGGATTAGAATTCAAAATGACTTTGACAAATTAGAGAACTTGTCTGAAATCCATTCAGGAGAGAAATCAAATGCACAGTTATGACATGGAAAAAGCTGGACAGGTGGTAGTACCTCTGAAAAGGAATTGGGGGATATAGTGAATCACAAATTTCATATGAATCAACAATGAGATGATGGTGCAAAAAAGACAAATATTCTGGAGTGCATTAACAGAAGCATCATACATGAGACACAGTAGATAATTGTCCTGTTCTACTTAGCATTAATAAGGGCTCAGCTGGAGTACTGCATCCAGTTCTGAGTGCCACACTTTAGGAAACATGTGGACAAATTGGAGAGAGTCCAGAGGCAGGCAACAAAAATGATAAAAAGATTTAGAAAACCTGACCTATAAGGAAAGGTTAAAAAAACTGGGCATGTTTAGTCTTGAGAAAAAAAGACTGCAGGGGGACATGATAAGTCTTCAAATATGTTAATGCTGTTATAAAGAGGATGTTGATCAATTGTTCTCCATATCTAAAAATAGGACAAGTAGTAATTGGCTAAATCTGTAGAAAGAATTAGGTTAGATATATAGGAAAAACTTAACTATCATAGAATACCAGGGTTGGAAGGGACCTCAGGAGGTCATTTGGTCCAACCCCCTGCTTAAAGCAGGACCAATCCCTAGACAGCTTTGCCCCACATCCCTAAATGGCCCCCCTCAAGGATTGAATTTACAACCCTGGATTTAGCAGGCCAATGCTCAAATCACTGAGCTATCCCTCCCTACAGTTAAGCTATGGAATAGGGTTCCAATGGACAGTGTGGAATCCCATTCGTTTGAGATTTTTAAGAACACGGTGGATGAACATCTGACAGGGATGGTCTCGTTTACTTGGTCCTGCCTCAGTACAGAAGCTGGACTAGATAACCTCTTGGAGTCACTTCCAGCCCTACATTTCTAGGATTCTATTAAAAATAAAAAAAATTATGGCTAGAGTTTTCACCCAGCTCTTATTGAGAGTCAATGGGTTTGGGGTATCTTATTCCCTGAGTGTTGAAATTTTCTTGGTGTTCCTTTTAAAATCCCAGCCCCTGCATGATAAGTACATGTTCATGTAATAAGCTCATGCCAGCTGTAAAGCTCTTTTTGAGAAATGGGCCAGGATTTCACCATTATAATAAGTCTGCTTTTATTTATACCACCTCTATTACAGAGAACATAGAAATTGCTTATTCTCATTGACTTTGCAAACTCAGCACTGAACTACACCAAGGTTTTCATTCAAATTTAATGCTGTCTGCTAAATGAAATTAGATAGAAGCTTCAGTTCCTTCCCAAAGGGACTATTGTGGGAAATGCCCAGGACAGAACTAGAGACAATATGTTGCATCTTCATGAAGGCTAGGCCAGAAGTAATTTCAAAGGCAATGATGGGGACAAACTATTTATTGGAGAACACAGAGATCATCTTTCACATTTGGGTTTCTCCTAACTAAGATGAACATGTACATTATCACATTTCACACTTTTATCAAAAGGAAAGTGGAGGCTGGTTTGTGTGTTTTGAAATTACACAGCTTTTTCTTGAAGTACACCAGTGAATCAATGTTGGCCTAATGAGGGAACATTTTTAATGTCACACTGGAGATGTAGTACATGCCATAATGCTCAGAAAAAGAGGTAATTTTAAAAGAGTTTTACTGCATCTGGACTATTTATAATGTTTACTTTCTGCTATCAGTCTACAAAACCTTAGGACAGAAGATACAAGTTGTTTAAATAATAGTGGAGAGAAAAGTAAAATATTGCATTCGGTGTGAGACACAATGCAATTATATGACTTTTTCTGAAGTTCAGCTTTTGCTAAACAAAAAGTTAACTGCAAGAGGAAGGTGTTTTTATGCCACTTCAAGTGGATTTGGGAGAGCATCGTGCTCCTGAATGATATTTGAGATGAAGTATTAGGATACAAAAACATAGACTAGCGTGGTGTCAAAGTTGTTAGCGTCATGACTTCTAAACTTTATCAAATGCAAAATAAAGATGCATTTTGCATTGTAGAATATGGAAATGTTGCCAGGCATCTTTGGAAATTTATTTTGTTTGTGTGCTCATCACTGTAGCATCAGTGTGTATCACATATAAAAAGAAATATCAAGCATACACATGCTAGCTCTGATAGAGGTCGCGAAATCCGCTGTCAGAGTCCCTCCACCCAGAGTCTGTTTGGGGTAGAAGGTGGGTTTTCATAAGCACATAAGGGCTAATTCAGTTTTGTGTGGAAATGTCTGAAGATGAAATATACTCTAGAAAACAGTGATAAACACTTTCTCAGTTACACTGTAGTCTAAATAAAATACCACAAAAGTGACACGAGCTGTAGAACAAATAATCAGCCACCCTCTGCAAGGTAGACAGTAACACAAACTGTGAGTGGAATTTACAGTTACACCATCCATAACTTACAGTGAACTATAGTGAGCACATACTAAACTAATTTCCCCATGCTAATTTCCCTCTACTGTTACTCTCACCTTGTCAACTGTTTGAAATGAGCCACTGATTACCACTACAAAAGTGATTTTTTGTCCAGTTGGTTATAGCCCAATTTAATTGAATTGTCTCATTAGACCTGACCACCCACTTGGTAAAGCAACTCCCATCTTTTCATGTACTGTTATATCTTCCTACTGTATTTTCCACTCCATGTATCTGATGAAGTGGGTTTTAGTTCATGAAAGCTTATGCCTAAATAAATTTGTTAGTCTCTAAGGTGCCACAAGTACGTCCTTGCTGTTTTCATATTTCATTAGTTCATTTCAGTTTTAGTGATATCACTGGCTCTAAAGGTAACTCCACATTTTAGTTTTAGGGAGTATTTCTGAGTCCTTTTAATATCTCAAAACCAGAATGAATTTTTCTAGTGTCCCCTCTGCAAATTGACAAAAAGAAAAGACGTGTCTCTTGGACAATTGCCCCTGATTCTATTTACTTCCCCATTTAGCTCCCTATAAAAATACATGAAGAAAAAGAAAATATTCAAGAAGAAATGCAACACAGTTGTGCCCATTATCATCTTGATTGCTTTGTTTGTATGCAGAACCTCTTTCTTCCAACTTTTTTTTATTTCAGTTTTTTTTGGACTGTAAGCTCTTCAGGACAGGGATTGTTCCTTCCTACGTATCAGTAAAGAGCTGAGCAGGAAGAGACCAGAATCCTGATTGGAGCCTGTGGGCTTCACTGCAATGCTAATATATAGAGTGTATGTAACCAGGGAGAGCAGAACAGAGTTCAAAGTGCAGCTCTGGTTTGGAGTTGGAAGCACTAAAGCGTGCCTACATGGATGGTTGCAGTGCATTTCTACAGCAATTTAGTGCTATAAAAAGGTGCTCTCTAAATGTCTTCTTTACTTTTTCCATGCTTTAGATTTTTCTTTATACTTTCTGTCCACTATCAAGTATGATTGATTTATGATGTTCTGTTTAATTACACACATGTAAGTGACCTTGTATTGATCATCACACATTTTTTTTTTTTAATGTTTGTAGTAGCAGAGAAGAAATAAGGGCTTAGAGAAGGTGGTAAATAGTCAATGTGGCACAAGAAAATTTAAGCTATGGTAGAATGTAGCCTGCAAGGTACTGTGCTTGGATTCCTTTGTTGAATGGGTTTTGATTTTTGTGTACAGTAGGTGATGCATTATTTTCAGTCATATATTATCCTGTTTTCCTATACAGATAAGGGGAGAATCAAACACAGTAAATAGAAAAATTCGAGATGGAAAAGTCCATCTCTTTGCCAGTGCAGTATTATATATTTACAACACAAATGCTCTCCATTCCAAGCAACTAGCATCAGCAGCACAAACCACAAGTAATTCATTTGTAGGAGAGCTAAAGAGTAAATCATAGGTGTGTTTTTCACCAATGATGAAATATACAGCAAGTGATGTATATGTTGGCAGATCGTTAGCTGGAGAATTGATGCAAAATGCTGGGTACCTCAAGGCTACTAAATGAGATAAAAGTATAGACATACATCAGTACGCACTGGTAATACATAAATAAATATATGTCTACATAAGCAACTGACCTCAGGTGAACTGCCTTCACTCCAATGCACAACATCAGAGCAAACAGCTCTGTTGCTCAAGAAGAGGAGCAGCTAGAGCACAAATTGCATGAGAAGTACTTGCCCTTACAAAAAGACCAGTGCCATGACTCAGTCAATCCTTGAGCTATGGAAAGTAGCAGCAAGTAATAACATATCCATGACCTAGCCCTGTTTAATACTTTACTAGATGATAGATTTTCTCTCCTTCTCCTATGAGAAGGAAGATTATTTTCAGGAGCAGTTTTGCAGTGGTGGACTCCAAAGCTGGGCTTTCTTATTGCTCTTTGATAATACAACAAAGCTGATGAGTGATGATGAGGATACTATCATCCGCTGGATAATACTAATCGTCTAACTGAAGGAAAAGAAAAGATTCTTCATAATCCATTAACATGAGCATGAAGATCGGCTGAGTCCAGAGAGGTTGAGAACAGTGGGTCCATTGGTTGAGTAGAGACAATACCTCAATGCGTCAGTAGTGATGCTGGGGCTGGCAGGCCCATAACAATGGGAAGGGCTGGGTATCATAGCCAGAGCCAGATGCACAGGAGTCAGACCCCTGGGCTCATCTGAGAAGGGTCCAGAGAAGTAGCCTAGAGTTTATAACTCTTTGACCAGGAACCAGCAAAAAATAGAATGGCAGAAGTTGTAGAGAAAACCTATTGCTGACAGGTTACTGTCATGCATCTGACAAAGTGAGTATTCACCCACAAAAGCTTATGCTCTAATACATCTGTTAGCCTATAAGGTGCCACAGGACTCTTTGTTGCCTGTTACTGACGGTGGCAAGTCAGGATACTAAGACCAGGATGTGGTGCAGCATTCTGATAGTCTCCTATTTTCCCTTTAATTTTGTAACATTACACCTGGTCACGACTTCATGTAGCACCCTAAATAATTCTTAATGCTTGGTGCTTATTCGGTTCATGTACTTGTATATTGATATTAATCCTGCCCCACACAGACACTTAGGTACCCCAGATATATATCCCCCTGCCTCCACCCAGCCCCTTGCCTCTTTTTCTCATTAATCATTGTTTAGCCAAGCTATATAGATTTCACTCTCAGTCCTTCTTCATAAATTAATTCCTCTAGTCTCTTAATTTAATCTTTTTCTGAACTCCCTCCAATTTGTCAATATCTTTCTGGTTATGAGCTCTCAGGAAATAGACATAATATTACAGTTGCTGACACGGTGGTATAAAAGAGGAAATATGGTAGATGGAATGTATTTGTAGTCTAGTAAAATAATGTGTGTACAGTAATCACCAGGTCTAGATGTCATGTGCTCAGGGTATTAAAAGAAACAGCTAATGAACCATTCACCATTATTTTAAAAAAGTAATGGTGAACTGAAGAGGTAACCATAGAATCACCATGAATAATTAACAGCAAATTGTTGGAATAACCTTCTTAAAAGTTGCCCATAGGTTCATAGATTGAAAAAGATTTGTTCAATCATTGAGAGAATATTTATGAACAGCAAATTCAATAAAAAATGAAAATCAGGATTGGTTTGCAAAAATAAAAAAAGTTTGACCCATTCTTCATCTTTCTTCACTCTCGACACTGATCGGCTTCTGGATTGAAGATTTTTGCCCTAAGACCTGATTTGGTTAAGATAATTTGCTTTATACATTTACATTGCTGTTTAAAATGACACATGGCACAGTATCTTTATTTCTTATTCCTAGGAGCTCTCAGAAATGGTTTCTGTACCTTAAGAAATGTAACATTGTGCTTATCAAGTAGGTTAGCTCAATAACAGGTTAGCTCAGGAAAGGACAAAAACATTACTGTATTCACAATAATTTTTCCATAACCCTTTAATCATCTCTCAAAATTTACTTCACACACACAATTGAACCAAATAGAGCAATCAAAAACAACAAAAAAACCTGTTAATTTATATGCAAAGCAAAGGTCTGTTTTTCCACAAATCTGTACTAAAATGTAATGTAAAGGTTATAGAAACGGACAAGATGAGACCCAGAAACCACTTACTGTCAACTGGCAAGTGGCACAGAGCAGGCGTATAGGAGTTACAGAGATCTCCTGGGTCTAGTCGATACATTCCAGTTCACCAAAAAGTGTCATGTGAGGTCTAAAAGTCAGTGTCACACTGGTCATCAAAATGATCATGAAATGCATGTATGGATGTTGTGTAATGAGATATGTATATACACTGAAAATTATGTCTTAAGATCTATCTCTAGGGCTGGTCAGCAGCAAAGGTGAAAAACAGGTTCTGTCAGATCAGAAGTGTTTTTCCCTGGCTGTTTACATATGCAGTAAGTATTGTGTGGATCTCCTCTCAAGTCTAAACGGAATGCTAATGAAAGATTGTAAAAATTTGAAAGAGCACAAAGTAACAGGGAGAAATAAACAGTGGGGAAGACTCCTCTCGAGGGGTATGTCAGAAGTTTGCTCGAGGATATTTGGGGGACAAAGCAGACATCTCGTAATCCTCCTCGGAAATAAAATGAGAGTGGTTTTGCTTCAAAGAGGAGATTCAACCAGGCATGATTACAAATGCTGGAGAGAACTTGGGTAAAATAAGCTTCTTTAGACAAGAGGATAACTTGTTAGATAAATTTAGTCCCTAGGAAGCAAAGTATGATTTTGTTTTATATGTAAGCATTGGTTTCCAATACTTTAATCGCTTTCACTTGAATCTGTTATTTGATAATACATTAATTCTTGTTGTCACTATAAATAGATTGCAGTGCTGTGATGTTAAGCAAAGTGGCAGTCCTGAGTTGGTATGGTTACTGCTAACCTGTACAGAGCGAGTGAGGCCTTCAGGAGTCTGGAAGGCAGTGCTCGTGTTGCCAGAGGCTGGTGCTTTCAAGAAGCTGATCCACAGCAAGCACAGATGAGACTTCCTCACAGTAAAGACAGGAAGTGGTGAGGTGCCTCACTACCCTGGGCACCCCAAGGAGCATCACAAAATACTGCTTTTACAAATCAAGCAAATTATGTTATCACAAGCTTAATTAAGCATGTGAGTAGTCCCACAGCTGCCAATGGAAGTATTCATGTGCTTAAAGTCATGCTTGGGTAAGTTTCTGACCTGGGTCTTGGAAAGCATGCTTTCTGAAAGAGATTTTAGCTAAAGAGAATAGTAATTAATTTTTAAACTTATTGTTAAAACATTTCCCTGCAAAATGATGGGAAAGTTTACTTTATGCATTTTGAATAATAAGGCACTCTATGCTGGCATACAAAACCTGGAACAAAGTGTTACTGCCAGTTAACTGAAATAAAATGTTGCTTGCAACTGACTTAATCAAAGTAATTAGTGAGGTAATTATTATGATCAAATGTCCATCTAAAGCAGATCTTTGGGGGACTTAACATAATACACATTGATCTATTTCTTCCTTGTTGCTTTAGTGTAATAGATACTATTATATATAAACCCAATTCAATTATAGGAAAAGGCCAAAGCACTTAACTTTTAATAATCATGAGCTTTATTTACCACCTAACTTGCAGAAGATAATAAATCTACCCTCCACAGCTGACCAAGTGATTCACCAGGAAATCAGGCAAGCCTTACCAACCTATTTATCATGCTTCTACAAGTGGCAGCGACAGAGAGATTGGAAGCAAGAAGCCTTCATGTTAATGAATCTCCTCAGTCTCTAGATTTGATCTGGAAGAGAGAAAAAACCTCCCAGTGTTCAGAGAGGCTATATTTCAAAATTAAGTTTATCTGCTACTAAAATGGATTAACTGCTATTGTAGTCCCAGTCACCAGTTAAGTGTCAGTTTTTGGCTGGGAAAGGCACATGAAAATACAAAGCAATATGCTGCTGTATTTTTCCTGTTTTTCTCTGTCTACCCTCCTACGAAGGCTTTGAAATACAAAACCCGGATCAATTTTTTTTTTAAATGAATAGTTGGCTGGAAAATAAAACTGGCTATGTAGTTAAAAAGGTTAATTTTTTTATGATGAAGAACTGTGAGATAGGTTCACTAGGATTCCCAGCGTCAGATAATTTATTTTATGGATGACTGCTGGATATTTTTGAATGTGCTCATCAATCTGACGTATGTCACAAAACTTAAACACAAATGATTATTTGTCCAAAAGTTCATTACGGAGTTTCATTATTTAGTATTAACTTTTTCATTATTAAAAATTCCTTCTGCTCCTGCATAAAAACACTTTTCACTGAGCCAGCCAAGGAAACAAAAGTATTTTATGTGACTAGTCACAGGGCAACATGAACCTGTGGAATATATATCAGAGCATATGAAGGGCTACAGAGGGTTGTCAAAACAAAAAGTAAATATTATAGTCATCAAAGAAGGGCAATTTGTGTGGGTCCTCATGTATTCTCTGGACATGTTCTGTGAATCCATGTAAAACACATTCTGAATGTGTAACATTAGGAATTCTTAAACAGATTTGATTATCAATGTAATACTTCCTAGAGGGAACATTCTACTCTCTGCAGAAACTATAAGCCTCCAAAGAGGCTAAGTGAATATAAGCCTTCTGTGAATGCATTCGTCCTATGGCCTTGCTCACATTACTTGATGCTGTTCCACTACTTGTTTACACCCATACAACCAACTATGATTACACACACACACACTATAAATTAAAAATAATAATCACACAATAGAAAGAGAGTATTTCCCAGCAGTCAGAGTAGGAGACTGGCAGTCCTGGGGATGCTGTCTGTACAACAGGGTTACAATAGGGTACCAGCCTTGCACACTGGATCCCCAGGATGGGAAGAGTGCTAAGATGGGCTTCCTGGCACCTTTGCAAAACCCCACCTGACTCCACGCTTCCTACTCTAAATACCAGACCATGCTACCTCCCTAATGTGAGACTTACCTACCAGTGTGGAATCATGCCCAGCTGAATGAGTGCAGATACACAAGAGAAGAGTGGTAAGCAATGCAAGCAATACCACAGGACAAGTTATGCAAGGAGTGCTTTAAATTATGTCAGCTGCTAGGAGTTCAGATCTATTGAAACCACAGCTGGAGCTGGCACAGGATAGCAGCATCTCTGCCACGCCTCATTCACAAGCAGCTGGAGGTGAGTGTGATGTAGGAGCCACCTTACACTGAAATGATCTTCCCAGGGCAAGATACTAATTCTGTGGCCATAATCTGCCGATGGTGTGGCACAAAGCAGCCACATTGGAAAATCTGGCCCTGCATGTGTAGCTGTTTACCTGACTAATCCTTATTCACAAAGTACATAGATTATAATGCTATCTGATCATCAGATTCTTTAGGTCTCAGCAATTCACACAAGACGGATACAAGAAAAGCAGCATGGGAAGGTAATAATGGGGACTTTACTGTATGTAACCTGTATTTGTGTGTGCTTTGCTCTCTAGCAGAGCAGTGTGTGTATGTCACCCTATTTTGTATTAGTGCAGGCTATAGCTCTTTTAAAAAGGTGAATTTTTCCCAGCCCTTTACTGTAATATTGCATGAGAAAATGCATATGCATTACTAATAGTAAATATTCAATTAACTATTGATGTAGCAAATTGAAGACTTTAAATTAAAGGAAATAGATGTTATACAAGTATATCCTTTACTTAAGTGAGTTGATGACCATTTAATTATGTGGTATATAATAAACAGTAAATATTTACTTTGTCTTCTGAACAGGAACCCATTATTTTTGGAACTACTATGCACAGGTAGTGGGCACAGTTAGGATACTCTCCAGAGAGATGGGACCAGGTTTTCAGCTGAGTCAAAAAGAGGTACGCTGATTTACGCCAGCTGAGGGTCTACCCAGAGCGTCAAATTCAGCTCTCAGTGACACCAATGTAAATTCAGGATAACTCCAGTAATTTCAATAGAGTTATTTCAGATTTTTCCCTCGTAAAAAATGAGATCTGAATTGTCTACTTATTGTTAAATTGTAATTAAAATCAACATTTATAAGTAAAGCTTATCTGCATGAGGTTTGTGCCTTCTTATTCAAAGCATTGCCCCAAATCCAGACAATTAAATAACTCAGTACTATTTGTTTTACTTGGAGTTCCTACAGAAGCAATATGTGCTATGAGACAGCTACAGTAATGTGGTACCAAATGGATTCATTATGGTAATTGTTACCTTAAGCAATGAATAACTCATGTTTTGAATGGATATTGGGCTAATAAAATAAGGTTGATCTAATAACATGCAAGAGAAAAATATTAGCTTTAGCTGTATTTACAATAATAAATAAAAATGACTCTAAAATGCTAACAGCAAAATGTCACCATTGCATCAAACTGTGCATGTTAGGTCTCTGTATCTCTGGCCAGTTGTAATTTACATGTATTCATTTGGCTCAGAAAAATCATTGGTCTTGCCCAGCAGCCATTCATTGAAGGCATTTTAGAGTTGCTAGAAAATGATTTTTTATCACTGCTGGAAAAAAAATACTTTGCAAAAATAGCCATAGATGATCACACACAATCTGAGGAGTGCAGTTTTAAGCAAACACACATCGGTACAATGGGCCTTGATGTGGTTTTTCACTTATGCTGGTGTAAATCAGAGTATCTGTAGAAGTCCATTGAGTTATGTTGGTTTAAAATTAGTTTCAAGCAAGATCAGAATCAGACCCAAAATATTCTGTAGAAAGAAAATCCCTAGGACCCTTTGTCTGGCAAAGCTCTGTCTGGCACAAGACCAAGAGAGATGCCAGACAATCCTGGTGCCAGCTTGGTCCCCAGCACAGACTAGATGGTGTTCAGGGCTGTTCTAACTTCTGCCCATCTGTAACAGCCCATAATTGGCTGTTTTAGCAGCTAGGACTTGTTGGACCGCAAGGGCAACCCAACCAAAGTCCCTGTGCTAGGGGGACTGGGAGGAGGTGCTGGAGCCAGCTATTACCAACCCTCACCTTCCTGGGATTCCCAGTTATGCTATCTTTTTGGCTACTTTGAGATAGATTGATGCAAAACACTGGGGACCGGGATCTGGTCCTCAGATTTGTTAGGAACTTTTCTGAGTGTTTAATCATACAAATTACAGTGGAAGATGGTGCGATTCCTGTTGTATAGCTGTGAAATGGGCTGGTGTAGGTGAGTTATGAACATAGTATGAAAAAAAAAAATTAGTCATCCTTGAATTTTGTCAATTTTTTGCCCATATCCAGACTTCTACCCTGAGTTTAGCTCATGGCTTCTACAACACACCCAGTCAACAGAAGTTTGATAATGTATTACACCTTTATCCAGAATTTATGACGTACATGATTGTTTGAATCTGAATGTATCTCAGTGTCTCAGCTGGAATCTAATAATCCAGACAAGGATGGATTCCTTTTATGGGAGAGTGGAGAATTTGCTCCCAATATTTTGCATGTGCATCCATTACTGCCACCATTTTTACTTATAAGTTCCTTTACTCTTAATTTGTTTGGCATGTTTAGCCCTGTATACAGTGTAGTCTACATTAATATATAAATGATAGTAGCGTCAGATCTCCACATCAGGAACTCTCTCACTGACTCCTCCAGGCTTATGTGGGAAGGTTCAATGGAGAAGAGAACACCACAGGCTACATTATCTTTTCTGCCTACACTATGTGGAGATGCCACTAGTGTACCCAGTCTCTGACTTCCCCCACACTTTACCCTTAGACCTGCAGAATGCCATCTGCCAGATCCAGCGAAATGAGGGGATAGTGTTGCAGAGATGTTACCCAGGTTTTCAAAGATGGTAGCTTAACTGTTGCTCTCCAGGTGGTGTCAGAAATAAATCAAATATGACAATTAAAACAACTGATTGGCTACTGTTTCTAAGATATTTAAGTTTTTACAGTTTATGTCTATGTATATTGTGTAGGTAGTAGAGTTTTAATCATAAATTGTAAACATAGGTCTTTTCATGTGTTTATGGTTGCTTTACATGATAATATTTCACCTGTCCTGTTTATGGAACACTTTAAAAATCAGCAAAAGGGATATATAAATAAAATTTATTATGAAACAAAAGGCAAAAAACTATTATGTACATAGTTTAGTCCTATTCAGTGTCTACTTGGCGCTTCTTGGCTTGTCTCTTGTATTCCATTGAATGGAGCATCTCTTGTCACTGTCCAGCAAATGTCTGCAAGCATGATGGGCTCCATTTGCCCTGATAGCGTTTCTCACATTGTTGCAATGCCTGGTGAAATCGCTCACCGTGCTCGTCGCTCACTGGCTCCGCAGTTCGGTGTGAAAAAATCTAGATGAGAGTGCAAAAAATGTATCTTTTAGTGACATGTTGCAACCAAGGCTTTTGTATGCCTTGAGGAGGTTTTCCACCAACAACTGTAGTTGTTCTGCCTTTGTTTTCCAAGAAAATTTATTGCCACTAACTGGAAGGCTTTCCATGCCGTCTTTTCCTTGCCACGCAGTGCCTGCGTCAAATGCATCATCTCGAAGAAATCACAAATCTGAGGACCAACAAGACACCTTCCTTTATCTTAGCTTCACTTAACCTTGGAAAATTTTCCACGGAGGTACTTGAAAGCTGCTTGTTGTTTTGTCAATGGCCTTGACAAGGTTCTTCATCAGACCCAGCTGATGTGTCAGAGTGGTAACAAAATCTTCCTTGATTCAACAAGTGGTGGATGCTGAACACTTTCCTCCCAGGCTCCAATGACTGTTCGGAGTGGCCAATCTCTTCTTGATGTAGTGGGAATCTCTTGCATGACTATCCATTCGCAGAGAAAACAGCAGTACTTTGTGTATCCGGTCTTCAGACCAAGCAAGAGAGCAACAACTTCAAATCACCACAAAGATGCCACTGATGTTGGTCATAGTTTATGCACAGTCAAAAGTTGTTTCATGTTGTCATAGGTTTCCTTCATATGGATTGCGTGACCAACTGGAATTGATGGCAAAAAATTGCCATTATGCAGCAAAACAGCTTTCAGACTCGTCTTCGATGAATCAATGAACAGTCTCCACTCATCTGTATTGTGAAGATGTGAGGCTGCCATCACACCATCGATGTTGTTGCAGGCTACAAGATCACCTTCCATGAAGAAGAATCGGACAAGATCCTTTGACGGTCATGGAACATGGAAACCCGAACATCACCTGCCAGGAGATTCCACTGCTGTAGTCTGGAGCCCAACAGCTAGACTAGAGCCAAAATTTAAGCATCATTTTCGTTTCTCAGTGACCCAGAATTAGTAAAGTTTGACTACATTATATTCAGAAGCATTGGGCTGTAGAGCAGTGTTAGTGTGTTAAATTTGCAAATGAATTTTAGTTCTGCTGTTTCTCTTTGAAGTCTGTTTCTGAAGTTTCTTTGTTCAAGAATAGTGACTTTTAAATCTGTTATAGAATGTCCAGGGAGACTGAAGTGTTCACCTACTGGCTTTTGTATTTTACCATTCCTGATATCCAATTTGTGTCCATTTATTCTTTTACATAGGGACTGTCCAGTTTGGTCAATGTACATAGCAGAGGGGCATTGCTGGCACTTGATGGCATATCACATTAGTAGACGTGCAGATGAATGAGCCCTTGATGGTGTGGCTGATGTGGTTGGGTCCTCTGATGATATCAGAGTAGATATGGGGACAGAGTAAGTAACAAGGTTTGCTACAGGGATTGGTTCCTGTGTTGGTGTTTCTGTGGTGTGGTGTGTAGCTGCTGGTGAGTATTTGCCTCAGGTTCAGGGGTTGTCTGTAAGTGAGGACTGGCCTGCCTCCAAAGGTCTGTTAAAGTAATTCATAATTATTTCAAGAATCCTCAACTTCCACGAAGAATTCAAAAATCAGTTCTGCATTTATAACTGTATTTATGCTTGTTTTTATATTATGATATGTTTGCTATCAATTTTATCTAGTTTCTGAATTATTATTTATTTTCCTGTTATAATATAACCATGACGACTGTCCAGTGAAGTCACTGGGCATTTTGTCTGAGGAAGGACTTCAGGATTTGACCCTTTGCTTACTGGGGGAAGGGAAACATCCTACTCCTGTAGTAATCTTTATTATATGAGGGAGAGGAAGCTACAGCATTCTGGCAAACCTGAAAAGGCTACTTAGTACGCTCATGTTAGTCTATTCAGGTTCTTTATATAATGACTATCACTGTAGTACCTAAATTTGATCAGGGAAGAGGCTGCCTCAGATTTTTCATATATTGCAGTGGGTTGGTCTGGTCGCATATTTTTGTTTGAGTTGTATTGTATTTCTCCTTAACAGACAAAGATGCACATGCACACATTGAAGAAAGAGTTCCCTTTGAATCCACATCTGATTCAAAAATATTTGGAATCCTTGTTCTTTCATTCTATTAATGATTTTATCTCCTTTCAGACACACATTTTGTCCTCTGTCTTAGAAGCTTAAAAAAAAAAATCACATTAATTCTGCTTACAAATATTAACATGGACACACTCAAGATGCAGACCAGGGAGTTGCTGGCAGGGCATTCTCCACAAGGAGTCCTGAACTTTGGTGTTCACTCCCTGCACTTTTTCTAAATAGTTCAAATTGCTCAACTTTAGCGCCCAGTGCAAAGTCTGACCCCGCCCTCCAACATGCAGACTGTTGGGAAGGATGGTGTCTGTGTGATGAAGGCTGACAAACGTAGAAGTCTTTATAAAAGTAGAGATCAGGCCTAGAGTCCTGGATAAGGACTTATGTACTGGTGATGAATAAATCTATAATCAATGAGTTCCTAGTAACTCTCCTGATCACATGGGATACTCATACAATAAAGAAGTCACAGCCAATACCAATATGTCTGTTAGTCTATAAGGTGCCACAGGACTCTTTGCTGCTTTAACCAATACCATGTTATCTATCTGCTGAGTCATAAGCAATCATCCCATACTGAAACTTGGAAAGCAAAAATGTTTTTGCAAATTTCAGTCATTCAAAAAGTGAAATAATTTTGTTTCTTGACTAACTTTATTTATGAGCTTTCTGGAGACATTTCAGTCAAAAAACAAAATTAAATTTTGAGAAAATATTCAGGAAAACAATTTGTTTTGTTGTTGAAATTTTGATGACAAATTTAGTTGAGAATTTCAAAAGCAAATCATCAACATTTTATAATTTTCTGCTATAGCCTTAAAATTGACTCATTTTTACAAACATTTCACAAACCTGAAAATAGAAATTTTAACAAAAATAGTGTGAAGACAATTTTAATTAACTTATTTAATCATTTATTAATTAGTTGCAATTAGTTTACTGATAGCTTAGGAATGTGAACACTTAATGTGCACTAGTTCACTCAGCACATGGGCACATTACTCCTGTTACAACTCATAACCCCTCAAAAATTATTAAATCACCCCATTTTTTTTAAAATATACCATTACAGTCACCATTACAGTCATCATATTGTTAAGATTTCACTGTGGGTCTATATTCATTTGTAAAGGAATTGGCTTCATAGCTGTGTACAACGCACAAAGTTGGTTCTTAATAAAAACTGAAGTCAATGCTGGACCACCATGCTGGAGCAGGGTCAAACTGACTGTGCCTTCTATACACCAGATTAGTTGTGGCAGTATTACTACTGTCACACCTGGGAATCTTAGCCATGGACCAGGACCAGAGAATAAAAAGACTGTCCCTGCCTGAAGGAGTTTACAATCAAAGAACTCCTGTCACTTATTCACCATAACTTATAAACTTTTATGCAGTTACAAGAAGATGTTTTTCACTTTTGCCATCATTCCTTTCTGCCTGAACTACTCACTAGTAGGTGCAAGTAGTGGATATTTTTAGTAGGTTACCGTTCTTTTACAGAGCCATCTTTTATCCATTAAGGTTTGCGATTTTTGAAAAATTCTTAATGATCTTTCTCTGTTAATTCTGCTTATAAACATTGCTCTGATTAAATCACTTCGGCAGAGGGTTCTGTCTTCACTGCACTGGCTCTGCAGCAAGGGTAATTTTATTGAAGTAGCCAAAGTGGCAGGACTGCCTTTATTGTCAAAAATGCTAACAGAAATTTAGACTCAAGGAAAATGTTCTCTTAGCTTTGGTGAAATTTCTATACGGTAATTTATTACTGACTGCATGGTTGACACAGTGGATGCAAATGAAAATGTAATACTTCCAGACTTTTTCTACCATGCTATTAATACTGTAGCACTGTCTATCTTCTTCCTTGTGTTAATAGGATCTGCTCTCCCTCCAAAGTACTCTGTTCAATACCATATCTTCTTTCACACCACATTAACATGTCTCCTGTATGACTTCGCACAACTTCCTCTTGGGTCGCCTATGTCTTTTTCCTTCGATCTCAGTCTATTGGCCCTCTTAACCACATAGGTGACAGGATGGCACTTTATATGTGCAAACCATCTAAGCCTGCATTCCTTCATTTTTCTTGTGTGTCATATAAAAGATACAGCTGAAATGTTTTCTAGGTCATTTTCCCCCTTTCCTCCCCCCAACCACCACCATTCCACTTATGTGTTCTAGGTAGTAGCAGAATTATGTCTAGATCAGGTTGAAATTTTGTGCACAAGTATGATTTTTTGTGAAACTGATACTGAAATTTTGCAGTTTTGCAACATTTTCTCTGAAATTTCCAAACTCATTGATTTTTTCAACTGAAAACCATATTTTCTTACTGAAAACCAGGTTTTGAGTAAACAAAAAAATTAATTACAAGTGTTGATACAAATATTGTGGAAAATTTAGTGTTGTGTTGAAAATGAATCCATTGCCAACCCTGAGAAACTGCTTATACATTCTGAATTTTTTAATTAAATCATTTTCCTGTCTTTTAAAGAGCTCCATTTCATGCAAATACACCTCTATAAGCATGTCTCATGTAGCCTACTTTTCAATAGAAAATGACATTGGTATTTGAGTTCCTTGAGCAGACATTTTGATATTGCATTCCCTTCAGCCAGATATTCAAGTCAGAGCACTCCTACAGACTGAAACATAGTGTAAACTGAGGAGTACATAATACCCCCTGCCCCCTTTGACCACATACGCCAGAAAGGGCTGTATTTAAATGGCTGAAGGGCAGAATACATACAGGCCTCAGCCCCAGAGTTGACAGAAGAACCTTGTTTAAGGCACTTGTGCTTGACTGCATTTCAGCCAAAAAGGGCTGTGTTTAAATGATTAAAGACTAATGAGTCTGAGTAAGTCATCCTGCTTTTCAAATGCACTCTCACTATGATAGTCTGTGTTCTGCACCAGGCATTCAGATGGTCTCTTCCTGAGCATTACTTCACTTTGTCCATCTCCTCTCAGTTCCTTTCCAAAAGGAGTGTGGCTACTTGTTCCCCTCCCAATGGTGCGATTAGCTTTTTCCATCTGCTCACACTACCTTGTAAATATTGTGCACTACTTCAGACACACACTCTGAGTGCGTTCAGCTCTTTCCCTTTTCCTCTCCCTTCCTTTTGGATGCACACAGTATTCTAGACTGTAAATAAATTATTGAAAAGAAATGTCACCGTATTCTCACTTGTATTAGCATCAATGCTAACACAATCTTGTATCCATTTATTCATGCATACTAAGCACACAAAACATGAATTTCATTTAACACACACACGAAGGCACTTGGGTCCTGAGTTTTTCCATTTACAAACAGAAATCAGAACAAGGAATAGCATCTGTTGAGAGTCAACAAAACAAACCCACCAACTTTACTGAATAAGCTAGAAAGTCACAGGGAAAGCACACTCCTCCCTTGACACATGTTTTTCTCTGACAGCTTTCTTAAAACACCAAAAGGTATTCATGTTATCAATAAGCACTTTGCTTTATAAGAACATGCTATGTATTTCCCAAATGTAGCCCAGGTGATCAAGGGATTGATATAGCAATGCACACCACATATTTTTGAATAATAGCAAGGTAACTAATGTTGGGGGGGCAATACTGTATTTGGGGGCAATCACTGATGAGATGAGATTCTGTGGCCTGCATTGTGCAGGAGGTCAGACTAGATGATCATAATGGTCCCTTCTGACCTTAAAGTCTATGAAGGATGCAAGGCAGAAATTCAGGCAAGAACTGCACAAACAACAGCAGTAGTAGCAAAGCTAAAGCCAATTTGGAGGAATAAGTACATCTCCCTAGAATTCAAACTGAAACTGCTGCATGCATTGTCATCTGTTTTTCTGTATGCATGCGAGACATGGACCCTTATGGCAGAAGTTGAATTGAAAATATAGATAGTAGAGATGAGATACTTCCGTAAAATCCTGGACATCTCCTTCGACCACCTCACTAATGAAGAGGTCTGCAACATCAACCAATGTGCTGGGTCATATGAAGACCTCCTGATGACTGAAGAAGTGAAAGCTGAAGTGGTACGACCATGTAACAAGATCTGGCCTATCCAAGATCATCCTCCAAGGGACAGTACAGGGGAAGAGAAGAGGTAGACAGAAGAAGAAATGGATTGACAACATAAAAGAATTGACAGGAATGGACTTTGTGGAGACTCAAGCACTGACAATTGTCAGGGGTGGAGACAATTGGTTGAGTGGGGCACCATCATTGATGAGCAATGACCAATGTGGTTATGGGAGTGATGGTCAACTAATGTAGGAGTAAAAGCAGCAGCGAATCCTGTGGCACCTTATAGACTAACAGACGTTTTGGATCATGAGCTTTCATGGGTGAATACCCACTTCGTCAGATGAATGTAGTGGAAATTTCCAGGGGCAGGTATATATATGCTACCAAGCAAGCTATAGATAACGAGGTTAGTTCAATCAGGGAGGAATGAGGCACCTGTTCTAGCAGTTGAGGTGTGAAAACCAAGGGAGGAGAAACTGGTTCTGTAGCTGGCAAGCCATTCACAGTCTTTGTTCAACCCTGAGCTGATGGTGTCAAATTTGCAGATGAATTGAAGCTCAGCATAAGTAAGTAACACATTTCAAAAGACTTTTCAAGGCAAATTGGCCTGTTAACACCTCTCCAGTCATAGGAGGAAAAAGAAGTTGTAGGAGTAAAATCTTTAGAGAGAGTCAAGGATTTCTGATGAAGCATTAAACCAGATTCAAGTGCAGAGCTGTTTTTTTTTTTATAACAATCTATGCTGGTCTACGCTGCAGTTAGGTTGATGTAAGCTGCCTTGCGTCGACCTAGCCGTGGAAGTGTCTTCACTTAAATTTGGCTCCCGCTGACGTAAGTGCCTCGCTATGCCAATTAATAACACCACCATCCCGAGTGGCAGAGTCAATCAATGTAGTTATTTGACGGAGTATCAGTGTAGACACTGTGTTGCCTTTTTTGACTGTTACTGGCCTTCAGGATCTGTCCCACAATGCCCCATACTGACCATACAATCTAGAGAAGCGCTCCTGGTGAGGATGTGCACCACCAATATAAGGAGCCAAGTGTGTGCACACACAAATGATTTAATAACTGCAGTGGCTGCATGCCGAAAAAAGTTACGTAATGACATAATTTTGTAGTGTAAACATGGCCTGAAACCCACTAACCACTCCCAACTTCTTTTTCCTCCTATGACTGGAGAGGTGTTAACGGGCCAATTTGCCTTGAAAAGTCTTTTGAAATGTGTTACTTACTTATGCAAAACAATCTGTTCCACCCTGTATTTGGCTGTGACACTCTGGGCCTGTCTACATTTAAAATTTGACTGTGCCTCTGCAGCTGTGCTACTGTAATGCATCAGTGTAGACACAACTTATGTCAATGGGAGGGATTCTCCAGTTGGCACAGGTAATCCGCCTCCCCAAGAATTCTTCCGTTGACCTAATGTTATCAGCACAGAAATGTAGGTTAGTTTAACTACATTACTCAGGGCTTTTTCACACCCCTGAGCAACATATTTATACTGATCTAATTTTCTAGTGTAGCCCTGTTCTGAGTAAATTTCCCAGACCTTAAAAAAGAGCTGTGTTAAGCTTGAGAGTTCACCTCTCTCACCAACAGAAGTTGGTCCAATAAAAGGTATTACCTCACCCACCTTGTCCCTCTTGCTCTCCTATAAGAGGTGATCTGCAGCAGAGTACCCAATGGAGCTGATTCACTCAAACAGGCACAATGAGATGCAAATCACATTTACCTACTTCAGCCTGGGTTCCCACCACTGTCTGAGCCACTCTGGGTTTGTCTACACTGCAATGTAAGCCCAAAGTTTAATCTCAGGCTCAAACATAGCCCCCTCCTTCTGTCTACACACAAATCACACTAAGCCAGTGTTAGGACCCTGGGTCCCAGGAGATGTGGGGGTAGGGTCAGAGCCTGAGTCAACCCAGGACCCAAAGTTCAAGTCCTATTGTGTTGCAGTATAGATGCAGCTACACTGGACTCATGCTCTGAGAGTTCACCAAGAGTACCAACTGACTTGCCTTGTCCTCTGGACAGTCAAGTTTAGTGGACAGTAAAGTTTTCTTGCACTGCCTCATGAACAAAGTGCTAAAGCTGTCACATTTTGGGACAGCACAGGGAAGTCTGGGATACAGTTGGCTTGACTTGAATCTGCAGACTGCGGTGTGGAGGTTGGAGCCTTAGGTTTGGGACCAGGTTAGAAAATTCTTAACCAAGGAGACAAATCAGTGTAATGCTTAAGCCCTGGGTTCTCTAACCCAGGATCCACTGACTTGAGTTCCACCTACCCTAGTCTTACATTGCAGTATAGGCATTCCCTCTGGCTAACAGGGTTCAAAAAGAACTAGATAAGTTCATGGAGGATAGGTCCATCACTGGTAATTTAGCAGGATGATCAGAGATGATGTCCCTAACTTCTGTTTGCCAGAAAGTGGGAATGAGTGACAGGGGATGGATCACTTGATAATTACTGGTTCTGTTCATTCCGTCTGAAGCACTTGACATTGGCCACTGTTGGAAGACAAGATACTGGGCTAGATGGACCTTTGATCTGACTCGGTATGGCCGTTCTTATGTTCCCTATAGAACCAGAGGACAGATACCAGACCTCTTCCTGGCTTGTGTAAGCAGCCCTTACCTACAGCTCTCCTTTGGTTTTAGCTGGTGCAATGAGAGCACCTCTTCCTATTTCAATCTACTTTAACCTCTGATGTCGTCATCCAAAATATCCAGCTTCTACTGCACAGAGTCACTTCCAGAATCGTATTCCAATGTATACCAGAACAAAACAAGCTAATTAGCTAAATATCCATATTAATTTGCTAGCTGGGTGGAAGTACAAGTAATAGATATTTCCCTTTGTGCATGTATGTGCTCATAGTCCATTGCTACACTTTATTTATAAAGAAAAACAGCCACAAAAATTTTTTTGTAGTGATAATGACAAGGTGTGAGGATACTTAACATGGGGAAATAGATTCAATGTGTGTAATGGCTCAGACATTCCCAGTCTCTATTCAAGCCTAAGTTGATAGTATCTAGTTTGCATATTAATTTAAGTCCAGCAGATTCTCGTTGGAGTCTGTTTAAGCTTTTCTGTTGCATGATTGCCACCTTTAAGTCTGTTACTGAGTGACCAGAGAAGTTGAAGTGTTCTCCTACTGGTTTTTGAATGTTATGATTCCTGATGTCAGATGTGTCCATTTATTCTTTTGCATAGAGACTGTCCGGTTTGGCTGATGTACATGGCAGAGGGGCATTGCTGGCACATGATGGCATATATCACATTAGTAGATGTGCAGGTGAACGAGCCCCTGATGGCGTGGCTGATGTGATTAGGTCCTATGATGGTGTCACTTGAATAGATATGTGGACAGAGTTTGCATCAGGCTTTGTTGCAAGGATAGTTTCCTGGGTTAGTGTTTTTGTTCTGTGGTGTGTGGTTGCTGGTGAGTATACCATCAATTTAGGTTTGAATAGAGACTGGGGATGGCTGAGCCCATCACACACATTGAATCTATTTCCCCATGTTAAAGTATCCTCAAACCTTCTTGTCATTATCACTATAAAAGTTTTTTCCCTCCTCCTGCTGATAATTGCTCATCTTAATTAGCCTCTTAGAGTTGGTAGGGCAACTCCCACCTTTTCGTGTTCTCTGTACGTGTGTGTGTTATATATATATATATAACACACACACACACACTCTCCTTACTATATATGTTCCATTCTATAATGTAGCCCACGAAAGCTGATGCTCAAATAAATGTTAGTCTCTAAGGTGCCACAAGTACTCCTGTTCTTTTTGTGGATTTAGACTAACACGGTTGCTACTCTGAAACCAGCCAAAAATGTGGTAGCTAAATATTTTATGGCATACAGGCTCTCTATTATTTTGTTCATAGATATACAGTGTATTCTCATGACTGCTTTGATATGGATTCTAATCAAATCCCATACACCATTTGAATGAAACATGTAAACAACTTGGGCCTTTTGAAAGGTTTTAATGAGAATGGAACAGAAGGAAGGATGAAAAATCAATGAAACGGAAATTCTTCTTTCCCACTAAAGCCATGATAAAAGCAACCTAATTTACTTTGTTTGTGCAAGCTAGTCAATCCGCCTTCCCCACATCAGTAATTTTGCACTGGTTACAAGTATTTTTCAGGCTCCTCATCAGCAGAACTCTCCTTATCCTCCCTTTGTTGTTGTTTGCAATAAAGGGAGAGAAAATTAGAAAGATTAAAAACTACAGCAAAAAAATCTGTTCATATATCCAACATCTTTTTGGGGTGGGTTTCTCCTATCTCAATTAAACTTTTAAAGACTCTACGACAGAATTTGAAACAAAAATTTCAAGTGGTTTAGTCTGCTCAACAGTGGGTAGTTACACTGCCTGCTTGCTAACTGTAGCTAGATTATGTAATTTTATTTCCACTTACCCATTGCAACCTACAAAGCTACCAAGCATTCAGAGAGATTTATTCTTTAATTTTCACCTTCTCTAAACCTGATATATAAAGCAAATGTGAGGATAAGGGGCAGAAGGTATCAAAAATGTAAAGTTGCTTTCAGAAACTTAGGTACTGAAGAGTCTAAGTCCCACTGTCTTTAGTAAATTTAGGCTCTTAAGTGTCCAAGTCACTTTTAAAAAGAGGTTTTAGGCTAAGTCACTTACATACTTTTGAGCATTTTACTCTGGACATAAGCCAAACCATTAACAAGGGAGTTTGGAATTTTCCAGGGCACACTTTGAGATTGTACCCAATGCCTTATCCAGTTGTCACAGAAGCCATGTTTGCACAAGCTGCAGTAAATCCTTTGGAGTTCAAGGTTTTATGAACTGCTTGAACAACCATTCAATGACTGATTATTTTAGTGCAACAGAGGCTGGCCACAGAGCCACATCATGTTATTTTTATGTTCCAGTCAGCTTCTGTGGGTGCGTGAGGCTGCTTGTCTGTTTCTAGAAATACTCTCTGTAACTGAATTTTCACTAATTCTTCAAACCAGCTGATGTTGAAAAAATTAATTTACAGCAAAGATTTCTACATTAATAGAACGTCTTTGAGTTCACAAAACCAGTTAAAGCTATTCACAGAACTTATTTCCTGTCATTTGAACCTGTATTTTTTCCAAAGGTGATTTGCTTATTAAAAATACTACATAACATTTTAATCCATTTAAAACAAGTTTTCAAGTCACTGTAGAGGGAATCGTGCTACATGCCAGTGACAGAATGTCACTGCAAAAGAGTGGGTGCCCTTTATATGCAGTGGCGATGCCATATTTTTCCATTTAAGACTCTTTATCCTGCTTGATTCCTTTTTCACAATCTATGTATTTTTCCCTTCTCTTTAATTCATTTTACACCCTGGTTTTAGCAATATGAGAAAGGCATGGTGGTTGTCACCCTCTGTCAGGGTTGTGACCCCTACAGTAAGAATCCATATCCTAATCAAACCTGCTAACATTTGAGTTTGAATCAAAATCCACATTACAATGCTCAAATTAGGCAATATGAATTTTCCCATCCCTACTGGGAACAGCATTTGGCTCTCCAAGCTCCAGGCAGCAACTTCTTGGAAGGTCTTTTTGGCTTTGGCAAACTCCTTAGAGTTGGACAATATCAATAAGATAATCACAATCAGATAACAGACCAGGTACTGAAATACTATCTGTCCCAAAGAAAACAAAATCCTATGCAATGCAATAGCAACCACAGTGCAATCTTCAAATTCAGTAACTCAACAGGACAAAATTAAAACTCTGTTTAATGCTAAAACACTGTAATCTTTTATCCTTGGATCACAATGGTAATTTGGATTATAAAATAAAGCCATCAGCACTTCAACATGATCAGAGGAAAAACATTCACTCTTGCTATTCTCCAAGTGAATCAATATGAGAAGAATACGTGTAACCTATTTTACTGAATCATGGATATACATATTCTCAAATTGGATTTCTTCCTTTCCCATGGAAAGTTGCTCTTCTTGAAAAATAACTAAGGTGGTAGTATTTTTCATGTAGCGGACAGTATCTCCTAAAGACAATTTTACAGAGTTCTATCAAACTGTTAAGTTATATAGAAGACTGAAATTCATGCCTTCTACTCCAGTAATTCTACTGCTAACCCAGGATGTGCACTGGGTGTGCACTGAGAGGGTGTGACATTGGCAGGCATAAGCTAAGAACTGACAGCCTCATAGCTGGAGACCAGACCAGGTGACTTGTATGTTAGTTTTGCTCAAAATAGGTATGAGTCTTCTAAGAATGTATTTGGTGTTTAGACTCTATGAAATGCCTGTAATGCTTTAAATCTCACTTGTAATGTTTGTAATCCATGCTCTAAGAAAATATATAAGTTTTACTTTATAACTTTGAAAAGGTTTGCTCCAAACTTGTGAACACAGGCATGGGGATCACCCTCCACACACCCCCAAAAGGATTACCAAAATTAGATGGGCCATCAAGGATCATGACAATACGCAGAATTGGTTAATGGCCTTAAATAAAAATAGTTGATGTGAAGATTTTTCCTCCTTTTGGCTGTTAGAACTCTGAAGATCCAGGGATCTCCAAGGACTGCCTCTTAGGTCTGCCATGGAAAATACTTGGAATGGACAGATCATCTTAATTCTGTCACTCTTAGGATTTAGATGGTAACTCATTTGTGTTTATTACAGGACGGGCTACAGGTATTGTCTTTGGCCTAGGTTACCAACTGATCTGGGGTAAAGGACTGGTCTCTAGGGTTGCGAGGTATCCTGTTTTTGACCATAATGCCCGCTTGAAAAGGACCCTGGTGATTCCAGTCAGCACCGCCGACCAGGTTGTTAAAAGTCTGGCTGATGGTGCTGCGGGTCTAAAGCAGGTGATTCCCTACCTGTCCTGGCACCGTGCTGTGCCCTGAAAGCAGCCAGCAGATCCGATTTCTAGGCAGGAGGGCTAGGGGGCTTCATGCGCTGCCCTGCCCCAAATACTGGCTCTGCACTTCCGTTGGCCGGGAGCCACAGGAACCAGGACAGGCAGGAAGCTTGCCTTGCCCCACTGCGCTGCTGACTGAGAGACACTCGAGATAAGCCCGAGCCCCAACCCCCTGCCCCAGCCCTGAGTCCCCCAATGTGCAGTGGCAGTCAAAAAAGTTAACAGAATGTTGAGAATCATTAAGAGCAGGATAGATGAGACAGAAAATATCATATTGACTCTATAAATCCATGGTACGCCCACATCTTGAACACTGAATACAGATGTGGTTGCCACATCTCAAAAAAGACCTATTGGAATAGGAAAAGGTTCAGAAAAGGGCAACAAAAATGATTAGGGATATGGAATTGCTTCCATATTGGGGAGCTTAATAAAACTGGGACTTTTCAGCTTGGAATAGAGATGACTAAGGGGGGAATATGATAGAGTTCTATAAAATCATGACTGGTGGAGAAAGTAAATAAGGAAGTGTTATTTACTTCTCCTCCTTACACAAGAACTAGGGGCCAAATGAAATTAATAGGCAGCAGGTTTAAAAAACAAACAAAAAGGAAGTATTTCTTCACATAATGCACAGTCAACCCATGGAACTCTACCAGAGGATGTTGTGAAGGCCAAGAGTACAACAGGGGTCAAAAAAGAACTAGATAAATTCATGGAGGATAGGTCCATCAATAGCTATTAGCCATGAGGGGCAGGATGGTGTCCCTAGCCTCTGTCTCCCAGAATTTGGGAATGGACGACAGGGGATAGATCACTGTTCTGTTCATTCCCTCTGAAGTACCTGGCATTGTTCTCTGTCTGAAGACAGAATGCTGGTCCAGATGGACCTTTGATCTGACCCATTATGGCTGTTATGTTCAAGATTGACTGGAAAGTCTAAGGGGACTGTCTGACTCCTTGGTAAGACTGTTACAGTGATCTAGGAATTCACATGTATTACTGATTTGGTGAAAATTAATTATAGAATGCAGCATCAGTTTGGGATGTCTGCCCTGTTTCTGACAGTCTACCCTCAACGTAGGCACTCATGGTTGTGAGCCACTCCAGAAAGTCACTTACAATTACTTCTACAGAAACACTCCAAGCCAGAGGAAATGTATGTACAGCTAAAAAAAAATCTGACCTAGTTGATGAGTGTCTCCCACCTCTTCTTTAGAGCAGCTAGAGGCTGTAATCCCAGGCAAATGTGAAACTTTTACCCAACAGTTCATTGTCCCATGGATGGTGGAAACCCCATCACAGCTGTCACATATTGCTCTGCCCAGCTTTCCTCATTGTATGCCAGTCATTCATAGAGCAATTTTGCACACTGACATCATCATAACCTGGAGCCTGTCCTCAAGCCCCACTCTTAGGAGCAATGCCTGGGACAGAACCTGCCATCTCTGGCTTGGGTGGGGGTGTAAGGTGAGGGGAAGGCAGGTAGGGGATGCAGGGCTGTGGATTCCTTGCCATACTGGTAATAAAATAAATGCTAAAGCTAGCTCTATATGTTAGAGCTACTTTTTTATTTTTAAACCACATGAAGTAGCTGTAAAGGTAAATTTTGCCATATTTTACCCACTGCAGTTCTGCTTCTATTGGGGAAAATAAGCACATGCCTCGACAGTCAGGTGTATATTATGTATGTTAGGCTGAAGCAGTCTTCTAATTATAATAGCTGTTACACTTTTCAAAGAGGTACATTAATCTCTGAGTCTTTCAGGTGAAATATTGTGACATTAATTGGCAGCTCTATTCGACTGAAAGTCATTTACCTCAGTGATTTTCCCTGCATGTAAAAACTTAAAGCATTGTCATGGCTACATATGACTGTTCAAAAATTGTCACACCCTTTCTGATCAGACTTCATCTTGTCTGATCTTCATCTTCACCTTGAAATTTCCCAAGTGTGTGATTATCTCATTATAATAAGTTGTTTATCATATTATTTCAGCACCATATGTCAAATTGCATTGAGAACACTAAAGACAAGCAGAATTTCTGTCTAGTGAGGGTTGCATACTTACATCTCTGGAGTAGTTGTATGGAAATATTTAAATCTCAGTATTGCAGTTATTTATTTATTACAGTTTGTAACTGAGATCCTAGATAACTCTAGTAGCTCCACAATTTAAAAGATACAGGACCAAATTTTCAAACCTGAATGCTTAAAGTATAAGTATCTATAAGGATCAAGATGGGGAACTACTAAGTAATAACAGGCTATTTAAGCTAGCAGAGAAATGTTTATCACAATCCAATGGCTGGAAGTTTAAGCTAGACAAATTCAAAAGACTGGAAATAAGGCGTACATTTTTAACAGTGAGGGTAATTAACCATTGGAACAATTTACCAAAGATTGCAGTGAATTATCCATCACTGAGAATTTTAAAATCAAGATTGGATTTTTTTTAAAAAGATACGATCTAGGAATTATTTTTGAGATGTTCTACGGCCTGTGTTATACAGGTGGTCAGAGAGGATGTTCACAATGGTCCCTTCTGGTTTTGGAATCTATGAATAAGTTAGTCTCTTAAAACCACATGTAGGTACCTTATTAGATGGCCTGAATTCCAGAGATGCTAAGACCCTCCACTCCCATTGCTTTCAAAGCAATGAAGATCCATTCATTTATGTGCCTATATATGGATATTGGGAATTAATATTAAGGATCCAAGTATGAACATTTTGGCCCAGACCATTTAGGTCCCAATCCTTTGAAATCAAGAGAGCTGCTTGTAGTGTATAAAGTTGTACACACACACACAAGTCTTTGCAAGTCTGAGACCTTATGTAGGTGCCTAAATATTGATTTAGTCCCTGATAATTGCAATAAACAGAAAATGTGTGAACTTCATTCCAGGATCAGGGCCTACTTTGGACATCCAAGTTTGACAATGAAGACCTCAATTTATACAAAGACTCATTAAAAAACCCTCATACAAATTTAAAGACAAAACCCTCAGTCTCCATATATGTCTCTCAGTCCACCCAAGTCTGGAATCTTAAAGTGTAGCCTGAATTTCAATATATTCAGGCTATTTTAGGCTTAATGCAATTGACCATGCTTTAATTTACTAATCAGAAAGTATAACTAGAGTAGTAATTCTATTTTAGATAGTCTAATTATGACATACTATTTTTCCACAGGATCCCTGCTTCATTCAGTGCACAGTGTGTATGGTGATTCGTGCATGAATCAGGGTTATATAATGAAAAAAAGATGTGTCTGTAGCATCCCTGCTTCATTTGCTGTGAGAAATTCAATTGTGTGCAGCAAAGGGGGCAGGGGATTTAGGAAGAGAAAGGAGAATCTTGTGGTTAGCTGGTTGAAAGCTGCCCTGGAGAACTGATTCTACCCATGCCTCTGCTAACTTTGCATCAGTGTTGTGAAGATTAATTAATTCATATTTGTGAAACACTCCAATGCTATAGTGAGAGGCTCTAAACACAAGCCCACGAGGAAATTAATTATTCTGTCCTCAGAGCACTGATTGAGTGGTGTGCAGTAAATATAGGCCAGGAGCAGTGCTTAATCTGTAATGAAAGAGGTGCCAGGGCTCAAGCAATTTTTTTAACTTCATAACTGATGCGGCAAGCCCAGAAGTGCCAGGGTTACAAACTGCCAAGCCTAGACTTGCCAGAGCTCAGGCCCAGCACAAATTAAGCCCTGGTCTGGAGCCACACACACTGAACAGAAAAAAAGATTGAATAGCTGTTCATTAAGTGAGCACCATCCATCCTGTGCACTGAATGAGGCAGGGATCCTATGGGGAAAGATAGTATGTGGGTGGGTGAGATTCTGTGGCCTGCATTGTGCAGGAGGTCAGACTAGATGATCATAATGGTCCCTTTTGACTTTAAAGTCTATGAGTCTATATAATTAAAGACCATATCACAGTGCATACACACAGTGGAGCTCAATTAAGATTGCATAGACAGCCTTAATTCTGACATATCTTAACTGATCAGTAGTTTACTCTGCAACCTTAATATTCTTTTAATGCAGTTTTGTTCTTGTGTGTATAATATAACACAACACACCGTAATTAGCTGCAATAAATTTGACAGAAGTTTCTAACAAAAATGTATTAACCAGATTCCTAGGATTACTTGCCTTAAATTTCAAAACCCATATAATTGTCTCCTTCATCAATAGGACGTTAAGTTTAGTCATTCTGGTGTGACTCTTAGTCCACAAGGAGGTGTTAGCCAAGGAGCATGGGACCTGAGTGCTTAGGTGGTATGAACTTGGTTTGTAGTAGCAAATGAATCTGGAGCAATCAGTTAGTGGTGGAAAAATTGTGCTGCCAACATTTGTGATCTCATGAAGACAGCATGAGTCACTCTTCCTCCAAGATCACTTTTAATATGTGATATGCTCTAAGGATCCAAAGTACAGTCAGGATACAACAGGAAGAATTCACAGTGCAAGGCAACAGTTGGGAAAAGTGACAAGAAAGGGAAGAGATAATACTGTAGAGAACAAACAGAAAATCAGTTTGCCAATCAACATTCCCACATCCCAAGTCCCTGAGGTCTCTTATCGGGACCCTGGCCTTAGTAGAACATTCATACACAAGTTACAAGGCTAAATTCATTGCTTAACTTTAAATCAATGGGACTTAATGAGATATTCCATGCTATGTTAAGAGAGATGAGCTTGGCTAGTTAGCTGCCTCCTAGTAATCTGGTTGAGAACAGTGATCAGGGGACAGCCTGCTGTCCAGAAAGCAGCTCAGTTAAAAGAAGAGACCTGCTAGGAACATAAAGGGTTCTGTCATAGACCCAGGGTCAGGAGAAGTTACCTGTATGGGGTCTCTCCATCCAGGGTAGACAGAAAACTGGCTGGAGATATGTCCTTTGTGGGCAGGGACAGAAGCATTATGAGGTAGAGGCTTTAGGAGGAGCCAGGCAGCAGGAATTGGCTTATCAGTTTTGGGCTGTGTTGGACTGTTTTGGTTTCGAAAAATAAAACCATCCCTGGAGAGAGGGACTGAAATTCTGCTGCTGTTGGCGTGCACAGGCCAGTGAGATGGCCCACTGGCTTACACACTTACTTAAACTTAAGCATCTACTGAAGTGCCAAGCTGAGTGCTTCTGGTCCAACAGAGAGATCCTATGGTGAAGCTTAGGATAGAGGAGTTCTGTACAAAACAAAATCCTGCACTCACCCTGTCCTTCCCCTAGGAATTCTCCAAATCTAGCTAAAGAGACAAATGTTACAGGGAAATTGCCTGTAACACAAATGTGATTCCTCCAAAAACTGTTCTACTCACATTTGCCTAGGGAAAGGAGAGTAGGAACTATCAGCAAAAGCAAATTTTCAGGGAATACAAATAATGGAGAAAATAACTGCCCGTTTGTGAATCATTTGAAAACCTAAGGATAGATCACCTATTGCTACAAAGAGAAAGGGTAGAATTTCTTAAGATGGAAAAGTATTGTCTCTGGATCCAGTTCATAACTATTACATAGATTTTCTGGCCAGAAGGGACCATTATGATTATCTAGTCCGACCTCCTTCACATCACAGGCTACAGAACCTCATCCACTCATTCCATCAATATGCCCATAACCTCTGGCTGAGTTACTGATGTCTTCAAATCTTGATTTTAAGACTCTAAGTTATGGAGAATCCACCATTTACACTAGTTTAGCAAATGACATGCCCTACACAGCAGAGAAAGGCCAAAAAACCCCAGGGTCTCTGCCAATCTGACCTGTGGCAATATTTCTTCCCGATCCCAATTATGGCGATCAGTTAGCTCCTGAGCATATGGGTGAGATCCATCAGCAAGACACCTGGAAATAAATTTGTGGTAACTCACAACCCTCTGCATCTAGTGTGCCATTTCTGGCAATTGGAGATATTTGCTAATTTCATTGGTTCTCGCACTGCTGGTGACCCCTTTCACACAGCAATCCTCTGAGTGTGACCCCCTCCCCTTAAATATAAAAAAGGGTTTTAATTTATAACACTATTATAAACACTGGACGCAAAGTGGGATTTGGGGGGGGTCACAAGCTGACAGCTTGTGACCCCCACATAATAGCCTTGTGACTTCTTGTTCTTCTTAAACTGTTTCAAAGGAACTAGGCTAAGCTTGGTTTCCCTAAGTTTTATTCTTAGTTTATTAGGTTTTGATTTAAGTTTGTCAAGTAAGCCCCAGTCAGCTTTGATAGCTCTTAGCATTTTCTAAGCACTGCAGCCCTCAGTCAAGGATTGAGAAACCTGAGTGGCAAGGCTGTTTCTGTGTCTCTTACCACCTGGTTATCAAGGAAGGGTGTGAGTATGTTAACCAAAGCTTTGTTGCATATGCTACTATATTATCATATGTATCTTTTGAATAGCAGTAATGCAATTGTAACTTTGTAACTCGGCGTATTTTACCATTTACATAAATTATGGCTTTTAATAAAAAGTCTTTAAGGCTGTATCTGTCTCAGTGTGAGCTTCCAGTCATACCCCTGAGCGTCCTTTGTAAACTCTCTGGAGCCTGATTCAGGACAAGAACTTTTATCTTCTGATCAAACCAGATTGGCAAGCCTAAAACCCATAATCATTAATATAGATGATGATAATTATTAATATTATTAGATCAATTTAATCAATAAATTAATCCCCATATTATCAGTACACCCTAAATCAGGCTACAATTTTGAATCTTATTTTCTGTTTTTTGTTCTAATTGCAGAATTACTGTAATGTTAAAAACCTACAGCTATTGCCAAGGGCAGATGATTTTGTCTTTGATTTCTTTAGCCTTTGTTTTGTATTGTCAAGGGATAACGTCCCCATAATGTGCATTGTGTTAGGATAGTTCTAAGTACAGGAATGACAGTGTAGGTCACAAAAGGTTTTGTTAATTGTTTTTCTTTGACACTGTACTTTTCTTTATTTGGCATACTTTGTGGAATATTTGGCTCTGGATTTTTTCAAAAGTGCTAAAATGTTATGCCAAGTGTTAGCCTCCAGTAGATTAAAAGGAACTCCCTGCTGAATGTGCGTCTCTTGCTGCTTGGTCATTTAAAAAAATGTATTACAGTTCTCCTGGGATGAGGCTTACATCTATTTATAGGACATTGCATAAATCGAACTATCCTGTGTCATCTTTTTTTATATTTGTAATTAACCAAGTTTCACATAAGCCATTGAAATGGAAGAGATCTGCAATAAAGGTGACCTCTAGGTATTTTAATAAAACAGAAGTGAATGTATTTGAATATGCAACATGCCCCAAATACTGAGAGGCACTGGGGCATTCAGCCCCTGGATTTTAAACAGTAAGGTAAGATTTTCATCTGAGTGAATGAGTAATTTAGGATAATCAGTCCCACTGATTTTCAATGAGACTTAGGCTCCAATGTGCCTAAGTTAGCACTAAATTTTCAGAAGTAAACACCTCTTGAAAATATTACTCTAGAATCCTGATTCAGCACCAGTTGAATCCAATGGGGGTCTTTCCATTGACTTCAGTCAGCTCTGGATCAGGGCCCTTGGCCCCAATTCAGGAAAAAATTCCATTCAAAAGAGTACTTAAGCATATGCTAAGCTTTTAGCACATGCTTAAATGCTCTTCTGAATTGGGACACAGAGGCATATAACCCCAATAGCAGGGTAAAATAATAGATCAATCCCAAGATCACTTGACTTGATCTGCACATGGAAAGGGCACAGAGCTGTTGCGGGGGGTGAAGGTGGGAAACCCATGCAAATATCACCCCATTCTATCCTCAAGCAGCCCTCAGACTGTGGCCACACAAGGCATGGAAATTACTGCATCCATAGGGTTTCATAAACCCATCCATGGCACCAGAAGGGTGGCAGGGGGTTATGATGCGGCCCCACCTAGTCTAAACCATGCCAAAATATTTATGCAGAAGAAGGGCTAAGGAGATGTGGGGGGACTGTCTCCTACATCCTTTACTGCCATGTCTGAGTTTTTTTTGGCTCAAACG
Source organism: Chelonoidis abingdonii (assembly GCF_003597395.2). Lineage (NCBI taxonomy): Eukaryota > Metazoa > Chordata > Testudines > Testudinidae > Chelonoidis > Chelonoidis abingdonii. The sequence goes on along the minus strand of NC_133769.1, from coordinate 73,041,693 downwards.
GTCTGCCGACTTATTGCCCTGGCTGGCAGCTGAGTTTTGGAACTGCCAGGCTCTTTGGACTCCATGGCACCTTTCAAGCTTTGGCTCTGCTGGCAAACAGCCCACAACTTTTAGTTCTTTTTGCGCTCTAATTCCAAAAAGGAAAGTGTACATATTTTTCAGCATCTGGGTATTTTATCATTTAAACTGCAACTGCTGTTGCTGCCATTGTGTTGCTGTTAGAATATGCCATGTGTCATTTATAATAGAGCAATGCAAATCTAAACATTTAACATCATTTAAGCTGCCACAATAATTATGTAATAGTGCTTCCTACCAACCTAAAAAGCTGTATGCATTCCTATGGGAAATTTAGCAGGGAATTTGAAAAGATTTTAGCAGAGGTGGAGGAAAGCAGGCATTCTGAATGTGAGTTCAGTTTCTGCTTTAGCTCTCCATACCAAATAGGAAGCCTATGCCACCTTGGAAAGCAGTGACTTAGAAAATATTAGGCTAGCCCCAGAGGAACTGCCAGTCCATCTCCTCTTTCCCCATAATATATCCTTCAGCAGCTACAGTGGTTGTGGGTGGATTTTTTTCATGCTCCTTGCTAATGTAGCTATGCTGGAAACACTTAGTATAGACCTGGCCCCTGGTACTTCCTTCAAAATTTACCAACACGGGTGCAAAGCACATTAAGAATATTAGTAGAAGATGCTCTTTGTGCAGCTGCACACTTGATCCCAGAATACCAACAAATATCTCAAAAGTAGCCCACCTCAACTAAATACTTCTCTTCTATGTTTAATTCTATCATCTAAGTCTATGTTTAATGGACTCACTTAAAACAAAAAATCCAGCTAGGTTTGAACAAACAAAAACAAAAAAACCTGATGTTTTCCTATGACTGCAATGTAATTACTATAAAATTTCCCACAGTGTATTGGGAGAGCAGGACGTTCACAGATTCCTATAAAGATTTTTAATTGCCGCCTTCATTCCAGTTCGCCATTTTTCTGCAGATGTCGCATCCTGTCCTTATTATAATTTAATGCTGTGCATATAATATGAACCTCTACTTTTAATTAACTTCTGTTTGGTAAACAGATATTGAGAAGTGGTTTAGCACCACAATTAGAGCTGTAGGGTTAGGTTTTAATCCCACTATGCTTATTAAAATACTTTTGAGCTCTCTTGTGTCTGCATGAAAATGTCAAGCAATTGACAGCCCAATTTTTTTTGCTTATGATCCAGTTATCAAGACAGCCAAAATGGTTTGGGTTTTTAAGAGCTAAGTTGTATTATGAACATTAGACATACAACTGTTTATATATTTGTTTTAGTAACTGGAATTTATTTAGCTTTGCTGTACTGTAGTGCTATTTTGTTATAAAGGCAGCCTGAATCAGGACTCTTTCAGTGGAAAGATCTTCCAAACTGAATTTTGACTGGAATATAAATATAAATCTATAGTATTTCCAAAACACAATTTTGTCTAGACAGTGAGAATGTCAGTAAAAGCTCAGTTCCACAGTGAGCTCCCTGTAAAGGGGTTCTGCCCAGGTGGAGCTGACGATAGGATTGGGGCCCGAGTGTACTGCAAATAGAGGTGGACAAATAACAGAAAAAGGTTATTGCAAATAACAGTTTCAGCCTGGCCTGGTTTACGTGCTTTTTGTGTTAATTTTCCATAAACACTTGAGAAATTGGAGAAATTCTCATTAATATTTTCAAACTCAGTTAAGCAAAGAGAGAGAATTAATGTAAAACTTTCTCCCTCCCCCTTCATGGTAGTAGAGCTCATATGTTGATCCAGTCAGGAAAAGGGAACAATACAGTAGGACTTATCTGCCAAGCATTAGCCAACACAATTCAAACCAAGTCAGTTCTGAAGACTCTGAACAAAGGTTTTGCATCTCAGCCAGATCCCATGAATTGATTGTAAAGCTTGCATTGATTGAAGACAGACTGAGGCATTTATGTTGTAACTATTTTTTTTTTCTTTTTTACCAGGATTCACAGTGTAAATGTTTGCCCTTAGATGGATACCTAGCTAAACTCTGTGATATTAAGATGCATTACAGTTGATCTAAATACGAATAACTCTGTTTCAATTTACAGAGCAGATTACCAGTGTGGTTAGCCATTTTTGTATCAGAAGTTAGAAGAGTTTGCGCTTTCAGAACAGTGTTTTGTTTTTTTCTTTTTATTGTTAGGTAGAATCTGGTTAGGCAGTGTCAACATATCCTTAATCCTTCTGCCTCTTTTTGTAAATTGTGGGTGTGTTGGAGGGGGAAGGTTTTAGAAGGTAGAGATTGGGAGCCAATAGAGGGTAGGGAGAGGAAGAGTCAAATCAGATGAGGAGCCAAGAGAGGGGGACGTTGGGACTGGCTGGGCAAGGAAACTGGGACTTGGTGTGGGGAAAGGGAGAGAATGGGATTTGGACAGTAAATCTGGAGGGGGAGACTAGGACTAACTGGGCAAGAAGTCTAGACTGGAATGAGAAGCCTTTAGAGTGGAGACTCACATTGCACAGTCAAGGAGAAGAGGACTGCACAAGGAAGCCAGAACTAGGGAAGAGACAGAACTGGTACAGAAAGAGAAAGGTCATAGTGTATGAAGTAGGAGGGGTCAAGCTGGGTGTGTGTGATCCTAAGAACCCTTTATGCCAACTGGCAAAGTGCTTATTCAACTCATTGTTGTCAATGTTTAGCTAAACAGTGTCTTGTAAGGTGTCATAAAACTGGAGACATGGTCATGAATATCATTGCATAATGTATGCACAGTTGTGTATAAAGAGGTATGTATATGTGCTGGAAATATGTTCTTAAATATGTTTGAGGCAATGGACAAACACTTACCCTAGACAAAGGAAGGTGGATTTGTCTGTCTGACTTGATTACAGTCAGAGGACAATGAAAATATATTTACATAGAAGGAAAACAAAGCAATCAGTGGAAGACACAGCTTGGTGAGGGTATTGGGGGACATTCCAGAATCCCCAGGTCTTCCTGACTCTTGAAGCAAAGGCAATGAATGGGAAATATAAGGGGAGCAAAAATATACATTCTAGTTATCCATCATTTAGGGAGCAAAGAGGACAGCACCCTCTTACTCTGTGAATGTTGCTTCCTCTTACCAGAAGCATTAGAGATGCTGGTACCTGGATGTAAGTGAGAAAACTATTTAAGCAAAGGCAGTCGCTTGGTAAAGTTAAGTCTTGGACACTAGAAAGCATGTTTTGTTTGTAACCTTTTTCTATCTTTTAGTCTTGCTTGGTATCATTTAAATAAGTGTTCTTTATTAATAATAATATTCTTGTTTTCTTGCAATACCATGTCAGTGCTGTGTATTAAAGTAAAGTGTGGGACCTCAGCTACACTAACAGACTGGGGTGCGCACTGGCTCTTTGGAGGCAGCAAGCAATTTCTGTGAGTGTCCAGTGACAGGGACTGAACACTGCAGGAGATGTTTCTGGGGAACTTGGGCTCATTGACTTGTCTTTCAGGTAAGAATATCAAGACTGGCAAAATGGACATATTGAAGTGGTAGGGAACTGACAAACAGCCTAAGTTCCAGCAAAGCACTCTCCTGCTGAGGCAGAGAGGTTATATAGTGGCTGACAGTTCTGGGTTCCCTGAGGAGAATGTCATAGTGAGAAAAGAAAAAAAGAGTCTATGCCCAACACAGCCTGGAATGGAACCCAAGATCCCTGTGTCTCATTATTCATCCGCTGTCAGCAAATATCTATGAAACTCACTGGCAAAGTATAGCTATTCTGTTCTCTTCCATTCTCATCACTGTAGTAGCTGAGCACCTTTCAAACAGTGCACTAAGCAACGTAGCTATACAGTTGCCATGTGTTTGTTCTCTTATCTTCTCTACATGTGCTTGTCACGCTAGGGAGGAGTGCCTCATTTTGGTAGTGTTCCTGTGGCTTGTTTTTATTTCAGTTAAATACCTGCTGTGTGTTCATGTTAAAGAAAGGTTGGTCAAAGAAATGTGCCTTTCATTGTGGATGGAGAGTGGTGAGGTTTGTGGTGGTCCTTAGTTTGCAGGGAAGTTCACTGATAGTCTTGGATTGCCCTCCATAGAAAGCTTTGTCCCCTGCACAGAGGGTTCAGAGTTCCATTGTGCCAGAGGGGTAGAGTTGTCATCCACAGACAATCTTAGATATCCTGGGCCCAGGTCATAGAGTGTTTTGAAGATAAGTCTGAGACCTTTTACTTGATTCAAAATTCTATGGGAAGTCATTGTAGAGAGTGGAGAACATGGTTGATACATTTGCAGCAGTCTGTGCTGCTGAAGATATATGCTCCAGTGCTCTGAACTAGGTGGTGTTTCTTAAGTGTTGAATGCTTCATGCCCAGGTATTTTGCACTGCTCTAGTAGAGCCAAGTGGTGACAAAGTCATGAATAACTGAGGCCACCTCTGTCTGAAAGGATGGAGTTCCTAGCCAAGTGGAGATGATAGAAAAAATTACTTGTGGATGCTGCCATGTAGGAGTTTAGCAGTTGTTCTTCATCATAGAGCTGATCTCATCCAAGCACTTGGTGGTGTGGTTGTATGTGTCATATCCCCATCCTGTGCTGGGCTAAACAGGGGTTGACTAACTACGATTGCCATCCGTTGCTCTTTTAGCTAATGTGGCAGAGGTCTGTTTGAAAGATGTAAAGTTTAACTCTGTTGATGAACCATATAGGAGTCAATATGATGCCACATGAAGGAATTTTTGTTTTATCAATTCACTTTTCTAAAAACAAGGATATTACACACAAAAAAAATCTGTAAAAAGATTAGTAAACTTGAAAAGTCAAACTTTCAAAAGTTAATACCAGAAGTAAGGTTGCTTGTGTAATCTTAATTAGGCCTACTTGTGTGGATGCATTATACTGCAGTATCTTTTGCATGATCAGAAGCTATTTTTTTTTCATAGAATTTTGGGGGGTAGTGGTGGCTGAGTTCTCTGACCAACTGCACCACCTAATAGTGACACTCCAGGATACAATGCCTAATGCTGAGAGTCCAAAGGCCACTGTCTAGCAGCTACTGTTTGGGGGTAGCATGGCTATTTGCAAGAGAGTGGAGAGGGCTGGGAAACCTGGACCCACCTTTCTCCACCTGGTTTTGACCCAAGGCCCTTCAAAATAATGGACCCTGACTCAGGATTCAGGTTCCAATACCTCTAAGCAAGTTCCCTGGGTTGATTCCTAGCCTCTGGCAGAGTCTCTGGGATTGGACATGGGGTCCCTCTCATGTTCCCTCTGCTTTGTCTCCTCCTTCAGTTCCTGTGGAGGACGGCTTCCTGGAGCACTGCTAGGAGACTTGACCCTGGTGGCTTGGGGTCCCAGTGGCTTCTCAGCCAGAGGTTGCTACAACAGCCACTCTCCTCCTCAGTCTGCCCAGACTGAATTGAATGCTCCCTCCACTGGGAGAATGCCCAGCAGGGGCAAAGGGATATGGCCTCTTGAGCCCAGCGCAGTTTGTTAACCCTTGCCTCTCCAGTGTGGGATGGGTACATCCTGTCACAAGAACCCCTACCTCATTCAGGGCACATGATGGGTGATGCCATGGGAATGAATCAAAGTTGTCTAGTAAAGGAAGCTGTGACCCCTGCCTCATTATTGCAGAAATTGGAAGGCGTGTAGTTACTGAGGCAACATAGTGAAGGAACAGAGAGGGTTCTCATGGTTAACGCAATTGAATTGTGCCCTAGAATATTTTATTTTATCCTTGTGTCTGCTGCAGAGTTCCTGTATGATCCTAAGCAAGTCACTTAAACCAAATTGCTCACTGGTGGTTGATAATTTTGTGTTCCACATTTTCTGGGTGCCTGGGCTGAGATCTTGAGCTAGCTCTACAATTCTCTATATCAAACCCCAACTCCCACTGAAATCAATGGCTGATGTCCTTTGAACATATACAATACTATACTGCTAAATACTCTGAAGGAAAAAATAAATCAGATCTTAGGCATCTCAAACTGGGCATCCAGAATTAGTAGATACTTTTGACCTTAATCTCTGTGCATCAGCTCTTCATCTGTAAAATGGGGATAATACTACCTCTCACCTCATGGGTGTGTTGTGAAAATGAATTAATGTTTGTAAAGTGCTCAGATACTAGAATGAGAAAATTAATGCAGTCTTCAGAGCAGGGTTTAACTAAGATGCAGTAAATAAGATATGGGGTCACACATCGAACAATGTGGAGAAATAATTCAGAACAATACAGAATAGTTGCTCAGTAAGTAAGCACCATTCATTCTTTGCCCTGAATGAAGCAGAAATTCTGGGGAGGGGGTGGGGGCATAGGCAGGAAATCAGCATGTAATTAAAGCCTTTATTATAATGCACTCACACAAGGAGACTGAATTAAAGTTGCACTGGCAAGCTTGATTCTGGCACTTCTTAGCTTTTGAGTGCTTGACTTCGTAACCTTAATGTTCTTTTGATGTAGTTTTTTGTGTGCAGTAGTAATTTGTGTAGGGATCAGTTTTTTAGATAGAAGATAAGCACTAGCAACAGCTGAGAACTCATTGATTTCGTGCAGCCGATTACAAAGCCTGCACATCTTTAGATTCCCTTTAGTCAGTATCTCTCCTTCTTAAAAACACACACATTGTTTATTAAGTAATTGTTTTAAAAGGCTTGATAACTAATAGAGAAAAGTGAGTTGAGAGTTTGAATATCTTGGACAGACTGCTATTGATTTCTAAAACACATACATTTATCACTAAGAGATAAATTACAATAATAAGTAAGGTATCTACAATGAACTAAGAGCTTTCCAGACATTTGAAGGGATGGTCCCTGTGCTGAAGGGTTAACAGTCTAAGAACAAGCTGTCAGCTACACAGAGGTCAGGAAAGGAAAACGTGACATGGTGAGACTTTTGGCCAAACAAAGGAAGGCCATACATTCAACTCTATGGCATTTCTCCGTTTGTGCGCAATGCAATCACTTTTGAACGCTATATCCAGTCAATTCCAAAATGGGAGAGAACAATCTTGGCATCATTAGGCAAAGACCTATTGACTTTTCTGGTTTTCCAATTGTCATCAAAGACTGGTTTCCACTGGTGAGAGGGAAAAAACCAAACCAATTCCTCTTTGCTCTCCTACACCCCTATTGCAGCCTCTCTGTATCATAGACAGCAGCTTTATATGCTGCATGTACACCTTAGCTTAAATATGTAATGAAGGAGACCTGTTAGTTTACAAGCTGACTAAATTCCTTGTGGCAAGCCTGGTGGAAGTGAGTGTCCATGAGGGACTTAATGCTCATTATCAGTTTTACCATTTTATATGGTTTTGAAAAAAGCCTAGAAGAGGGCATACTGTCTGTTTAATAGAGTTCCTCAACAGACTCAATGCATAATAAGCATTTTCTCCTTCTCTTGCTTGTTAATTATTCAGATATATGACTTTCTGGAATAACAAAGCACCTGATGAGTCAGACTTGAACATCACATTACAAAAAAGGTGGCTCAGGATGAATGCTGGTTACTAACAGAATCATTTTAACTATCTTCGACCCTCAGAATTCCAAGATGGTAAAGGTAAAATAATGCATTATTTATTTACATTATAATTCATTCTGGACTATGTATATATAAATGTGGAAGCTTAGATCCTCGGCTATAGAGTGCAGCTAAGGAATGGGGTACTAAAGGGTCCTTTACACTTCTCCTTGATGGGGTGTGAGCCAGGCCAATTCCCTGGCATAATTTAGAGCAGTTTAAGAGCTCTGTGACATTAACTGCCAGTAGCACCAAGCAGACAAGGATCAATAAGGTGTAGGGGAATCCTAACCAGGTCTCTTCCTATAGACATGTACCCTGTATCAGCCTTCAGAGGCTAAGGGAATACTGACCCTGAAGCTGGCCCTATGACACCATTGGACACCTTGCAATGGAGATGATCCTCCCATGGCTATTAATGTTGGCTTTACACAGGATTCTACTGATGTTGTGGAAAAATGGCTATACTGCACCCCAGGATCTGGGCCATAACGTAATAATCTGTTTGTGCATATTTGAGTGCAGAGGGAGAAAGAATGTTGCACGCTAATGACTTTCTGTCACCTGGAGAAAGAAGAAAAGATCTACTTGTGACTCCTTTCAGAGTTTCACTTAACATCTGTGGTTGAGGGTTCGCGATGGCCCAAATGAAATGATGGGTATTTGTTCAACTGACAAATGACAAGTGTGGTTTTAGCTGGCTTATTTTGTTAGTGTCTCTGGCTTATAAATGTAAAATAAATCTTAGTATGCCTTCCTGTGTACTAGATTTTGATGCCTTGCATAAGCACCTTTGTAAAGGACTGGCAAGATACATACTCCCAATATTCTTGAATCCAAGACAAATTGTATGAGAAGAGATTAATAAACCCTTCTCCTTCTCCCTTTGAGGCATGATTTTCCCCAAGATGAAGAAGAGTTTCAATACTTAAAAAAAATTGCACATCATTTTTGGGATTAGATACACTCAGACAGCTGGTTCATTTAATATTTCTTGAACAAATTAGGGTTTGTTTGTACTTGGAGCCAAACAAAAATCCCAAACCACCAGCCAGCAGTTATAAATATATTATAGATTTCCAGCCTCAAGTATTTACTATCCCAAACCATTTCTTTTTGGCTGACAAATGATGAGGCCAAGGTCTGAGAGGCTCTAGGGAAAACAAAAAGGATAATAAACTGCTTTTATCCTATCCTTTGTCATGTCTATTTAGACTGCAACCTCTTTGAGACAGTAAAACATTAGCTCCTACGTGCATGTACAGTGCCTACAGGCTTGTTTACAAGGGACATGTCTGTGATGCAACCTAGGGAATCTACATCACATTAATTTGCTGCTCAGTAGTGTCCCATATAGCCAGTCTGAACAGAGTGGACCCCCAATCACAATTGAGGCATCTATGCCCTGTAGTAGAAAGCCTGAAACAGGTGGCCTTGTATGAGGCTTAAGGCCTGAACTAAAGTCAGGTCCTGCTGATATAAAGCAAAAGGTAACAAGAGTCAGACTATGAGCAAAAGTCAGGCTGTTACAAAGCAGATGCGTGGTTGCAGGTTCACTGTCCAGTACATGAATCTGGGAAAAAGCAGAGCTGGCATTGCGTAAACACAACCACCAAGTACTCCTAGGTATTAGATATTCATGCAAATACATTCCAGAAGGGTAGTACCAGAACACCATGTTACAAAGTTATGGTATAAACAGATTCCTCAGAGATGGTACAGGGACACACTGACCCCTCCTAAAAATAAGATCAGGATGACAAGTTAAAGGATGGGGGTGTTTTGATTGAACCAACAGGTACAAGGTATAGGGTGGTAACTAACCACATCATAAAGGTACTACGTAACTTGTTTGTATACATAGAAGAGGGGTTGCAGGAGGAGTCTATCTGGTTGAGGGGAGAGTGGAAAGTCCTGCTGCTCACTGAGCTGGTCCATTGTCACAGGCATACATCTATTAGCGTACCTGTAACCACTAAGCCAAGGCACTAGTACCGTGCTTTGTTGGCAATACACCTGGCCAAGAGCCTTCACCGCTGAACTGAGTGTGCTCTTTTTGGGCACTTTGATTGAAGTCTGCTGTATGGGTTATTTGGCTAGAGCCAGTGCATCATGCAGCGAGAACACGCACAAACAAACAACAACTAACAACAAGACTGACTGATGGAAATAATAAATTGGAGCTGAATAGTTGGGGGTGGGATTCAGGAAGGAGCTTCTATTAGTTTCTGCAAGAAGCCTCACAGCTTGCCTGAAGCTGACAGCATGAGTTCTTGTCTTGGAATTTTTTTGCTTGGTCGTTTTTTTTAGAGAGGAGATGACTTCTGCAAGTCAAAATGATATCACTTTTTTTTCAAAGTTTGTTTTGCTACAAAAATGGTGTTTATTATTATTGGTACTATGGGAGAATTGAGAAACTCAGGATAATTCATGACTTTGTTCTTCGTGAAATTTCCAGTTTTATAATGAAAAGCTTTGATCCCTGGAGAAACACAGGACAACATTTGAGGCTATGAAGGAACAAAAGAATCTTCTGGATTCAAAATACCATGCATGCAGAGAGCAAGGGAGCATGGAAGGTTTCTTTGTTTTAAATTTTAGTCCCAGGAGTGATCTGGGTTACCAATAATGTTCTAGAGAGCACAGAGATCCCAGACCATGCATAAACCCCAAAGCCTCAAACCTGCAAGCAGTTTCTTCACTGACTAATCAGTGGCTAATATTAACTCAGTGCGGGTCTGCCTGGGTTCAGGGGTCCATCTATGCAGAGGAACTTGCAGGATCAGTGCCTGAGTACAAGATTTCATATGGAAGATTGCTTATATTTTTGATATTTGAGGCCTAGGCATGTATATCTTAACAGACCCAAACAAGTTTTCACTTTTTCAAATTTCCATGAAGCTGATATGATTTGCAAAAAGTTTGCCCGTGATAGCACATATAAGAAAAATCTGTGAGATAGTGAGTATGGCCAAGAGATTAAAATTCAAAGCACAGTACTCATATGCAACCATAGAACAAGCAATAAAATACCTTGAATTTTTCCATTAGTGGTTTTAATGACATGCTAATTATGAGCCAATGTAAGTTCTTATTTCCTCCTTGTGGGAATTTTGGCTATTCTGTTCCTTTGTTGTTTCCTTTAGTTATAAATGTACTATATTAGATTTAGCTTCTAGTCAGATTTGTATCTGTAAAATTCACATCATTTTCAAGTTTCTCAACCTTCAATACTTCATTTTTAAAATTTAGATAATCATTTATGTCCAATAAACTGTTTGCCATTTCTTTATGAGTAATTTAGACCCTTCTGTAGGAACTAGCACAATAATTGATGTGTTTACAATGTGCTATCGCATAGAAATAATGTGTTTTGGCTTTTAAGTAATTATCTTCATATAATTTATGATAATATTAATGCCATTTAAACATCCTTTTGTAAATGTCATTGGTAGGAGTAGTAATATTCTATATATGTTTCCCTGGGAAAATGGATGACACCCATACAAACTCCTTTAATTATAGGTAATATGATATTAGGATAGAAGACAAGTACACTGCATCATTGAAAGGGAGACCCCAAGGGATAAAACTTGTTTAATATAACAGCAGCAAAATGGATAAGGCAAGATTTGTGCTGTTTTAAAATAATCTTCTCAAGTCCACTCAAAAGATTTTTAACACTCATAATTACCTCTCTGGCTGAAACATGCCTAGGATGCAGAGGACCTCACATTACATTGATAAAGCAGTTCAAAATGCTTATTTGAGAGGGAAGTTGGGATAGAAGAACTTGTTTTATTCTAAGAGACTATGGTAGATTTCCCTCCATGGAAGGAAGAAAAATGTAACCTAAATAGTGCTAGAGCTCTGATTATTTAAAAATGTATCCAGGTCTAGTGTGAGTGTAGGAAATGTTGCTTACTATAATATATTTCAGTAAATAATCTCCCAGAGGTTATTCAGCCCTTTTCAGGTTTATCAATGTTCCCCTCACTATCCCTTGTAATATCCTTCTGGAGCAGTGCTGCACATTTTTCTCCGTACCTACCACTTTGTATAAACAGTGATACTTTACTTATCAGCCAATAAAATGGCCAGATGTAGCAGTCAAGGTCTACAATTAATTTTAATTTATAAATAGAAGTTACAGGAGAGAGAGAGAGAGACAGAGAAATGAAAGACTGAAATTACATGTGCCTAGAGAAATGCTGTAGCAAATATTTTTGAATGCCACTTAACTATAAGTTACAAAAACATGACATACATTTACAGCATTTATTTATCTGCTTGGTCTGTGTCCTTTATCAAAGAAGCAGCCTGGGGAGCCCAGCTTTGTGGCAGAAAACCTCCTTACAGTAGGTAGAGTCAAAGGAGGTTTTTGTTACATATGTTACTTCTTCCTTTGATAAGTACAGAGTCAGAGTTTAAGGCCTGAAGAGATCACTAGATCATCTAGCTGACCTCCTGTATATCACAGGTCACCAACTCCACCCAGCATCCACACACTTAATCCAACAACAGAATTGATCTAAAAGTAAATATCTAGTCTCCTGTGGGTCTCATCATGTGCCAAAGGCAGAGAATAGAGGGACTGAGGTGCAATAGTGCCTGAGGCCCCCACAATGACAAAAAAAAGATTAAATGAGATTACCCAGATAATGCTGGTAAGTAATCCACACAGACATGCTACAGAGGAAGGCAACCCTCTCCCCCCTGCCAAAAATCTGACCTGGGTGAAGATTGCTTCCTGACCCCACATATGGAAGTCAGATCCTGAGCAAGAAACAGCCAGCCAAGCACTGGAGAGTGAATGCTCAGTGCCACCTCAGAGCCCTGGCCCACCTCTTGTCCCATTTCCATCCCTGGTGCTTCAGAGCAAGAAGATTAAAAATGCATTCCAGAATACATAGGAGAGAGGGAATCCCCTCCTCACTCTTGTCAGTGACCAGTTGAAATCTTGAAGCATGAGCTTTAGGAACATAAGGTAAACTGGAAGTGGGCACCAGGGCTGTTGAGCCCTGTCTCCCCACCATCACAAGCAACTGTCTTACAATTGTACTCAAAAATTGCCCAGCTGTCTCTTCAAACTAATTAAATTGTTTGCCCCCACAGATCCTACTGGGAGGCTGTTCTGGAACCTCACCCCTCTGATGGCTAGAAACCTTCTAATTTCCAGCCTGAATTTATTCATACCCAGTTTATATCTGTTTGGTTTTGTGCCAACATTGTCCTTTAGCTTAAATAGCTCTTCACCCTCCCAGGTATTTACCCACTTATATATTGACAGAGAGCAATCATATCGCCTCTCAGAAATACATTAAAATATAACTTTTCTTTTATTGGTTTATGGTATACCAATCTTGCCTCTTTCCAGCATTGTATTAATCTTGTAGCCCACTTCTAAAGTGTTATTTTCTTGTCATGGATCAGGTGGGGGCACACATATCTTTCATATCTATTGCTTGGCGGCCTTTTGTTTGGCTAACAGTGCCAGTAATTTAATATCAAGCCACTAGAACAGATTGTGGCTTCACCTTAGAAGTCCATCGGAGCTCACAGAAGTACAGTTTTTGGTTACAGTTTAAAATAAAGGATTAAATTCCACCTTCAGAGTGACTCCATCACTTTTCATGGCTAATCATGTGAGCTGTCCACTTCTTTCAAATCACCCATGTTTGGGAATGATAGTCAAGAAGATTGTTACAAAGCAACTCTAGTGATGTCTAGTGTCTCTATTTCTTTGCTTCCAAGCTTGAAAGCTTGTCTCTTTCACTATCAGAAGTTGGTCCAGTAAAAGATATAACCTCACCCATCTGTATCTCATTGCCTCCCAAGTCAGTTTGGTTTCAGACCCATATGTGACAAAGATGCTCTGGCTGCTTTAGCTAATGATCTTAGTGATGAGCAAAGCTGAGGAGTTCATTCTGATTCTTTGGGCTCCATCAGCTGAATTCAATACTGTGGACCATGATGTTTTGGTAATATGCCTACAGTCACCAGAGGTGTTAATATTGTCTCCACTCCTTTTGGAGTGCAAATGTAACTGGAGAACAGCAAGGAAGTCTCATTGTTCTGTGCACTGCTCTAAATAATAACACCTTGTGCTGTGTGTTTCCAATAAAGATGCAGTAATACAAACGTCATTACTTTCTCTTTAAACTTACTCTTCCCTTACACATTTAAGGAAGCATCTGAATAAAGTGTTGTCCAGCTATGTAAAATCTACAGATAAGGCAAGGTGGAATGATCTGGATTTTTTTGATTCACATCCTAGAGGAATATGGAGTGCTTGATGCTTTTCAAGTTTTCCATCCTTATTTATAACCTCCAAACTGAAATCATGCCCTCTTTCTCCCCATTAAGATAAATTTTGCCTTGCTTTTCGGACTGTAATAATAAGAGTAAACATGCCAAACTCAGCATTACTATAGCAGATCTATATCAAAGAACATGGAACAAGTCAGCCTTCTCATAGCAAAGATACATATTAAAACACTATATAAACTTGTTTCCTTAGAGCAATACAACCTTAGGAAAGTTTGAAGAAGAGTGAAAACTAACGCAAAGACAGAGGTACTCCGTTTCAGTGTATATATTGGTGTCATAAACAGATAGTAGGAGTTAATAGAACAGAAGTACTTTATATCTCTTTTGACTGTAAAGGGTTAACAAGTTCAGTAAGCCTGGCTGTCACCTGACCAGAGGACCAATCAGGGGACAGGATACTTTCAAATCTTGAGGGAGGGAAGTTTCTGTGTGTGCTGTTAGTTTTTGGTTGTTGTTCACTCTGGGGGCTCAGAGGGACCAGACGTGCAACCAGGTTTCTCTCCAATCTCCTTGATACAGGTTCTTATAGATTCCAAATAGTAAGTACTAGATAGATAAAGCGAGTTAGGCTTATGTTTGTTTTCTTTATTTGCAAATGTGCATTTGGCTGGAAGGAGTTCAAATTTGTATTTTTGCTGAAAGGATTTTAATTTGTACTTGAATACTTAGGCTGGGAGGGTATTCCCAGTGTCTATGCTGAAAGACCCTGTACCTATTCCATTTTAATTTACAAAGATAATTTTTACTATTTTTCTCTCTTTAATTAAAAGTTTTGCTTGTTTAAGAACCTGATTGTTTTGTATTCTGGTGTGAGACTTCAGGGGACTGGGTCTGGATTCACCAGTGAATTGGAGGGGAGAAAGGAGGGAAGGGGGAGAGAAAGGCTAATTTCTCTCTGTGCCAGGATTATTTTCTCTCTCAGGGCGAGTCTGGGAGGGGGAGAGAGAAGGATGGAGGAAGGTGAATTTTCCTCTCTGTTTTAAGATTCAAGGAGTTTGAATCACAGTGATCTTCCAGGGTAACCCAGGGAGGGGAAGCCTGGGAGAGGCAACGGTGGGGGAAAGGGTTTACTTTCCTTGTGTTAAGATCCAGAGGATCTGGGTCTTGGGGTTCCCTGGGCAAGGTTTTGGGGGGACCAGAGTGTACCAGGCACTGGAATTCCTGATTGGTGGCAGCGCTACAAGTACTAAGCTGGTAATTGAGCTTAGAGGAATTCATGCTGGTACCCCATCTTTTGGATGCTAAGGTTCAGAGTGGGGAATTGTACTCTGGCAATTGGTCACTTAAAAATCTGTAGCATGAATTTGACAGAGGGCAGAGGTTTGAAGACTTTGACAAGCTGGAGCCTCTAGCCATGTCTGTTTCAAACTCTTTCATGAGAAGTGACATCTCTGAGCTGGCTGCCAGAGTGAATCAACTGTGATATTTAGATGGCAATGCATTAAAAATGGAAGTTGTCACTAGGCAATTGCTGTCCATTTGAAAGCCCTGTGCAAGTCTGTTGAATACTGATTCTGAAAGTGAAAGATCTGGTTGGGTTGATAGATTTGTTTAACACTGCTTTCTCCTGAATTAAACTGATCATCATATCTAAACAGCTATGCCGGCTGACAGACACCTGGACAAATATAATATGGTGTTTGTCTCCAAATCTACAGAGAAAGCTTTCTGAGAAAATCTCAGCAGATAATAGTGTGATATTCCACGCTGCACATTTTCAAATAGCTAGTATCATATATACTCAATTACTTCTCAGGTATCCCCCCAATGTATCATATTAAATGGTAGAAATCTAAGTTTTATGCTAGTCCAAAGTAACTTCCATAGTTAATAGATTGAGACCCTAGCTGTATTATATAAAATTAAAAGACAAGCTGTGAGTCCTATGACTATTACCCTAGTTGAGCTCCAATCCATTAAAATTTTATCATGTATAAAAATATCTTAAGTTCAGTTTACTCAAGTTTCTTTAAGACAATTTCATAGCAGAAAAAAATACACAATGACTTTTCTTGGTAACCATTTGGGACAGAAATCAATTTGTGCTCTGCCTCCTGCAGGTGTAATTGAATGATCACCAGCCTGAACTCTAAGTTACATGATTGTAAATAATTAGATCATAGTTGATGTGCTTTTTTGCTTCTCCCGATGCCCTTGCCAACCTGGGACCATAATTACCCACTAACAGATAGATTCTTGAAGTAGAGACTGCAAGCGAATGGCCAGAAAACAGCTTCCCTGGACAATGACAAAACATTAGACAGAAGATGTCTAACAGCATCTTCTTTCTAACAGCTTTTTGAGGCACATTTTTCTGAAATGGCATTAATATGGTCAGGTCCAATGGTGGAAAGCTAAAAAGCCTTTGGGAAATCTGGACAACATGGCCTGGGTAGAAGCATGAGCATTACTTGTATAGAAAGCTGATTCAGGAACTTCTGATTGATGCCTGAACAGGACTGATAAGCAGATGAAAGACTGGAGAAATAATGTCAGTTGATGCTTAAAATAGCCCAGAGGAAAATGAGAGAACAGTAGGTTTTGTTGAGGATGGATCAATGCTTCAATAGTGTTTCTAAATCAATGTCACCAACTCCAAATGGCAATACTGAAATAGACTTAAGGAATCACTAAACACAGTTTCAGCCAAGCCTAGCTGTGAGCTCCTTACTAATACTATTTGGAGCTCAGTTTTTCAGAAGGATGAATTCTATGCACTATTTTCATTAGACCAGTATTGTTTCATAAATTTGGACAGTTGCTTGTATATCCATTCTTGGAAATATGGTTAAGAACATTTTAGGACATTTTTCATATAACATTGAGTTACTGCAACCTTTTCCTGCAGTTACAAGGCCAAAGTTGGATTTTCATTTATTTATTTTAAAACTCAAGTAGTGATCCTAGGGGGTAATTCAAGATTCTATAGCATGAGAACCACAGCCTGGGGCGGGGGTGGGGAAAGAGACAGAAAACAGAGATACTTAGAGTTAGAAATATAATAGGTAGTGGTTTTTTATATATTTGTCAAATAAAGAATAGTTATCACTGTTTGATGAAGGAGGGGCACTCCTACAAATAATTTAGGATTTCATGAGCTCACAAGGCCTCATAGCATAGCACTGAGATTTCCATTGTACTTCCACTAGTAAACATGGACTATCTGAGAATATAAATGGACCACCACCGCAGAGGGCCTCATTCTCCTCTCACACTAGAGGGTTATACTGGTGTAGTTTCATCTGTTAAGTGGGGTTATTACTCATATATGCTCCTGTGAGATCAGAATCAAGCCCATTATTTTATATTTATTTAACACAATTGAGGATGGTCACCATTGTCTTTAAGACAATGGCAGGTGAAGAGTAAGTTTCTAACTCACCACATATTTGAAATTCCCATTATTCAGAGCTGATATTGTACCATGCACATGTGCTAAAATCAAGACTAAGATAGCTTGTAACATACAACAAACATAATATCACTTGAGGGGGGGAATCTACTATCACACCGATCAGTTGTGCCTACAAGGCATAGCTCTGCATCAAGGTAGTGTGGAGCTGCCACCCTCACAGGGAGGAACTGTACCTGCCATGGCTCCTCCTGCACGGCACTGATTGGTACTTAGCAGCAACACGGCAATGGTCTCTTTGGGGTCTTCCAACCCAAGGGGTGTATGGAGATAGTTTATCCTAACACCACCTCTGCAATTGATCCCATTATATGGGTGGGCAACGGGCATAGTCTACATGACATATTGAAGGTCACACAGGAAGTCTGTGCCAGAGACAAGAATTGAACCTGGGTTTTCCAGGTTAGCATCTTAAACACTGCATTATCCTTCCTCTCCTAGATATTTCACTAAGACTATCAAACATTTGTAAATAGTAAATTGTGAGTACAGCTATTTGAAAGTTTGAAAGAGTCAGCGAATGTTCTTTCCCACAGAAAATGTACGTTTTTCAATGAAATTTCAAATATTTTCAACCAGTTCTAGTTTGGGGAGGGGTTTCTTTGATATGCCTCCTTTGCCCTTAATAGAAAGTGACTGGCATGTGCCCCATGAAATTTATGTTATGCATAGGTATAACTTCTGGAAAAAAGCTGACAAAAATATAACATCATTTTTACAAGAGCCATATGTTGAAATTCACAAATATTTGTCTCAAGTTGTTAGAAATATGAAAGCTATGTGTAACAACATGGCACACAGTCAGGTGTCTGTGTAGTCTTTAAACAGTCCCCATCCTTTCTCCTCTGAGGGAATGGTTTTGCCCTCTCTAGTCTGTTCTCACCCCTTAAGTAATTCAGATCCCCCTCACAGTCCAACTGTAGGCCACTTTCCTAATGGCCTATGGAGGGAGGGGACCGAGAACACCCCACTTCTCCAGGTCCCAGCTCAGGGACCCTAAGAATAGCAGCCACACACCGTACCCCTTTAACAAAACCACTTTCAGTTTCCTGGGACACTTCCCCACAGCCCCAGCCTTCAGCAATGTTTCACCTTTACCTCAGGGCTCTCTCATGTTCTGGCCCAGCAGCCAGTCAGGAGCTCTTCCTTACCCTCAGGCCAGTCCCTGTCAGCACTGAGCTGTCCATGGTGCTGCAGATCACTTTGGCCAACCAGAAGCACCATCCACATTCTTCTGGCTCCCACAAGGAACTGACTGTCTGTGGCTCTGCAGCACCTTTTAATATGGCCCTCCTGGACCCTGATTGGCTGCTCCCTGCAGCCTCTCTGATTGGCAAGCCTTGTTCAGCTTCCCTGATTAGCTGCTTCCTGCACAGTCTCTCTAGGCCACTCAGAGAATTTAGAATATATATATTCAGTAGAACTTAGGGACAAAACTTGTTTCTACATTTTTCTTTCTTTTGCTCTGAAACCTGACTTTCTTCCCATTCCCTGGGACTGTCTCTTTATTAATTGCCTCTTGATTTTATTCCTTATTAAAGAAAAGGAGTCTTTCCTCTTGTGAATGTAATTCAGTGCCACTCCTGAATGTCAAGGATGAGATTATATTCAATATAATAATTGTACCTGCCTGGTGTTGTAGTTGTAGAGGATGGATGTTAGTGGAGCTGAAGAATTAACAGAACTCTGCTAGTCTGTCAACATCTGGGAGAAGGAGGAGGATAAGGAAGACTGATGGAAAACAAAGGAGCTTGATTGACACCAAGAAAAGATCAACATTCTTCTCCCTGCTTGCTTGCTTTTTTTGTGTTTCCTTTCATGTTCAGCCTTTTGTATGTGTGTGTCATAAGATTTGGTGTAGTGGTTGCAGTACATATTTTGATTAATAAGTTATTAAAATAAATTCTCTAAGATTTGCACATTTGGGATTTCAGTTTCGTTTACCTTAACAAAAGAACTGAGGCTTCACCTCCAGAATCAGATGTGTTCAGGATAATCCAAAAGCCACTTTCTGATACAAGCGTATTACCTAGTTAAAAATCAGACTTATAATCTCAAAAGTAGTGAGGAAATATGGCTAATTCTATGAAAAAAGTGTCATGGGATCTTTGTCCTTCACATAAACCACACAGGCATTGATTCCAAGGCCAGAAAGAACCATTAGATCATCTAGCCTGACCTCCTGTATGTAATAGACCATTGAATTTCACTCAGTTAATCCTGTGTTGAGCCCCATAAATTGTGTTTAGCTAAAGCTTATATTCCATAAAGGCATCCAGTCTTGATGTGAAGACATGAAGGGACAGAGATTTGACCCCTTTCCTTGGTAGTTTGTGGCAATGTTTAATCACCCTCATTGTTAAAAACGTGTGCCTTATTTTCAGTTTGAATTTTTCTGACTTTAATGCCAGCCATTGGTTCTTGTTATGCCATTCTCCACCAGGCCAAACAGCACTTTAGTACCTGGTATTTTCTCCTTTCCATGACAGATTTTACGATGACACCTGAAAGACCCTTCATATACCCCACTACATAGTGCTCACTTTACCTACCCTGGAAGAACGAAAGGCTAAGGGCCTGATCTGAAGACCATTGAAGCCAATGAGAATATTTTCCTTTACTTCAATAGGCCTTGAATCAGGCCTAAAGATCTAAGATCTGAACCTGTATTTCTAGGGAGTGTCAACGTTCAAGCCTGGAGCAAATGTAATATTATCATCTGTCCAACCTGAAAATATGAAGTTATGTGTTTTGAGAGAAAGGAAGGCTTCCTATCTTAGGCTGAGGAATTTTCAGGGTTTCAGAAACTAGTATGTTTGTGGAACAATCCAGCAAAACTTATACATACCAGTAACTTTACTCATGTTGGTAATCTCATATCATGCATGTGAATATTTTCACTCAGATCTATAGCCCCATTTATTGCAATGGAACTAGTTCATGTGTATAATTCATTGCTGGATCATGTCCATGAAGAACAAAATTTAGAAAAGATTCTTCTGGAAAGAAAGCATAAGTCCATTTTGTGTCATCTTGAAGTAGCAGTTCCACATGAAGTATCATGACATCTGCTTGGTTTTCTAGGAGGCATGTATATGATTGTAAATTACAAGGAAAGTTGAGATGGGGGAAGTTCTAACCAGAGTGATGGCTCAAGTTAGTAATAGCTGAATTGCTATAAAAAGTGAGATTTTAATTTAGCTCACATAGTTGTGCTACAAAACCCTTTCCGGTGTTTTTTTGTTTGTTTATCTACTTTTTGGCATTTGGGAAGTGAAGAAATAGATTGACAGAGTACGGGTACCCAGAAATCACAGGGGTAGGACAGGCCCAACAAAGAAAGTAACAGAACACCACTTGCCATCACCTACAGCCCCCCAACAAAAACCTCTCCAGTCCATCATCAAGGATCTACAGCCTATTCTGAAGGATGATCCCTCATTCTCACAGACCTTGGGAGACAGGCCAGCCCTCACTTACAGACAGTCCCCCCAACCTGAAGCAAATACTCACCAGCAACTACACACCACACAACAGAACCACTAACCCAGGAACCAATCCCTGCAACAAACCCCGTTGCCAATTCTATCCACATATCTATTCAAGAGACCTAACCATGTCAGCCACACCATCAGGGGCTCGTTCACCTGCACATCTACCAATGTGATATATGCCATCATGTGCCAGCAATGCCCCTCTACCATGTACATTGGTCAAACTGGATAGTCTGCACAAAAGAATAAATGGACACAAATCAGATATCAAGAATTGTAATGTTCAAAAACCAGTAGGAGAGCACTTCAATCTCCCTGGACACACAGATTTAAAAGTGTCGATTCAACAACAACAAAAAACTCCTTCAGAAACAGACCTCAACAAGAAACTGCAGAGTTTGAATTAATTTGCAAACTTGACACCATCAAATTAGGCCTGAACAAAGACTGGAAGTGGATGGGTCACTACAAAAAGTAATTTTTCCTCTGTTGATACTAACCCCTTCTTGTCAACTGTTGGGAATGGGCCACATCCACACTGATTGAATTGGCCTTGTTGGCACTGACTTCCCAGTTGGTAAGGCAAATCCCATCTTTTCATGTGTTGTATATTTATACCTGCCTACTGTATTTTTCACTCCATGCATCTAATAAAATGCGTTATAGCCCACAAAAGTTTATGCCCAGATAAATTTGTTAGTCTCTAAGGTGCCACAAGGACTCCTTGTTTTTTTTGTTAAAATAGGATGTATGTTCCTGAGTTACTCATTATTTCTTCCCTGCATCAGTTTCCTGAGTTTTCCACATAAGCTCTTTTAAATAATAAGAGCAGTTCTAATAAATCAAGACTTCCCTGAGCCTATCTGGACACCTGGCATTTCTGTTTATAGTTTTAGAGGGAATGTGAGAGCATCTGCATTTGATGAATTATTGTAAATGCCATGTTGTTCCTTCTGCAGAAATGGTTCAGAGGCACAGATTTCTGGTAACAAATAATTAATGAGCACAGACGCAATGGTGTTCTTTTATTGCTGGAGCTCAAGTGAACGTCCTGTACCAGCCATAAACTAGTCCTAACCTTTGGTGTCAGACTTTATTCGGTTAGCTTTCTGTACAGATTACTAGCCAGAACACCTTCCAGGCTGTGCAAAAATAATGGGCTCCAGTAGTCCTCACTCAAAGGAACAGTCATCCAACTGAAGGCGATAGGGCTCCTTGTATGAGACAGTGTGTTGTGGGATTGGATCAAATGAGTCGCTCTCCTTCCTTAAAATCTGTCATTTACTTCAGAGAGCAGAAGTCTCAGAAAACCAATTTTCTTTTTGCTGCTGACTCTGGTGTTACATTGCTTGCACAATGCCTTGAGCTCTAATTTGGGCCTACAATAAAATCCTTTCAAGTAGCAACTAGTCAATTAATTCAAGACCCATGTCATAATCTGGTGTGTTTTCTCTGAGTTGCTTTGTTATATAGACAGCACTGGTCACTGATAACTAAGCACAGTGTGGCAAGCTTTGCTAATGGTACAAGGAGCTTACTTATGGGAGTTTAAAAACTTCAGACTAGAATGAGCCCTAAATTACCCAGGCTACTGCTGGCATAAGCCACTGATGGCAGAAATTCACCTGGGGGTGTTGAGCAGTGTAAGACATGGCAACCTCTCCTCTAAGACAGGCCTGCAGCCAGTCAGTGCCGCCCCAGGTATGGGCAATGCTGGCCAAGGAAGTGGAGGGGCCTATCTGGCTTGGGATTGTGTGGATTCAACTTAACTGCAGTGCAATCTCCATGAGCAGAGCTCTGAGCACTAGATCTGGGTGGATTGCCTTCCCCCCAAAACACACACTCATGAAAAGTGTCAATGAAAATGTTATTTTGTTTTTGTCAAAATGTTCAGTCAAAAATGTTGACTTCTCATCAAAAAAACTCACCAAAACTTGAAAACCAACTTTGTTTGGTTTATGGGTTCTAAAAATTGACTGCTGAAAACCAATATTCTGGGAGGTTGTGCTTTTCTGATAATAAAATAAAAGAAAAAAAGAAAAATAAAAATCAGGAAATGATCAGAGTGTCCATGAACATTTTCATTTGTTATGTGCATCTGATATTTTCTGATGAAAAATTTTAGACAAACATTTGTAACAGCCACACTGAGAACTTAAAAAAAACTGTCCTCCTGTGTGGAACCCCCTGCTAGAGGGCATCTGTACAAAACCCTGTTTCTTCTCTCAAGGATGAATCCCATCCATATAGGAACCCCTGCTGTTCAGCCTGCCTTCTTGTGCCTTGGCTGTGGATCACCCATTGAAGGGCAGGCCAGTACCATTATCTGCCTATGTTGGGAGTTTCACTGGGGGAGGAAGTCTTCCATCTTCACGTCAGGGCTCCCACATCAAAGTCTGGTCTTTTCTGTCACAGCCACTGAAATAAAACTGAGCCCTTTAAAAAAATAAATGTTATGAGGGATCATATTCTGCCATCCTTAAACTAGGTAGTGCCTTAGTAGGTGCATAGCCCATAGGGCTACTCACAACGTAATGTACTACTCATTTTCAGTGGAAGATCTAGGAACTGACCCTTAAACACAAAGCCTTAGGTTCTAGTCAGATGCTTAATTTAATTAGGACAGCATTAGGGTGATGTGACAGATTAATCATATATATATTGTGGCAAATTGCCGGTACTGTTCTGCTGGGTCTCGCGCTTTCTCTGCCTTTAGCTGGGAATAATTTGCTGCAGCTTCTGCAGCCATATCGTAATAGACCTTCTGGGCTTCCCCACACAGGAATGGGGCAAGGATACAAGACCATTGTTCTCGGGGACAAGCCTCAAGAAGGGCTGCTCTTTCAAAAGCCAAGAGGTATGCTTCCACATCATCCTCCCGTGTCATTTTATGTAAGCAATGGCTAGCCCATATGGTCAGGGTCCCTTCCCAGTGGTGATTCTGCTCCATAAGGGTCTTCATCTGGCTCACCAGATCTCTCAGCAGGGCTCGGTCCTGAGCAGCCTGACTCAGCAACAGCTGATTGGTCTCTTGCTGCAATCTAGGCGCCTCCTGTTGGGCGGTTGCTTGGACCCGGGTAGCCTCCTGCTGGGCCGAGGTGGCATGTATAAGGGCCTTGACCACGTCGTCCATCTTAAGAGTGGGAGGGTTTTGTCTCACCCTGGACTAAGTCCCCAGCGTGCAGATCCCACTTCTCACACCACGTGTGGCAAATTGCCGGTACTGTTCTGCTGGGTCTCGCGCTTTCTCTTCTCTGGGGTAGGTTCAGGGCACTATTGCTTGCCTCTGAACCGGTTCTTAATTACTCCACTAGTGTCCTTGGAGGAGGGGAGTGGAGAGGGAGGGACCTGGGCCTCTAATTGGAGTCAGGTGCTCTAATTGGAGTCAGGTATTCTAGTTAATCTAAAGCAAACCTTCCTCCCTTGGCAGGGAATAAGGCCCCCTGCCAACACTCTCATGCTGCCCTCTGGCCATGCTGTATCACAATATGATATAGTGGGACTACTTGATTTTTGAGGAAGGATATATACACTATAACTGAGATACCTACTGCCCTCCTAAGGGTCCAGCCTTATAACATGCTTTTACTTGAGTCCTGTAGTATTTTCCTCAGAGCTCTATGTCCTAAATGAGCAAGTGGAGATAGAGCTAAAAACGTACAAGTTTGTATGACTAAACGTAGTCTGCATGCTTTCCAACATCTCAGGGCCACTGGGAGCAGTTATGAACTTTCTTTCCTCCTTCAAAGGACAGCTGACAATTCCAGCACATTAGTGACTGATTTGCTGTGAGAAGCCTGAGTTTGGCCTGTGACTCGAAAATGATGAGCAATTACAAATCTGAGCACAACTGTAATCTTTATTTCAAGTTTTGACTTCTGTCCTTGGTGGGGTTGTGATGTGTATACCGCCGGTGAGCTACACTAATTGACATCTGGTACAGTTCAGACATGACAGAGAAAAAAAGATAACAAGTATTTATGCTCAATGAGAATGACCACAATGGACTCATGACTGTTTTTCTTGCCTAAAACAAAAAAAAAATATTCACAAAAACTGATATGGTTTGAATAGCAGTCTTTGGGGCTGATCTAAAAGCCGCTGACATCTCTGGGAGTATTTCTATTGAGTTTAATGGGCTTTGAATCAGGCCCTTTGAATTCCACTATGTATGTGTCAAGTTCTGTAAGGGACCACGGAAGAGTTTGTTACAGCCTAGCTAGGCCTTTTGGCCTTCTCAAGGGCAGGTTATTAGAGGATGCAGCACACTGGTTTATTCTGCTTGTAACCGGTTAGAACCGCTTTGCGTGGGAAGCCCCTGTGTGTATGGGGAGGTGCAGAAAGCCGCTGGCCACAGGCCAAGGGGGCAGCCATGGTTGATGGAAAGCCCCGAATTGCATAAGCACAAGCTGCTTTGCATGGTATTAGCATGATGCTATAATTGCTGCAGGGTGTTATTTTTGCTTTGGACTTCGTTCCCCGCCTCTGTGACAGCAATGGTTGGAGTCCCCATTGTGGGTGTGTCACGTTACCTTCAATAAAGCCAAATAACTCACTGTGTGTGTGGGCCTCGTCCTTGCAGAGCACTCAGGCACGTAACAAGTTCTGTACTGCATTGTCTCAAACACACTGAAGGCCTTGATTCAGGAAAGCATTCAGGACAGCACAGAGGAATATAGCAGTAGGGATATATTACCAACCACCTGACCAGGATGGTGATAGTGACTGTGAAATGCTCAGGGAGATTAGAGAGGCTATTAAAATAAAAAAACCTCAATAATAATTGGGGATTTCAACTATCCCCCATATTGACTGGGTACATGTCACCTCAGGACACGATGCAGAGATAAAGTTTCTTGACAGCTTAAATGACTGCTTCTTGGAGCAGCTAGTCCTGGAACCTACAAGAGGAGAGGCAATTCTTGCTTTAGTCCTAAGTGGAGCACAGGATCTGGTACAAGAGGTGAGTATAGCTAGACCGCTTGGTAATAGTGACCATAATATAATTAAATTTAACATCACTGTGGTGGGGAAAAAGCACCACAGCAGCCCAACACTATAACATTTAATTTCAGAAAGGGGGACTACACAAAAATGAAGTAGCTAGTTAAACAGATATTAAAAAGGTACAGCACCAAAACGGAAATCCCTGCAAAGTGCATGGGATTTTTTTAAAGATACCATAACAGAGGCTTAATTTAAATGTATACCGCAAATTAAAAAACAGTTAGAGAACCAAAAAGGTGCCACCGTGGCTAAATGACAAAGTAAAAGAAGCAGTGAGAGGCAAAAAGGCATCCTTTAAAAAGTGGAAGTTAAATTGTAATGAGTAAAATAGAAAGAAGCATAAACTCTGGCAAATGAAATGTAAAAATATAATTAGGAAGGCCAAAAAAAGAATTTGAAGAACAGCTAGCCAAAAACTCAAAAACTAATAGCAAAAAAATGTACATCAGAAGCAGGAAGCCTGCTACATAACCAGTGGGACCACTGAACGATCGAGATGCTAAAGGAGCACTCAAGGACGATAAGGCCATTGTAGAGCAACTAAATGAATGCTTAGCCTCAGTCTTCATGGCTGAGGATGTGAGGGAGATTCCAAAGCCTGAGGCATTCTTTTTAGGTGACAAATCTGAGGAACTGTCCAAGATTGAGGTGTCATTAGAGGAGGTTTTGGAACAAGTTGATAAATTAAACAGTAATAAGTCACCAGGACCAGATGGTATTCACCCAAGAATTCTGAAGGAACTCAATGTGAAATTGCAGTAATACTAACCTACTGTCTGTAACCTATCATTTAGATCAGCTTCTGTACCAAATGACTGGAGGATTGCAAATATGATGCCATTTTTAAAAAGGGCTCCAAGGGTGATAGAGAGCATTACAGGCTGGTCGCCGACTTCAGTACTGGGCAAAAGTGGTTGAAACAAAGGAAAGAAAAATTGCCAGACACATAGAGAAACAATTGTTTAGGGAAGAGTCAACATGTTTTTGTTTTTTTTTTTCTTAAAAGGGAATCATGCCTCATCAATCTACTAGTATTCTTGAGAAAGGGGTATAAGCATGTGGACAAGGGGGATCCAGTGGATATAGTGTACATATAGATTTTCAGAAAGCTTTTGAAGGTCCCTCACCAAAGGCTTTTATGCAAATTAAGCTGTCATGGGATAAGAGGGAAGGTCTCCATGGATTGGTAGCGGTTAAAAGATAGAAACAAAGGGTCGTGCTACACTGCACGATTATTTCGAATTAGCTTAAAACCGATATACAAAAAGTCAATAAAATCGGTTTAGGCGTCACAAGTGGGATCCCGAAATCGATTGTTTGGCGCATGGTCCAAAGCTACCATCGATTTCAGAGCGGTGCACTGTGGGTAGCTGTTCCAGCTATCCATAGTTCCCACTTCCGTGTTGAGAGCACGTGCCTGATGGGCAGAAACACGCCCCGGGTGGTGCTGGGTACAGCCTCCCCCCTCCTTTGGAAGGCAGCAGACAACTTTGGCGCCTTTTTCGCGTGAGTGCATTGAGCCAATGCCATAACACAGCAATCTTTCCTTTTTTTTTTTCACGTGGTGTGGGGGCAAATAAACGAGGGAGCTGGTCCCTGAATCCACGCCAGACACTGTGTTCTGAACCTACAGACATTGGGAGCTCAGCCAGAATGCAATAATTTCAGAGACGCTTGTGGACTGTGGGATAGCTGAGTCCCAGTACCCTCCCCCCTTCATGAGCGTCCATTGGAGTCTCTGGCTCCGTTACGCTTGTCACACAGCGTGTGTATCTGAGTTTTTTCAAACGCTTGGCATTTCGTGTCTGTAACGGAGCTGGATACAACAGATTTGTTCTCCCATACAGCGATCAAACCTAGTCATCCCGTACGGTTACGCGGGTCTTTTTCGATTTCAAACTGCACGCCAGATGTGCTGATCAGAGCTCCACGCTGGCGCAAGCAGAAATGTAATTCAAAAGTCGCGTGGGCTTGTCCTGGTTTTACCTGCCGCTGCATCCGAGTTCAGATTGCCTGTCAGAGCGGTCATGTGTGCACTTGGGATGCCGCCTGGAGGCATATACGTCGATTCCGTCCACATGAACCCTAATCCGAGTTACACTATCGAATTTAGCGCTACTCCTCTCGTTGGGGAGGAGTTCGAAATGATTTAAGGAGCCGTTTACTCGATATTAATGACGACGTCGTGTGAACGGAACAGCGTTAAATCGGTATCGGCATTAACGATTTAAAGCGCGTGTAAGACCTGGCCAGAGAGTAGAATAGTCATGTTCAGACTGGAGAGAAGTACGAATTGCCCTCAGAGTCTGTACTGGAACCAGTCCCTATTCAACAATATTCATGAAATGATCTGGAAAAAGATGTACAATGATGTGGTAAAATTTGTGGATTATTACAATTTACGCCAAGAACAGTAAATCAGAGCAGAGTGGACAAGAGCTACAAAAAGATCTCTCAAACTGGGTACAAAAGCAGATTAATTAATTGTTTGATAAACTGCAAAGAATAGCACATGGGAAAACATCATCCAACTATACATATAAAATGATGTGGTCTTATTAACTGTTACCGACTCAGAAACATCTTGAAGTCATTGTGGATAGTTCTCTGAAAACATCCATTCAATGTACAATGGCAGTCAAAAAGCAAAAGAATGTTGGGCCATACATAAGAAATGGATAGATAATAGACAGAAAATATTGCCACTATATAAATCCATGGTACTCCCACAATCTTGAATACTGCATGTGACATTGGTTGCCTTATCTAAAAATATATATATACATTTTTTATATATCGGAGAATTGGAAAAGGTCAGAAAAGGGCAACAAAATTATAGGGGTATAGGGAATGGCTGCCATATGAGGAGAGATTAATAAGATTGAGACTTTTCAGCTTGGATAAAAAAGATGACTAAGGAAGGATAAGATAGAAGTCTATAAAATCATGACTGGTGTGGAGAAAATAAATAAAGAAGTGTTATTTATTCCTTCTCATAACACAAGAACTAGAGGTCATCAAATGAAATTAATAGGCAGCAGGTTTAACAAACAAACAGAAGTATTTTTTCACACAGTGCACAGTCAACCTGTGGAACTCCTTCCCAGTGGATTTTGTAAAGGCTTAGACTAAAACAGGGTTAAAAAAAAAAACTAGATAAAGTTCATGGAAGGTATGTCCATTCATGGCCATTAGCCAGGATGGGTAAGGATGGTGTCCCTAGCCTCTCTTTGACAGGTTACTGGGCTGGATAGACCTTTGGTCTGACCCAGTATGGCCATTCTTATGTTTAATTTTAAGTCTGTACTTAAGTCAAAAGAAAAGTTAAGATCATGCTTAAGTTCCTTCCTGAATCAGGGCTTTAATTACCATCAAATTCTGTTTTAAATTTAGTGTGACAAACTAGTCCAACCCCTGACACCTCACGTACTCTGCTGCCATGATGTTATGATATACCCTATCTATTCTAGCAGAAGAAAGTTGGAGAGGGAAAAGAGTTTGTCTACATCACACTTCCTGAAGCAGAAGATAACAAATAAATAATAAGAAAATAATTACAAGCAGAAAGACATTTGTCAGCAGAATAACCCCACTGGATTTGTAAATTGTAAACCCTTGATTTGAGAGTCATGTGGTGTAAGGCTAAACTTTTCAGACTTGGGTGACTAAAGTTAGGCACCAAAATCCTTATTTGGCCCTGAAATAAAAAGGGCTTGATTATCAAAGGTGCAGAATACTCACTAGCTCTTCTGGCCCTTTTCAGCCCTGAAAATTGGGCCACTTCTAATTGGGTCTTAAGTATGGCACATAAGTTTTCACATCTTAGCCCTGCTTTCTTGTAAATATGAAAACAAACACAAAAGCAGTGAGCTGGGAATGACGCCCTCTTGTCTTGGAAAGTGTAGCCTGCAACCCATTGCCTCTAGAGCAGATTGCCAGCAGTGGTCTTTGCTAACCATAGACAGGAACTGTACCTGCACCAGCAGGACATTCCTGAGCTGAAAGTAGCTGCTCACAATATGAGATGTAGCCTTCAAAACCACTGGAACGTCCTGGGATTCACAGTAGTATTATTTTAACTATTTATTTGTATTACTGTGCCTAGGAGCCCCAGTCATGGACCAAGACCCCATTGTGCTGGGTGCTGGACAAACACAGAACACAAAGATGGTCCTGTCCCTAAGAGCTTACAGTCCACATACAAAACGAGAATGGATGGATACAGACAGACAGGGGAGTACAAGTAAATACTGAGACAACATTGCATTGAGGAGGCTGCATGTGCCTGGAATGTGGCCCCACCCCAAAGCCAGTCCCTATGCAGCCTCCTCCCCTGGAAGCCCTGCCCATGCTCCACCCTCAGCTCTGCTTATCCCACCCTCCCCAAATGTTCCCCTTCCCCCTATCTGCTGCTCCTTCCTCTTTGCTTCCTCCCCGACCCCTCCATTGGCAAGTCAAGCTGACCAGCTGGCTGCTCATGTGCCTCTTCATCCCCTCCCCCAATTCCCCCTGCTTGCCACTCGTGCCTCTTCACCCCCTCCCCAAACTCTCCTCCTGTGAGGCTCCCATGCAGGCAGGAGGAGGAACAGGAAGAGGAGCAGCCTTGGGGGAAAAGAACAAGCAGGACCGGGGCCTCAGGGCCCACCCTTTTGGCAATGGTGTACTCAAAAGGTGGCAGGCAGGCAGGCTGTTTGGGGAGGCTTAGCCTGCCCTGCTCTGTTATATCCACCACCTATGGGCAACTCTAACTATGCAGCTAGGGAATTTTCCCATTCTCTCTTTTATTGAGGGCTTCACTCTTATTGTAGGCAGCTGTCTTACCCTTCCTACTATACTGCTGAGGAAGCGGGAAGTTGTCAGAAGGGTGCTGTCAATTCCAAAGCTGGAGCCTCTCAAAATCCTGTCAGGCAACAAGCATCTGCAGCACTGTCCAGGAACAGTTACCTGTAATAGATACAAGGTCTAACTCAGAAGTAAATAGTTGTGCAAATTACACATCAGTGAGTCAGTGTAATTTGATGTAGGTGAGAAAAGATGATGTGACTCAAAATGAGGGGGTGGAAGGGCATGGATGTACCAGGAAATTAAACCACCAGAGAGTTTAGGAAAATGTGAGATAAAGCAGTGCGGGGGTTGTACAGATGATAGATGAAAGTGTCAATACATTCATTGTTCAACAATGACTGTTTTGGAAGGCTTCATAGAAATACAAAAATGAAGCTGAACATGTCTTGGTCATCACTTAGTGAGCATGGGATGTCACTGTTCACATGCACACCAGGGACATTCAATTATATTTGCATGTACGCACATGCAATGTTCTTCTGTGTACTTTGAGTTGTGAAGACAGGGAGAACATGGACAGGATACTCACCACAGATCTGCAGCTGTCTCAGCCACTCTGAGAGAACCTCCAGTGGACGGGTTTATGGAAGTGCAGATGATACTTAATATGCTTGAGACCTTGTAATTTTGTGACTGTAAGTGTACAGTGCAGTGTTTTGGGGGACACATTTTAAAACATTGGGGAGGGACCCCAGTGGGGGAACAAGGTCAGGAAGAGACAATACTATGGTTATACATATATTTGCTATTCTTTAATCTGTCAGTGCTTGCTAACTGTGCTAAGACTTGATTCACAAAAACTTTTGTACACACAAAGGAGAGGAAGATGCCAGTTCTGGAGAGGCAGAGGATTGTGTACGCTACATGAATGTTAGAGGAGTTTAAACCCTCCTTCAGACAAGTGACAGCAGAGCTTTCTGCTACTGGCAGTCCAGATACCCCAGTCATCTGTATGGCAAGTAAAAAGCTATGTTTCATAGGGGAAGGAAGGAAATCAGGTTATTTACCTGTGACTGGAATTCCTTGAAATGGTTGTGTGCACAGATTCACATTTTTGGTGCACAAAAAAACTTCACATCTTTGTCCATGCCCTCTAGAAAGCTTAGGCCATTGCAGCAGAGAATATGCTCCCTCAGGGATGTGAATAATCAAGTCTCAAGAGTATTTGAGGAGCCATAACCTTGTTCCACCTTTCAGTTTCTTCCATTACTTCACCATCCAATATGCAGGCTCTAATTACATGACACTATACAGGCAAATACCTCACAGAACTTTAGTTATAGGTAAGTAGCCTGTTTTACTTCAGGTATTGCCTAAACAGACCATGATCTAGGGAGTCTGAAACCATCAAAAAAAGTGGTGGGTTTAAGGAGGACTTAACTAAATAAAGATTGTGGACCCGATTCTTAGCTGATGTATATTAGCACAGCACAATAGATACTACACTTTCAGATCTTGAAGCTAAATCTAAAGAATTATATAGAAAGGTATGGCTAGAACTCCAGGGAGGAGAGCTATAGGTTTAACTACTGCCGGGAGGAGTCTTGCATTTAGTAGTGCATGACTCTTAAGAACCATGACATTCATTAGATCATGACATGTCATGTCATGATATCAAATATGAGTTTCTTAGGTACCTGGACCAACATAAATTCAGAGATGAAAATCTCTATTTTTCTTAACAGATACCCAGGCACAACTTTTTCTGTGGAATTTTTAATGTCAATTTGCATCAGCATCAAAAAGCATCCTGGCAAGGAGCTGAAAGCAAAACTATTTTCCAGTCAATGTGAAGTTGAAGCCTTGACACACAATTACTCATATTGAATAGGAATTGTTAATGCAACACAATTTATTAATAGCTAGACAAATTTGCTTTATCATACTGAAGAATACTGTATAATAAGATGTTGTCACTCTTTCTGGTTAAAGTAATTGAGAATATACAAGCAGAAGTTACAAAATATGGTATTAGTTTTACTGAGTGACTAAGAAACTCAGAGCACATGAAAGAGGCTGATATTGTACACTTATATCTAAACGGAATTGTGCAGTCCTTTGAGAAGCAGGGAAAAGTCATGACTAGTAGCTAACAGCTGATGGCATGATTCTTCCACCTTTTTAGCTGAATAGTATTTTCTTCCACAAATAGCCCCAATGACTTCACTAAGGGTACTCATGGGTAAGATGTTACTGACCATGAGTAAAGGTGACAGTCAGGTTATCAAAAATCCCAAGATTAGAATTTTTTTTTCCAAACTAAGCTTGATATATACATGCCTGAAGATAGCTAGATGGGGTGAAGGCGGTGAAAAAGGAGAATGGGACAGATCCTTTCAATGTGAGTAAAGTACAGAGATATGTTTGATGATTTGGGCTGCAGTACCTGTAGTTATAGATGCATATTAAATATTACATAATAAAATGTATAAATGATCAATAATGAAATTTACATTATGGTTTAAAGTAAAAGGATATGGACAAATACTTCTGCATTAAATAGAGGCTTATCATTTATGCAGTAGTGATTGATACCTCTAAGTCCGTTGAATTGAACTTGGGCTCCAAAGTCATTGCAGTGCATTGGAATACGTCATTCTCAATCTATTGCATAGATATCAAAACTTGGTGAAAGAAGCATGAACCAATCTGAAGGAAAGCATACAGTGATTGGTGGCAAAAAGCAGAGGAGTTAGGTTGGCCATGGGAGGTGTCAGAATGAATGAAATGGCTGCAAGAACGTATGTACCAGCTGACAAAGAATACTTTACTGTTTGCTAATCAGAAGCACATTAGAAAACAAACAAGATTCTCAAAAAAAAATAATCATGCAGTTTTTACCCCAGTAAAACATCTGGATGAGCACTAGCAAACATGCAAGTGGTAGACAAGCATGCCCTACATTTTCAAATGGAACTTTCTAGGCTCACCAAAGCAGCTGTGTACCAAGCGTCACTTGAACAGTCAGTGGCATTTCAGGGCATGGCTCTGGAGATAAGCAAGCAATTTGCTTTCAGACAAGTGCAGCTGTAAAGAGGAATCAAGTTAGGCATGTGCTGCTAGTGATGATATTCACACGCTATTCCAATGTATTCTGTTCAGGAAAACAAGGAGAACGTGTGGCTGTGGTTGGAACTCTGCCTTCTATTGGCTGTTATGATCTTTTCAGGCCCAGAGTGAGGACAGAACCTATGGTGAAAGCTCATAGGACTTGGATTTAGCCAGAGACGTAGTAGACATCACTCAATCTATTGAGGCAATAGAGAAAAATAAATCAATGAGAGGGATGTTGAGGATATCATAATATGTTGAAAACTAAGGGTATAGGCAATTCATCAGCTTCTTGATAGCAGCCACCTGACAGTAGGCTCAGCCAGTGGGACTCCTATGGTTCCCCCTCCAAAATGAAAGCTGTGTGTTACCAAAGAGTGAATCTTCTCTCCAGTGTCTGGAACTTTCCTGACACAGAAAGTTGCAGTTTGTAACTCTCTGTGATAGGCTGAGTCGGTGTGGCCCAACATGAATGCATGTTTTCTCATTTTAGAGCAGGAAAGTGAGTTCCTAGCATCAAATAGCATGTATATCGTATGGCATTGGATTGTTATGCTTATTGTGGATGAAAGATCCTTATCTGGATGTTCACTAAATACAGGAGTGTCTTAATTGAGGGTTCCACTTCTGGTCTGTCATTTATTGTTCATAACTGAACTTCCCTGAATTCTATCTTAGAATTTCATGGCTCCTGATTATTTGCATACCAGGATTCCAGAGTGTGGCACCCTTAGAAGTGGGGAAAGTTTGGATGTGAATGCAGAACTGTGGTCTGAACTTCTCTGTTAATTCAAGTTCTTTCTGCTCAACAATGTTATCAATCCTTAGAGTCCTGTGTGGACACAAAATTTGTACCTGCATCCGATCCACAAACATGGTCAGTGGATATCTGCATCCGTGGATATCCACAAATTTGTAGGATTTTAACAATCTTTTCTTCACCTTCATTCCTGAACCTCAGCTCTGTTTTAGTCTGATTGGTTGCTTAAAGAGAGTTTATCATTGCTTAAATTTCTCTTACTACTATCCTCAAAATAGCCTTAATGGAAACAGAAACTTCTATACTCACCAAGTTTGAGCCCAATGAGTTTGGAGTCACCATTCACTGCCCTGAAATTTTGAGAATTTCTGCAGTTTACAGAAGCACCCATTGAGAAAGAAACAGAAAAAAAGTACTGTACTAACAAAATGTGTCTACAGTAGGGTGCCAGAAAAAGCTCATCAAGTGTTTATTGGTCAGTATTGCTTGCTGTAGAACTGTGATGGGGTGCCTGCCCCACATTGGTCTCTAAGGGATTAATAGAGCCCTAGAGAGGCTGTGCAGGAGGCAGTCAATCAGAGAAGGTCTGAAAGGAGCAGCCAATCAGACCCATATAAAAAGGGAGCTGCAGGGCAGAGGAGGGCATTTCTCCGCTTTAACCCCAGGGAGGAAGCACTGTGTCTGCGGAGGGTTGAGAGAACTTCCAGCACTGGACAGAGTAGTGCTGCTAGCAGGGTCTCAGAAGCAAGAGACAGTTGCTGGCTGGCTGCTGGGGTTTGCAGGCTGAGACCTCAAGGCAAGGGGAAAGAGGATGCTGGGGCCATGAAAAAGTGGCCAGGTAATTTTCTGCAGTAGCCACTAAGAGAGGTGCCTGAACAGTAAACTACAGGTCCCCCTGAACGGGGGGTGGGGGTGCACAGTGTGTGGCATGTCTGGAGGGCTGTGTCACTGAAGAGGATGCTCTGGTCCTTGAAGAGACATGGGTTCTTGAGCAGAAGTGACAGTGGCGAGGCACGACCTGAAGATGGTGCACTAACATGCAGGACTAGTTCCCAAGATAGCCAGCTGGAGGCACCACAGTGATGAGTGAACCCCTGTTACAGGAACTTAACTGTGTAGTTACTACAGAAAAGCAATGACTGCATAAGACAGAGATAAGGGGTGTTGGTGGTGAGAAAGATATCCATGTTGTGCCTCTTCTTCCACTTTTGCTATTAATCTTACACGGTGAAGTGATAATAGAATATAAAAATGTTTGAGTTACATTTAGGATGCCCCAGCCCTTTCATAATGGCTACTACTTCCCCTTTCCTTGCACGTCTGTCATTGTACTGCATTTAAGCACTGCTCAAGAAGATGGATGATTCATTCTTTTCTTTGTCTTTAGCAATTTTTTGGGATGAACTAGTCAATACACTGTGTACACTCAGTCAGTACCCATGACAGGACCAACTCCACTGCTAAGTTTTCATGTGCCATGGGGACAGAGAAGGAGCAAATCTATTGGAAAATGCTGAGTCTTTTAGGCCATTCTCAAAACATAGGTCTCCTATTCATTAAAACTAGGCATATTTGAGAATCCACACAATGACTCCATTAAGTGTGATGGTTCTCTAAACCAGACGACAGAATACAGGGAAAGAAAGAGACAATGAAGCTCATTTAATTTAAAAAACTATAAATCATCTGGACAAAATAGACCTTAATCTCTTTTGTTCAAGGTTGAATATGAACCATTATTTAGAAATCACTAACAAATTCATAAACAGAATTAATCATTTTCAGAGCTGTCTAAAATCGCTCTAAACTGCTTTGTAGTCTAAAGGGAAAGATATTAAGATTGATATCTCTGCAGATCTATGTTTACTTAATCAAGAAGGAAGGATTCTTATTTTCTTTTATGTGAAGATATTTTGTCTTAAGGAGACTCTTGTATCAAACTGTTACTGATCTAAGAAAGATAATAATGATTTTAATCTTCAATTAAACCTTATTTTTAGCTAAAGTAAACTGTAGCTAGAAGTTGCTTTGTTGTACTTTTATCAATAATCCTGCATAGTGTTTAAGCACTCTTTTGGAAAAAAATAAATGGATCCTGATATTTAACACATTTTGGAGCAGATTCTGCCATTCTTACTCTTGTTCAGTAGAACCTTGTTCTACAAGTATTCCCATAGGAAAGGAGGTACTGTGTTGTAAGGATGGTTAGATTAGTCATTAGTTAATGCATTGCCTGCTAAAGAGTTAGTGGTGTTTTAACAGTGTGTTTCTTTCACATGGTGTGAGAAAGTTCCACGGGAAACTGACACATTGAACTTGAAGTTTAGAAGTCAAACACTTTGGATTCTCACCAAATGAATGGCCCAAGACCAGCTTTTTGACATTTTCACATAACTATTGCACAAGAAAACATGCTGACTTGCATGGTCAAAAGGCCCTGCTGCCATATTCCATAGCATTTGGGTCCATGGCTGTTTTCATACCTTGTGAGCACCTTCACACTTTCATTGGGATGCAATTGCCTTTGCTATACATAGTGAAGCAAACATTTGAAAAGCAGTTTATTTTCAGTTCTTCTGTATAAAACTGATAAAAAAGCAGTTATGAAGAACATGTTTTTCAGCCAACATGGTCTTATTAAACTCATGCACCCTAAAAAGCACATCTAGCTGCATCATATAGCAGGAGGAAGGATGGTCTTGTACTTAAAGCATTGGACTGAGAGTTGGGAGATCTGAGTTTATTACCTACTCTGCTACAGACTTCCTTTTGTGATCCTGGGTGGATCATTTTTTAGCTCTCTTTGCCTCATTTGTCTCAGGTGTAAAAAAGGGTTAATAATGCATCCTTTTCCCTACCTATTTTGTCTAGTTAGATATTTAAACTCTTCAGAGCAGGAAATCTGTCTTGCTATGTAAACTTGCAGTGGCATGCACATTGTAATCCTGAGCGTTGTTGGGCTTTTCAGCACTACTGTAATACAAGTCAGTGACAATTAAAATATAGCACAATGGAGCCCTGGTCTCTAACACTGACAGATAAATAAATAAATTTAAGATAAAAACATGGTCTACAACAGTTTACACTAAGATTAGCGCTACCAGAAAGTACTATACACATGATTAGAGTGGACTTACACAACAATTAAGAATATACAAAGTAGCCCGTAAGGAGGAAAACTGAGGAACACTAGTTCACCAAATCTTAGTCTTTTTTTAAAAAATATAGGAGAAAAAATATATTTACAAGAACACTGAATTTTGTCAGACAATGGACACAATTTCCCAAAAGCTGATGGGAATATCTATGTAGCATCTGTTTATCCTGGCATTCCAGATGTTTCAGAGAAACAGACACTGAATGTTAATACCTCAGATACTAAGGTAAGCTCAAATTCAGCCACCACGCAACACCCTCAATACAATTTGCTTATGTTTACATTATTCTACTTGGACTTAAAAGTCTAAATTTTTGATGAGATTACAATCAGAGAACCTTAAAAAATTAAATGCATAAAATAAAAATCAGTGTTCCAACTGAAATAACTACATTTTAATATCCAGTTTAGAAGAGGCTAATTATATTGTCTTTTCAGAGAGGAGGAGAGTGGTATTCCACAGACCTCAGCAACAGACACAAAGATATGCTGCTTAGGTGCTATGGTTATGAATGTGGTATAGGAATGTATATAGAATAGAAGATACTGTATGAACAGTGTCCCTCATGCCTCTATAAACCCAAGTTCTAACAATGCTATCCCTTCAGAGCTTATATGGGGATGGTCTATAGGGAGTTAGATATTCAGTGAGTTCAAAATGGACCTGCTGACCCTGAGTAACATAACCAGAGATGCTTAAGTGGGCACATCTGGGAGAGTGCACAAAGAGAGACCATTATGAAAGTGAAACGTGATTGATTAACAAGAAAAAAAACACAAACATCTTGGATAACTGGAATGGAAATCAGATAAAAGATTTCACAAGGAGATCCTGCCCCGATTGAAGTGCATTGTGAACAATGAAAGTTGCAGTGAATGCCAATATTACTTTGTGAAAAAAAGTTCGTCCTTCTATTGAGGATAACTGACAAAAGAGGTTCCCTTAACAAAAAACAAAACAAACAAACATACAAGAAAATAGACTTGCTGGGGAAACTGGCACATTGCATAAATAAAAGTATTCTTAAAATTATTTAAAGACCTGCAAGTGTAATACAGGTTGACAAAATGACAGATGAAAGGACAATAAAAGTAATGGCAAATCATGATGCAGTGGAAATTGACTAGGACAAGTGAGTAAAGCCTGTGGTAGTCTATTACTGCCAATAACTAAGATAGCAGAAAAATATACTTTTTACTTACAAAAAGTGTTTAGTTGGGTTATGTTACCTTTTGTCAGTTTGTGACATGATTCAGCAGATGAGTACATAAGAGTCCTGTCTCAGCGTGACATATTAGATCATACCACATAAAAATATATTTTTTTATATTTAGTACTGCTATTTCAATGCCATCACTCATTTTTGTGTGCATGTATAAGTGTGTAGGAGACAATTTCCTGTTATTGGTACCACAAAGCAAATTAAAATCCTCTGCAATTCAAAATAGCTTTAATTCAATTGGTGCCCCCAGCTAAATACATGCTGGTATCTGTGTTTGTCTGAAAAAAAATGACATGCAGTCAGCAATAGCTGATGGCTAATTAACTGGAAAAAAAAACTATCACTTGAGTTTTTGTTTATATTACAAGTATTATATATGGCTAGGTTAGCATCCATTCTTTGACTTCCAAATAGGCTATAGTTTTCTTATTTGGACAGACTCTTGCCGTAACACCTACCAAGGTATTTTGTCCTTGATTGATTGCAGGGCAATAGTTAATCCAATTAAAGAAAACAGGGTACCATGCTGAAGTTAAAGAATTGATACTAGTCTATCTATATATTTTATTTGCTCTGTATCCTTCTTTAATACAAGCATTGGAAACAGTCAGGACTTATTTTGATAAATGTCACTTGTTTCACTTTAAGCACCAAGGTTATCCTTTCATCAGTTACTTCATCTCCTGCACTGCTGGAAGAAGCACTGAAAACAAATTTGTCCCTGACAGACAGGACAGTCAGAGACAATCTATCTAGCATTTTCCATATATTTGATTTGTATCTCCAGGCAAGGTGAGCCAGCAATAAGGAAGTAGCACAGAACTTCATGAGTCTTGTTATTGATTTTAATTATATTAGATCAGAGGTGAAAACAGACTTCAGGCTAAATCAGATTAGTTTAGTTTCCAGGAAAATATCCATGTGGTCAAGATGGCAGATCCTGGTGGATTGGATTAAATGGAATGTGATCTACCAAAATTTAAGGGTCCAGTTTCTCTCTGGAGTCAAAGCAGCTTTGTGTGTGCTGTTGGTGCAAAGCTGCCCTAAGGCCAGCGTAATCCTCACAGCAGGATACTCTGACCATGCAAAGCTAGTATAAAATGCTCTTATGCTACCCTTTTACCTTCTACAGCACAGACTATTTAAGTTAGGAATGAGTATGTAACTAGGGCTTCTCTGTACTCCAGTGATCTCTGGCTGCTGGCATAATGTAATACAGGTCTCAGGCTACTCTAACCACAGGGTCAGCCCAGTGCACAACCATCTCAGGACTGGGAGAAGCAGAAGATGTACCATTGTATCTACTCTAATTCCTTCCTGACTTGTGCTGTGTGCTCCTTGTTCATAGCCCATCTAACATGAGCACTTCCTTGATCATATTCTTCCGGCTCCTCACACAGACATGTCTTCCCTATTTTATTCCCCTCCACTCTTCTTCTCTGTATTCTTTTACTAGGAGCTAGAGAGAGGTACTCCATGTTCTTCTCTTTTCTCCTCGTTATCTCCTGAGAGATTCTAAGTTTTCCACTCACTGCTGCTTCCAGCGTCTGCAGGCTGCTGGATCTGTTTCCTAAAGATTCAGGCAGACTGGGTATGTCTACCATACAATAAAACACGCACAGCTGGCCAGTGTCAGCTGACTCAGCTTGTAGGATTATACAATTGCAGGGGTTAGGCTGGGACTGAGCCTAGGCTCTGGGTCCCTCCCCCCACCTGAGCCCAAACAGCTACACTGCAATTTTATAGCCCCACGGCCCCAGCTGTGCAAGCCCAAGTCAACTGAGATGGGCCAGCTGCAGATGTTTTACTGCAGTGTAGACATACTCACTGAGTAAGGTGTCCCTTCCTGGGCACATACCAGGGGAGTAATAGAGGTTGGAGACAGGGAGGGGGTGGGGCATGGACTCTGACAAAGTGTAGGAAAGTGCTGTCAAGTTCCCCACACAACTGTCATTGCTGTGAAAATTCTAAGGTGCAACACTTGTGCTATTCCAATCCTGGCCCTCTTTTGGCTAACCAACACTAATTTATATGATAGATTTGTAAATGTTATCCTAAGGTAGGATGAAATTAATAAATGAACATTCACCAGTAAGCAGTGCCTAACTTTTAGGTGCAGTGAAAAAAAAATCAAAGTAATAGCACCGTGATTCACAAAGCCTGTTTTAGGCATACGATGAATGAAAAGTCCCCTTAGAATGTGATCCGCAAAAGCTAGCACACTAAGCATGGAGCTGCTTCAACTAACCAATGGAAGATGCTGAGCAGAAGAATCTGAGCTAAGCCCCGCTCCCTCGCAGAAATAGGCACTGGGTCTGCAGGGAGGCACATATATGGGCTTAGCGACCCATGAATGGGAACCCACTGCCTGGAGTCAGGCAGCTTAGGCACCTAAAATATTTCTTGTGGGAATACATTAAGTGCTGGTCTCACTCCACACACAATGGCTGGAGGAGGAGGGAGTGCTGGTAAGCGTGTTGTTAGTAGTTAGCGCATTTGCCTGGAATGTGGGAGACCCGAGTTAAATCCCCCCCCCAACGTGGGAGAAGGGAAGGCTTTGAACAGAGTTTACTCACTTCTGAGAAGATTTGTCTAACAACTGGGCTGTGGGATATTCTAATGT
Source organism: Chelonoidis abingdonii (assembly GCF_003597395.2). Lineage (NCBI taxonomy): Eukaryota > Metazoa > Chordata > Testudines > Testudinidae > Chelonoidis > Chelonoidis abingdonii. Next base: position 73,000,290 of record NC_133769.1, on the reverse strand, counting down.
AGGGCTCCCTCACTCTCTCCTGTTGAAGCTGGGGATGAATAATGAAAGGGTGATTGACCAGAATGAGAGAGAGGAAGCATAAGAATGAAGCTGTAGCCCAATGGTTAGGGCACCCAGCTCAGAGGTAGGAGACCCAGGGTCCAATCTCCCTGTTGGAATAACAGGCATTATTTATCCACAGTGCAACAGCTTCAACAGGAAAGACAGAAGGAGCACCACATCAGAATATTCCATAGCTCAGTGGTTACAGCACTCTGCTGCAAGGTGGGAGAGCCCTGTTAAAACTATCCCCCCCAGAGAGAGGGAATTTAATTTCCCAAGAAAGTGCTCTAACCATTGGAACAACAGTTATAAGGAGGGCAGCAACACCACCTCCTCCAGCCAGATTTTGAATGGGACCTGACTGGTTAGACAGTCTCTGAGCCCACCTACTAGATTGGATCCCGCACACAAACACTCATCTCTCCTCCCCACCCTGCCTGGGTCATGTATCACTCTTGGACTTAGGCAGGAGATAGCTGTTCAGATGCTTAGAATGAGGCAGCTGAGCATATGCCCGGAAGCAGAAACAAGGTGTCTAGGAAACTCTTACACTGAAAAGTGAGATGCTGAGGGAGTTTAAGCATGCTGGGTTTGGCAGCAGTTTCATGGATCCCAGTGGAACCAAAACTGGGCCATAGGTGGCTAAATCTGAGATTTAGGCACTTAACAACCCTTGTGGATCTGAGACTTGGTACTCAGATGCATGATGGGGGCATTATCCACTGTGTCATGGAGCCTTATTTTAGTTCCTGATTCTATTATTAATTGATGGCTGTTTGGTCTATTAGAGTCAATGTGTGCAATTTAAAACAAAAACAAACAAAACACTTCTAAAGTGTTTTTATACTGAAAACTCCATCCCTAATTTGAAACTAAGCTCTTGCCTTTGAATTCATCACTGTGATGTGACTACACAAGCTAACGATATGCTTATTGTGAGCTGTCAGGGGTTTTCACTCTCAGTTCCAGATTAATTAAACTTTATTATTGAAATCCATTCCAAACCCAGAGAACACAAAGAAAGTAACCAATTTGTTCAATAACAAACTTGGACAAAGTGACAAGAACTGCATCTTTGGTTTCAGTGGCATAGATACCATAACTGTAGAAAAGTAGCAGGACCATAATGGTCAAAAAGTTACAATATGAGAGTCCTTCCCCCACAGGCCCTGATATTTTGTCACCAAATGATACTGAGCAGTGTCAAAAATATCTTCATCTCATTTAAAGTACATGCTGCCAATACTTTAGAGCCCATGACCTTATTTACTGCTGTCTAAAATATTGTACATGGCACTAGGGAAGTTTTCAAAAGCACCCAGCCTTTGCTATTCCCCTCCTAGTAGAGTGTAAAGCATGACCAGTCACGTGTATTTTTGGGATTATGCTTTCTTGCAGGCCTTTTCTCCATTTGTCTTAAACCACATGTATTGCAATCCCAAGAACTAGATTAGTCATACTCCAGTAATCCATGTTATAACTATTATATTCTTAATGATTTATAAAGAAAAAATTGCTGATTGCAATACTACTTTCCTTGCTACTTCCATCAGAATTCTGGGATATAATTAATCTGAGTCTGGTGCTAAATCAACTTTAATACTCCTAAAGGCCTCATTTGCTTCAGCAGAGCGATACAAGTATGTGAACAGCACCTGAAAGGATGAGATTTTGCATTACTGCTTCTACTTAATGTTTTCAGTGATCATTATTCCACTATGTCAGGCCAAGAAGTTATACATGAAACTATAATGAATAATAAAAAATAGAAAAAGATCAGTTTAGAGGAATGCCCCACAAGGGGAGAAGCATTACCAAGTATGAAATACTAGTTCACCAGAAAAGGGGTTATCTCCTCCCCACCAAAATAAGGTCTACAGACATCAGAGAAGCCACTGTGGACAAAAGATTTGGTTGATTGGTTCTGCAACAACCCTTGTTCCGACACAGCTTGAATGCTGGGGGAAGGGAATAAAAATGCCTGTTAAGGAGAACTTTTTATTCCTAGTCTTCTTGAACTTGGAGGGTCAGGGATTTCAAAGCATAAGGAAGAAGTCTCCAGCTATTTAGCTTGTGTTAGCCCTAAAGAACTGATGAAGCACACATCATATAACTGCTTTAATGCTGTGAATAACTCATTTCTTGTTCCTACATAATAAACCTTAAGCTTCCTACAAGATTGGCTACGTGCATTGTTTTTGGTTTGATATCTGAGTACAACTGATCTTTGGTAAGTGAATAGTTCTTTGGGACTGGGAGGCACCTGAATATTGTGATTTTTAGTGTAAAGTGACCATCTATCACAAAGTAAAGCTTGCCTGGGTGGCAAGAAGGGGACTGCCTTTGACTCTGTGGTAAGACTGTTATAGGTCACACTTGTTACTGGGTAAGGGAAATCTAATTATAGAAAATACAACCAGTCTGTGGTTTTCACTCTGAGTCTTGACAGTTTGCCCTGAGGTTGGCACTCATGGTCACGAACCAGTCCAGACAGCATGTCCGGGCTATTCCTAACTTTGCCACTAACCATCTGTGTGTGCAAGTCACTTAATCCTCTGTCTGCGAGTTACCCCATGTATGAATGGGACTATCAATGCTGCCTGAGCTTCATAAAGCAGCTTAAGATCTGTGGAAAGTAGAAGTGATGTGTTATTTTTTTAATATTAACATATGGTAATGCCCAGAAGCCCCATCAGGATTAGGGCCCTATTGTGTTAGGTGCAGTATAAACACAGAAGTAAAAAATGGTCTCTGCTCATAAGAGCTTATGACTCAGGAAGTTACAGGTCAGTTTCTTTGCATAGTGATTTTGAATGGCCTTTAATGGAGCTATGCTAATTTACACCAGCAGAGAGCTGGCCTCCATAATTACACTATTAACAGTAAAAGCATACAAAAATGGAGCTCTCGGCTTCAATGTTAGGAATACTTTTTTTCCCCTAAACAATACAATGCAGGGGTGATCTCTCTTGATTGTTGCATAGAACAGATGCCAGTTTTAGCAAGGATATTCTTTACTGCATGCAATCCCCAGCTCAACATAAGTAGGGTGTCAGGGACATTGTGGGGAGGGGAAAGGGCATGCAGGGATGATGTAGAGTGCACAGTCTCCACCAGAACCCTGGTCCCCATAGCTGCTGGCGCTATAACTTCGAGAAGCCCTGCAACTGTTTTACATTACTCTGACATCTCTTTCAGTCACCACCTAACTGAGGATCAGGGACCCAAAAGGCAACATATATAATAGCTGTTGTGAACTTGCTATTATAACATAAGAAAAGATACTGGAGACCTTTTAAAGAACAGTAAAGACTTATTTTGTTGCTGACAGGTGTTGCTATCTTGCCTGTCTGGCTGAAAGGGCTGGAACAATTTCAAAATGCTCCTGCTAGTAAGGCTCACTACGCATTCCCTCCCCACCCCCAACCCATACAAAACTACAGATCACTTTGGTTCTGACTCCAAAGTTCCAACTATCTTTACTACATAGATCCACTTTCCCAAGCTGTGCTGAACGTAAATTAAGGATTGAATCTTACATGTGAATAACCAAGACCATCACACCCATTAGTTTGGAGGTGGTGAAGTTCCGTGAAGTTCCACTCAGTTCCACGTTCACCCCATGTGAAATTGCAATGCATTTGTTCTCATTATCAGACTGGCCAGTGTATAATGTTGCTGATGGCAATTATACACAATACACAGGGGCCATACAGAAGCCAGTGTGCATTTAAAATCTCCATTCCATACACACATTTCCCACTGGATAGCACTACACATTCAATCATGAATTAATTACAAGAAAGATGCTACTACTGCAACTAGGCCCCTAGTCTGTAACATAGTATCTAGAATGATAATTCTGTCATTCGCTAAAGTAGCAGATCATTTTGAAATTGTACTGTGTATATGAAGTCAGTGGTTACAGAAGTCACTGTTTTTCATAGTGTATTGCTTATGTAGAAGAAGGGTCAGAAGGTTGAGTCTTATGGTAGGGACAAAAAAAAATAAAGGAAAATAAAATATTTTTCTGTTGCTTAGCTGGCAAACAATTAGATTAGCCACTGTTTGTTTAGAAATGCCCCAGAACTAGAGCAAGACAAAACTGTTTGTTTGGTCTAAACATTTTCCAAAAGAAAAATGGTTTCCCCCAAATTGAAGATGTTGGTTGAAAATTTTCATTCAGTTGAGTTTTTCCAGTTTACCATTGAAAAATGGAAATAGATACATTGGGAAAAATATGGTGTTGGTGTAGAAAATGGTGCTCTCATTAATGAAACCATTATCTATTTTTTGTTTTAGCAGTTACCTTCTCTTGGCTTGTATTTGAATCACCTAATCTCAACATGTTCATTTATTGGAGATGGCTGTAATTGCTGAGGTTTTTTTTAAACACATAATAAAATTGTAGAGAATTTAAAGTTACAGTTTGTTAAATGTCTCATACTCAAACATTTCATCTCTTAAAGTTGTGGTATGAAAGCTAATGTTATAATTTGTAGACAAACTTCAATCTAATTAAATTTCCAAGGGTCTCCCTAGGGATTAGAAACTATAGGAATGTTAGTCCAGTTCACTTGCAAAGTAAGGCTCTAAGAATCTAACAGCAGAAGAATTATGTCCTTGGGATGTCCATCAGATAACTGGTAGTTAATATAATCAAAATGGATTGAAACAGATTACTGCTTATTCTCAAAGTTAAAATGTGGAATTGGAAGAATGCCCAAATCACTGTAAAACTCTAGTTCTTGGCCTAACCTACAAAATCCTTTCTAGATACAAAACTCATACCTTAAGTCATAACATTTACCATCTAGAAAACTGAAGAACTAGAAAGTTGGGGGAGGGGAGAGAAAAGATATTGATATAAAACATGATGTTCCAGTGACTCCAACTGGAGTTTCCTGATTTTGTTCTTTAATATTTCCTCAAATGGAAACTGTTCTTGCTAAAGCCAAGAATAAAAGATCAACAGTTCCTGGAAAAGGTCACTAAGCTGTTTATCTATCTAGTGTGAGACGAGAACTGCAATGTTATAGAACAGGGGTCTTCAACCTCTGGCACGCAGCTTACCAGGGTAAGCACCCTGGCAGGCTGGGCCAGTTTGTTTACCTGCCATGTCCGCAGGTTTGACCGATTGCGGCTCCCACTGACCCAAATAGTTTTTTTGCTGAAAGAATCAGATGCCATTAGAATGGCAAAGAACAATCAGACACATTGGTTTGCTCTGGAAAGGATTTCATGTTTGTATAACTGAATTAGATTTATATTTACATTTTTATTAGAGAAGCCAACATTGGAAGCCTGAAATTTTGCTTAATCTACAAACACTCTTCAGAGTTATTCCCTTCTTAGAACCCATTTAATACCAGAGTAGCTTGGCAGCACTTTGCACTCAATATGGGTGAAAATGCTAAACAGCATAGCATGTATATTGAGGGATTGGAACCTTGTTTAAAAGTTAGAAATGTTTGTTCCCCACAATCTCCATCTTGCCTCCCTGGATGGCCCCACAGGAAAGCTTTTGATGAGGGTTGGATAGCAAACACTCAGCATGCCATTTTCAGACTGAAAATATTAAGAAATAACAAAGGAAAGAAAGCAATGGCAAGAGCAAAACTATGAGTGGTCTTGACATGAGACCAGAATTAAAAGGAAAAAAATAATAATCCTAGCTATTACAGCCTTGTTAGTCTAACTTCTGGCCTTCTACAATAACACTATGGGGGGAAAACCCCCCCCACTAAACATGGAACACCTCATCCAGAAGGAATGCTGAGCACATCTCAGCCAAAGACCAGAGCAGGTGTGTGTAAATGCAGTAGTCTTCAGCTCCCAGGTCTGATTACACAAATCCAGCTCCCTGGTACAGTTTAGAACAGCTGGACTCTAATTTACCCAGCTGCCCACATCACCCAGAAGTCTGTCCCAGAAGCTGTGTTCCCATTATTTCTAGGCACAACCTTGTGTGGAGTCCAGGAGGTGGCAACATAGGCAGCCATTTTGATGGTTCTGTGGCACCAAAGGACCCTTAAAGTGTGGATGAAACTGGCTTTAGCCTTGCTTTGCACTGCCTGCAGAGAGAGAAGCAGCTGAAGCAGGACTGAAGATCTAGCCCTCGAGAACAATAGAGCCATACACAGCAGAGATTTATAAAAATAAATCTTGTAAACATATTTACTAGCTTTTTAAAAAAACAGATGAGTGGATGAAGGAAATGCAACATGTAAGACTTTTGTCAGGTGCTGATGGCAAAAACAAGGGCTGGGTTCAAAATATCACAGGGCACGGTTTTCTCTGCTTGGATTCCTTGCTGCAAAAAGTCCTCACACACATCAGTGGCAAGTTCAAAACCAAGTGCCTTATTTACAGTGTTGTACAAGTCCTTGTCCCCCACAGCATCCAGCTTTTACCTTTGCACTAAGTACAGAGCAAGAAATTGCATATACCTCAGATCCCAGTTTCTCCAGCCCTTCCTTCTAGCCTTCTCCACTCCTCTTTCCTCTTTTAACTGCCTTCAGCTGATAAGCTGAATCACCTTATTAATTGATTAATCATCCAGTCCTTAGCCAATTATCTCCTCAGTTTGTCCCAGGTAGAGGACACTTGCCAAGTACATAGAGTAGTGAGTCAGACTTGGCTACTCACACTCAGTCACAGGGTCCCTTCTCTTCCAAAAGAACTAAAACATTGGTTCATCCCTTCACCCAGAGTCATATTCAACGTCAACCCACGGGTAAAAGAGAAGAAATTCTCCATGGTCACCTTTAGCAGGCAGTGTTTCATAAGCACAATCATGAGTATATTTATGTAAATATTAAATATTTGTTCACCTTGTAGGTACTTATAGACTGATCAAGTCACCCCTTAACATTCTCTTTGTTAAGCTAAAAAGATGGAGCTCCTTGAGTGTATCACTATACAGTGAGATTACAAATCCTTTATCATTCTCCTGGCTCTTCTTTGAACCCTCTCCAATTTAACAATATCTTTCTTGAATTGATGACACCAGAACTGGGAACACCAAATACAGAGTTAAAGCAACCTTTCTCCTCTTGCTTGAGATTTCCCTGCTCATGCATCCAAGGATTGCATTGCACTCAGTTTACCAGGCAATCCAGATTGCTCTGTATTAGTGAGCTGTCCTCTTCTTTATTTACTATTCCCCCAATTTTTGTATCACCTGCAAACTTTATCCATTTTATTCAGATTTTAATCCATTTAATTCTTCTCCCAGCTGATTTGGCTCATAATTGTTTTCAGCTTTTTTAAACTAGTCCTTTTAAAGCTCCAAGTGTGTGTGTGTAAGTAAAACTGGTCTGAACTTCATTCTATGTACACATTTTAACTGTGATCAAGTCATGATCAGTTGTGTCTAAAATGCTGTTAACTTTTAGTTCTGTGATCATTTCCTCTTTGTCAAAAGAAGGTTTAATTTAGAATTCCCTCATGTTGGATGTAACACTTTCTGGATTGGGAAATGGTAATATTTGATATTTAGAAACTCCAAAGATGTTTTAGTACTAGCAGCATGATGCCTCCAGCCTGTGTCTCAAATTACAGTTGCATATCATACAACTTTTTTGCTACACATTATAGATTGGTGTGTAAGGAGTCAGTCGTCCTATTCCCTAATGTGATTTGGTTATTTGTAGCAGACACCAACTAATACCCCATTTTGTGCTTTGTGTTACAACATTGATCCATAAGCATTCAAGATCATTTTCTTCCAAGATATCAGTGACTTGGAAACAGGTAATGCCATTTTTGACAATGTCACTCCTCCATTTTGCCCACTAAATAGGTTATAACCATTGATTTCAATTTTCTGCTCATTAGAACCAACCAACCAGATTTCAATAATACCAACCAGATTAAATTTAATCTCATATGAGCAAGTCCAATTCCTCTCATTTGTTACCAAGGGTCCTAGGATTAGTTTTGATCATTACCTGTTAGGTTCACTCCCTCTGGGGCATCTGGCATTGGCCACTGTCGGAAGACAGGATACTGGTCTGGATGGACCTTTGGAATGACCCAGTATGGCCGTTCTTATGTTCTAGTCTACAGGCAATTAAATATTTTCTTCTTTTCATATCCTTTAGTTCCTTGATGAATTTGTTCTCGACATTTTGATTGTGCTAAGTACCCTTATCATCCCCTTTTTTACACTACCTTTTAAAAATTAGTTTAACCCTTTTGTCATTACTCTAGCCAGCCTGTCCTGAAGGGGACTGGTCCCTCTTCTACTGAGCTAGAGCCCATCCAAACTATACTGTCCATTCTCCCCATAGAAAGTGGGACCAATATTCAACAAAACCCTTTACATACACTACTGAGGCAATGATTCACTTCCAGAATCTTCTGTCTTCTCTCTTTCTTTGCTTAAGAGACAGCAAGGATCTCAGAGAAGATTGCTTGGACATTCTTCAGCACACTTCCAAGTTCCCTGAAGTTATCTATTATCTTTGAGATATACTGTATTGCACTGTCATTAGTACCAATATGAGCCATCACAAATGTATCTATAATGGGGCGGCAGCCATCTCTTTTGTTTGTGTTTGTTTGTACCTCGTTCAGTCTGTGTTGACTCTTTCTGGCAGTTTCCCTGGTGGTTTCTAGTGACTTAGCTTTCTGGCTGAGTTCCAAACACAGTCTGTATGGAACACAACTCAAACTGACCCCTTTTGGGGTATTAGTCCAACAAAGTCTTTAAGCAACCCTGGATCTGTAGGGGGCCATACCTCAGGACTTCCTCCCTGGAGACTTTGCCCACTTTGGTTTGTTCTGGTCCCAGCTGTCCAGCTGGGCCTTTTAACAGTTCAGATCCCCTTTTTCTGGTTGGGGGCGTATCACTGTCCAATTGTAGGCCTCTTCCCCAGTGGCTTACGGGGTGGACCCAACCCACCAACTACTCCAGTTCCCAGCTCAGGGACCCTAAGAATTGCAGCTACAAGCCACCTTGTACCTTAACTATACTGCTTTCATATTCCTGGACCATTCCCCATGGCCCCAGCCTTCACCAAAGCTTCAACCTTATCTCAGGGCTCTTCTATGTTCAGGCCCAGCAGCCAGCTAGGAGCTCTCTCTCACTCCCCCGCTCCCTGCCAGCACTGTGGTGCAGTCCTTCAGCCCACTAGGAACACTGTCTTCACTCCTCAGGCTCCAAGCAGTAACTGACTTAGGTCTGCACTTCGCATCCTTTTACACTAGCCTTTCACCCTCTGATTGGCTGCATCCCACACAGCCTCTCTATGCTGCTTAGAGAACTCCTCTAATACTCTTTTCCTGAGATGGGTGTGGCAGGACCCTGAATCCTTCAGCATGGGGCATCTGGGCCTAATCCACCCATCATAGTATCCTTGCCTGTTGAATTCATAAGCTTATCTAGACTTTGAATGACAGTTCACATCTTGGCTCAATAATCAGCACACTATCCCGTTATCTTCTTGTCCCTTGAAAAGTGCTGTTTCAATTCTTCTGAGTATTTAATCCTCAGCATAGATCATCTTTATTCCTGGTTGGCTGGAGATCTTTGTGGGCAAGCTTGATTTTTTTATAGCATGGACTGAGCTGCCATCCACAGAAGTGTCCCATACATATCTCCATTCCTTTGCACCACCAGGATCCCAAGAGAGAGAATCATAGAATGATAGGGCTAGAAGGAACCACAAGGGTCATCTAGTCTAACATCTTGCCAAGATGCAGGATTTGTTTTGTCTAAAACTATCCAAGACAGATGGCTATCCAGACTCCTTTTGAAAATCTCCAGTGACAGAGCTTCCATAACCTCCATAGGCAGTCGGTTCCATTGTCCTACCATTCTTCTACTTTGTAGGCTTTTCCTGAGATTTAATCTAAATCTGCTATACTGTAGTTTGAACCCATTGTCTCTTGTTCTGTCCTCTGTGGAACAGATCCCTGTGGAACCCTACTTGAGACCTCCATCCAATTTGGCATCATTCCATTAATAGTTACTCTGTTTGTGGTTGTTTAACCAATTATGTATCCACCTAACAGTAGTTCTGCCAAGCCTGCATTTGTCTAGTTTATTTACCAGAATGTCATGTGGGGCTGTGTCACAAGCCTTGCTAAAGTCCAGCTATATTAGGTCCACCACATTCTCCCTCTTCACCAAATCAGTTACTCTGTCAAAGAAGGAAATCAAGATGGTTTGACATGGTTTGATGGTTTAGAAGTCAGGCTGACTGGTCTATAGTTCCCCAGTTCTTCCTTTTCCCTCTTTTTAAAGATGAGCACTATGTTAGCCCTTCCCCAGACTTCTGGCATCTTGCCTGTCATCCATGAGTTTTCAAATATTGCCAGTGGCTTCAAGATTTTTTCAGCTGACTCCTTTAGCCCCTGGTGTGACTAGCATCAGGTCCTGCTCACTTGAAATTCATCCAGATTCAGAAAGTTGTCCCCGGAACATTCTAAGAACTTGTAGGCTATATTATGTTTTTCTGTAATAGTCTTCCAAGACTGAGAGCAGCCCTCAGCCATGTTCAGAGAAGTTAAAATACTCTATTAATATTCTCTTATGCGTTTTAGCTGCTTGTACAATGCCTCATCCACCTTCTCTTCTTGATTTGATGGTCTGGGATGGCTTTTCGCTTTTCCCTTTCTCACCAGCAGAAGGCTCCATTCCTCGAGGCCTTTTGGCCATGAGGCTTATAAGTAGAGTCCTGCACTGACACAAAAATGTGTATCTGCATCTGATCCGCAATCCACAAAAAATATCTGCAGATATCCGCGTCCATGATATTTGCAGGGCTCTACTTACCATGGCCAGACTGAAGCTCTGAAGCAACCCCAGGCTGAGCCAGGTCAGGGAAAGTCACACGGGTAACTGTGGAGAGCCGGTGTGGAGTTGCGGACTTACCATCTGCCCTGGGCCAGGCGTGGAGCCTGTGAGGGTTGGGAACATGGCTGAGGGCTGCTCTCAGTTCTCCCTTCACTGTGGGCAGGTGGAGGGTCCACCATGGCTCCTTATGGCTTTCCAGCTGAGCTGCTGGCTGGTCTGACCAGGGTAGTGGAGCCTTGGGGGGTGGGGGGAGAGAAGAGGGGAAGGGAGAGGGATCTGCCTCTGAAGAGTGGATGGGTGAGGCCCCACTTTGACCCCACCCACGGCAGCTGGAGGGTCCCCACAGCTGCCTACCTGGCTCTCATCAAGGCTAGACTGCAGCTCTAAGATCCCTGTCTGGTGTCAGGGAGCACTGCACTGGCAGCTGTGAGGAGCTGCAGCAACCCTCCACCTGCCCCTGGCCCGTGTCCCCGCCCCCTAGATCTCCTGCCCAGGGCAGGGGGAGGATCTGCACCCTGGTTATTCACAGCTGTCTGCCCAGTTCTTAACGTTAGATCCCTGTGTGGATACAAAATTTGTATTCACATCATAGTGGCTATCTGCAAAAATGGTCCATGGATATAAAGTGGATACCTGTAGATTTGCAGAGGTCTACTTACAAGTGGATATAATGGGGCAGATCCTCAGCTCTTGTAAATTGGTGTAACGCTACTGAAGCTGATGAACTTTAGCAGGAGATCTTGCATATGCAGCACTTTTGAAAATCAGGGAAGTGACTATGTACGTATTTAGGAACCTAGCTTTATTATCCTATTTTTGAAAATACTGGCCTAAATATTCAGTGGAAGGTGCACTCTTGTATTCGTTAGGATATAAACTGGAACATCAAATATGCACAGTATCGCTAACCTCTGAATTGATGTTTATCCTCATTTTACAGGTGGGGAAACTGAGGCAGAGAGGTTGACTCTATGGCCTTCAGAAATTCATTCAATGTCAGAGCTGACATTACAAATCAGAAGTGAAATTTTGGCCTCAATGAAGTCATTGGGAGTTTTGCCATTGACTTCAGTAAGGCCAGGATTTCACCCCAGGAGTTCCTGCATCTCGTTCCTGGATTTGGGCCTACAATTATGACCTTGATTCAATAAAGCATTTAAGTGCAATGTTTTACTGAATCAGGACCCCTCTTATTATAGAACTTTAGAATCTTGTTAGTCTGCATTTTGCTAATTAGTACATTTCATAATTTGTATAAAAAAGGGGACTTCTTTCACAGAAAAGTCTTACTTGCTGTTTGTTATCAAATAGGAATGAGGTCTCATATTAATAATTTGTTATTACAATAAATACTACAGTACATTTACTAGAACATTTTATAATTTCAATACAAATAAGCTAAAGCACAATTGTCAAAACGAATGATAAGAATACATATGTGATGCACGATCGTTGCTTTTTTTGTTCATGTACTAATTTGCAAAATCCACTAACTTGCAAGGGCAGCTACTGTGTTATTTCTGAGGACTCCAGGAAAGGGGAGGATGTGGAAGTTGGATAGAGGGGAAATTGAAATAAAACAAAATTAAAGTCTGATTTTTCAAGCGGAAAGAATCTTGAGAAATAACTCACCTCCAAGGCATGATCAAATAATAAATGCAAAGGATGATAGAAGCACTTAGAATAATATATTATTCATGAAGAATAATGAATTAAGTCATTTACTATTCACACATTTCAAGTGTAATATATAGAGAGATTTTTCATTAAAATTGTCTTTACATGATTTAAACTTGCAAAAATGTAGTTATTTTGATATATTCCATGTTAATTTCCTTGTAGATGAAAGTAATATAAATGCTGCTCACTGCAACAGAAAGTATAACCATGCCTGTACATTTCTGATTAACCAATAGCCCTATGGTATTTACTGGCTATTTATGGAGGGATATTCAGTTGGTGGTAGAAAGCCCACCAAGAAGAGGGTTGCAGAAGTATAAGGTACATGGAGTCCTGTTTAAGCTGGTTAATGAAATAGTCTTCAATACTGACTGTTAAGAGCTTTTATAGAACATTCTCTGAACCCTTCATACTATGAATATGTAGAGAACCTGAACCTTTGCCCAAATATCAAACTGAATCTGTATGTGGAATTTGAAAAAGTTCAGTTATTTTTTTTCTTTCACCTTTGTTTTCTGTACTCCCTGATTTTGCCCAGGACCAGGACTGGAAACTCCCATTTCAAAGCGCACTAGGGGACTTAGTGTGTGGCAGCAGGGTCCATACCAACACCGTGTGCTGGCTAGTGATGGGTAGGTTTACAGCCCAGCCCATCACAAACAAAGAGTTCATTTTTAGGCAAGCCCAAAGTAATGAAATATGGCAGGAAAGCTCTTCTTGTGACATTTCCAAACTGAGTGAAGGCGGCAAGTCATCGAAATGTCACAGCACAGTTTGTTCTTGTGAGATGCTCACTCAGATCTAGACCAAAGCTGTACAAAAAAGCTTTTGGACAAGTCCACAATGTACCTGAACTGAACTCTGGATTTTAGCATGTCACTATTATTCCAGCCCATCTGTTGTAGAAAGTTGAAATTAGCAATGGATGGATTAAAGGTTTCGTTCCAACCTTATCTGGACTTCTTTGGTTCACAAAATTGAGCTCTAAATTGCACCGGTATAGCTCTCTGTGTGAGATATGCAACATTTACTTGGTCAGTCAGGACAGAAACATCATGAGAGCAACCTTTCTTATGATTCTTTGGCAAACTTGCTTCAGCTGCCATGTGGATCTAGGAAGTTCAGACATGCATACAATGATAAATAATGGGAGACGTTAGCATAAAATATTTCAAACATCAGAAAAGTATAATATTTTTGTTCAGGTCAAGTTCGATGCCAGGGTTGGGTTTGTTTTTATTTTATCTGCGCCTGTTTGCTAAGCCCTAATTTTAAGTTGTTACAGTTCCCACAATGGACAAAGAAGTTTACGATAATTTGAGTATTTTTGACTGACATGGCTCACCCATCTCAGACTGTATAATCACAATGATTTCTTCTGGCCTTCATATCTATGTATCATAATATATTTATGATTGCTTTAAAGGTGTCTACAGTTTTAGTTTGAGTTTTATGCAAAAGTTCACATAGTGGTGAAATTCTGTCTCTCTATATATGCAGTATTGAAGCCTATATATGTATTATGCAGCCTGTTTTGTTATGTAGCATAAATGGGGCCCCATATAGCCTACGTTTCCATGGATTTTGAATTTGCCAGATTCCTTGCATAGCTTCAACCAGGTTTTAAAGATGTGTTTTTTGCCCTCCCCTGCATAGGCAAATATCCAGTATAAATGGTGTCTAGCAAGAGATGACTAGGAGCTGTGAGGTTCAGATCTACAACTGGATTTTCATATGGTTTAGGAGGGAATCCCATACCAGGCTTCCTGTGTGGCTCCATTTTTAACTTATTTACTACAAAAGCTTTTTGTAAACTCTCCCGTTTCTCCTCAGTGGACCTCAGATCCTCAGCCTGCATATCTTATTCTTACTGTCAGATCATGCTTTCCCTTCCCCTTCGATCCCAAATTTCTACATAGAAAAATGTCCCTGCTCAAAATCATATTTAATATGCTCCATTGTTGTGCTTATGTTAGTGTTATGCCCTCTAGTGGTAAATGATAAGTCAGCTCACCAGACAAAAAATCACAAAGATTGGAAAATCTGGACAGAGAAACAGACACTACGCTGAAGTGAATGACTGAAAAAGACAGCATAGATTTAACTTGTACTCATACAGTGCTGCTTTTACTCACTGTGCTATTTTTGATTATTCTGTGCTAGTACATGCATCTTGAAGCCTTGATGCTGATCTCATACTGACATGACTCCTTTGGCTTCAGTGGCGTTACTCCAGATTTACACTGGAACTAGGATTAGGTGCAGAAATGAGAGTGCAGTAAAAAAAAAAAAAAAGAGCTGCACTGAGTAAGGGAAGCAGTACTATGGTAATATAGCAATGTGCACTGTTCCTTTGTCCCCCAAAGCAGTACAAAAAAGTTCCAAAGGTAAAGGAACACAGGCCATATTGTGTCTACTTGATGTTTACAACACATGCACAAAACATAGTCACTTTAGTGATGTGATTTCACTGTGTGTCACAGCCATCAGAGTGAATGCAACTCTAGGTGAGAGGTTAAATTCTGATATGTTTCTATGGGTTTAATTTGATCTAGTTGTGTCCATGACACTCCATTTAACAAAAGCCTTGACAGATACCTGTAATTCAGCTTCAATTCCACTGTCTTCATTTCTTTGTTTTCTGCTTGCAGATCTGGGCCTGTTAAAAGTTATTGTCTTTATTTTATTAGGTAAGAAGAGGAAAAGCAGCACAGTCTGAATTACCTGGAGCTTATGCCTTAACCTAGGAAAGGAGTGAGAAATTCTAAGTGCTATAGATTCCTCTATATTTAGAAAAAAGACAGAATTGGCAATGAGCAGTAAACTGAAAATCAGGACCAGACCAAAAATGAGAGCCATAGATTCAGCACCACCAACATAAGTCTTAAACCTGTTCTGCTTACCTCCTCCCCGATGTGACTAATATTTCCCCCCTTCCCTTGTAAGCAGTGTGGGCCTCATAAGAGCTGGCACAGAGTGCTCATCATGGCAGCAAAGATTGGAAGGCTATGGGAAGTTTTTTGAAGTGTAATGGAATTGAATTTTCATTTGTTTTTAAGGAAATTGATATATCAGCAGCAGAGTATAAGATCTATGATCTTTGCTACAATGCAATGAAAAGCATTGCACACCAGTTACCTGGAAACAAATTATAAATACCAGAGGGAAAGAGGTCTTCCAAGTCAAGAAGATTTAGTTGCAGCCTAAGAGATGGCAACAATGGTATTAGTATATGGTTGCTGGCAAAACTTTGGATTACTCTAGAGTTGGTTAGATGTAGAGGTGTACTAGGAATGAAATACCTGCTGCCCTTAGATATGTTCAACACACGTGACATATCTGTAGACATAGCAAAATGGCCAATGTGCTATTTGTGATGAATTGGGGCTATATTTGTATAACTTTGTATATGTACTAAATTTGTATATGATTAGGATCCTACCAAATTCACAGCCACGAAGAACATCAGACCATGAAAACTGGGGTCCTTCTGTGAAATCCTGGTCTTTTGTGTGCTTTTACCCTATAGTACACAGATTTCATGGGGGAGACCAGTGTTTCTCAAATTGGGGTCCTAACCCAAAAGGCAGTTGCAAGGGAGTTGGAAGTTTGTTTTTTGAGGGGGGAGCTACAGTATTGCCACACTATTTTCTGCGCTGCCTTCACAGCTGAGCAGCAGCTGTTGGCTGGGTGCCCAGCTTTGAAGGCAGCACCCCACCAGCAGCAGTGCAGAAGTAAGGGTGGCAATATCGTACCATGACATCCTTATTTCTGCACTGCTGGTGGTGGCAGCTCTGCCTTCAGAGCTGGGATCCCAGCCAGCAGCTGGTGCTCTCCAGCTGCCCAGCTTTGAAGGCAGTGCCACTGCCAGCAGCAGTGCAGAAGTAAGAGCAACAGTACCACAACACCCCCTACAATAATCTTGCAACCACCCAGGGCTGGCTCTAACTTTTTTGCTGCCCCTAGCAAATAAAAAAAGAGCGCCGCCCTGCCATAACACCCCCCCACCCCAAGCGCCATGCCACCCAAGCCCCCGCCCTCCTCCCGGGCGCTGCCCGGCTGAAACAAACTAAAAAACTCCTCCAGGGCAGCCTGGCCAAACCAAAAAAACCCCCCAAAACCCGAGCTCCACCCCACCCCAAGGTGCTGACCCAAGCACATGCTTGGTCAGCTGGTGGCTGGAGCCAGCCCTGCAACTGCCCCAACTCCTTTTTGGGTCAGGACCCCTACAAGTACAATACTATGAAATTTCATATTTAAATAGCTGAAATAATGAAATTTATTTTTTAAAATCCTATGACTATGAAATTGATGAAAATGGACCATGAATTTGATAGGGCCTTAATTTCTGTATTGTATTATGAAAATCTGCTGTGTCATAAGTATATAAGACAGGAAAATGAAGTGTGGGGCAGGAGAGAGCAAAATCACAGAAGCTGGGAAGAGGCTCCATGAGGGAGAGAGAGCGGCTAACATGCAACAGGCTGAATGAGGAGGGGACACCTTGCCTGACTATCTTACTGGAGCTAGATAGTTCCCCAAGGATTCACAAGGGAAGGTTGAGCTAGAAAGTGAGGGATATTGCCATTTCAGATGTTTATTTTTTGTATGATCTGTATTCTGAAGAACAGAGAAAATCCTTCTACACTGACCTTGATAAAATTTTGTCATCCATTCCAAATACAGATGAGATAATCCTCTTAAGGAACTTTAACACAAAAGCTAGTCAAGATTCTAATGTATGGAGTAACACCACGGGGAAGGAAGGAATGGGCAAGACCAATTCCAGTGGCACCCTTCTACTAAACAAATGTACAGAGCATGACCTTGTGATCACAAACACAATCTTCAGACAAAGCAACAAGTACAAAACAACTTTGGTTTGACAACAACAACATTGAGATTACAGCCCTTTTGGACCAGAAGTGTAGTGGCGACTCCAGGCCCCAGCACGCCAAGCGTGTGCTTGGGGCAGCATGCCGCGGGGGGGCGCTCTGCTGATTGCCGGGAGGGCGGCAGGCAGGCAGCATTCGGCAGCTTGCCTTTGGAGGGTCCACTGGTCCCGCGGCTCTGGTGGACCTCCCGCAGACGTGCCTGTGGAGGGTCTGCTGGTCCTGCAGCTCCACTGAAGCCACGGAATCAGCGGACCCTCTGCAGGCACGCCTGTGGGAGGTCCACCAGAGCTGCAAGACTGGCAACCAGCAGAGCACCCCCCGGGGCATGACACTGTGCTTGGGGCAGCGAAATGTCTAGAGCCGCCCCTGCAGAAGAGAAAAGCTTTCTGCAACTGGCAAAACCAACCACTATCCAGTCATGAACAGAGCTCTTTCTATCAGCTCAAAGCTGAAGTTCAAAGGAGGATCTGAGAAATCAAAAACAAATGGTGAGAGCACAAAGCAAAAGAAATCCAAACGTTTACTGACAGATATGATATGCTGAGCTTTTTTTTTTTTTTTTTTGAGAGACAAAGACCCTGTACGGACCAAGCTCATGTGGCCTCACACCTCTGAGATCTGAAGATGGTGTTACTTCTTAAAGATAACAAATCCATCAAAGCAAGCTAGAAGAAACACTACCAAAAGCTTCTAAATCGAGAATTGACTGAGATTGATGACACCATCAACTCCATCCCTCAGCATCCAATCTGGGAAACTCTAGCCAACCCACCGACACCTGAGGAGGTCTTCAAAGCAATTAAACAAATGAACAATAAAGCACCGGGTCCTGATGGCATACCAGCCGAAGTACTGAAAGTGCGGGGAGAAACACTGAAAAACAAGCTTCATTTGCTGCTCCTCAAAATCTGGCACAACAAAGAAATCCCTTCTGACTTACGTAATGCTAACATCTGCACCATTTTCAAAAAGGGCAACAAGGCAGATTGTGGCAACTATCGAGGCATGGCCCTCCTGTCCATTGCTGGGAAGATACTTGATTCAGTAAGATTCTAGCAACTGCTCCCTCTTACAGAGGAAGTACTTCCAGAGTCCCAGTGTGGCTTCAGACCATCACAAAGCACCACCAATGTGATTTTCACAGGCAGATCCAGGAAAAATATCAAGAACACCACCAGGAGCTGTATATGGCCTTTATCTGTCTGACCAAATCTTTCGAGTCTGTCAGCAGTGAGGCTCTGTGGAAAATCATGTCAGAGTTTGGCTGCCTAAGCAAATTTATCGCCATCGTAAGACACCTCCACGACCAGATGACTGCCTCCATCCTGTGCAGTGGCTCTGCCTCTGAGCCCTTTGTCATCCAAGCTGTCGTAAAACACGGCTGTGTACTGGCACCCACCCTTCCCCCCCCCCCATTTTCTTAGCAGCTATGAAAACATTAAACCAAGACTGTCTATCACAGGGCATTGGCATCCAATATTGGACTGACAGCAACCTCTTCAGCCTCTCTCATCTCTGTGCTAAAACTAAAGTAATATCAGCAACAATAACTGAACTCCGGTACACAGATGATTGTGCTGTAGTGGCACACTCAAAGGAAGATCTATAAACAGCCCTTAATTGCTTCTCTGAAGCTTACAAAAGCATAGGGCTAACTCTGAACATCGGCAAAACAAAAATTCTCCATGAGCCAGTCCCCAGTCAATCAGATCCAGTAAGGAAGATCTACAATCGACAAAGAATTGGAAAATGTAGATTACTTTGCCTATCTTGGCAGCCATCTCTCACACAGGGCAGACATAGATGTTGAGATTCAGAACAGAATCTGCTGCACCAGCCTTGCCATTGGCAGAGTCTCCAGGTGTTCAAGAATCAAAACATCAGAACACATACTGAACTTTTAGTTTATAAAAGGATGGTAATCCCAACTCTCCTCCATGGCTGTGAGACTTGGGAGACTACAGAAAACACATGAAAAACCTGGAGCACCAGCACTATCTTTAGAAGATCCTCAACATGAAGTGGGAGGATCATCGCACTAATGTCAGTGTCCTCACAGAAGCCAACATCTTCAATGTGGAGGCTCTGATTATCCAGCATTAGCTGAGGTGGAGCAGGCACTGGGTGCATATGCCTGATATATGCTTACCAAAACAACTTCTGTACTCCCAACTCACCAGAGGAGAAACGCTTTAAAGACACCCTCAAGACAAACATCAAGAGATGTGGCATTGACACTGAACGCTGAGAGAAGCAGCCCAGGACAGGGATAACTGGTGAAGATTTGTCAGAGAGGCATGACCACTTTTGAGGAAAATTGCCTTGCCCTGGTCACAGAAAAAGACACACACACACACACACACACAAAACAAAACAGGCAGGTGTCATGCAGCAATCGTGGCCCAACCAGTCTTCCAACACCACCTGCAACTTGTGCCAACGAGCCTGTGGCTCAAGGAGCAGACCCAAAGGAACATAAAAAATAAAACTGGTGAAAGATCATCCTCGACCTTGAGGGATCGCTAACCATGATGATTTTCTTGTGCTTTAGACTATTAAGCATAAAAGAGCATAAAGATCTTGGACTGTACAAAATGTGTGTTTGCTGACTGCTTCCCCACTGCTGTGTGTGCTTGAGAGAGCTAAATTCTAAATCAGAAGCTTCACATCTGTTGGGACGCATGTAAGTGCAGGGAGTTTAAAGGGTCAGCACTGAGCCCAGAGGGGTTTAGTGGCTGGAAAGAAGGTTTCAGCACTCAGTTAATTCCAGATAGAAGGCCTGTGCCCTAAGATTGTGTTTAGGGACCCCAAGGCTGGAGAGTAGCTGATTCTAATCAGGCTCCAGAAGGTTGAAATACCCCAGGAATTCAGCACAGGCTTGGATTCCCTTCATACTAGTCCTAGTGGTTTGCCAGGAAGAGGCGCTTTCTAGGAACAGTGACAGCCATGAATCTATATTAGTCCTCAAAGTGCTACCATGGAAGGTATTGATCTCTTTGAATGAAGTCACACAATATGCTGCTGCTGATACTTTGAATAATGCCAACACAATGTTTCCCCCTGTAGAGGAGCAGACTCACCTCCAACTGGTGACTTCTGGGAATTAGCTCGATTCAGCTCTGGAGCACCCTCTGCAGGTTGGTGATCCACCTGTCCTCTGGCCCCCCATGTCCCTCCCTGGACCCAGTGCCCTTTTACGTGGGGTGCTGCCCCCTGGCAGTAACCCCTTTCTCTCAGGGTCTCTGCTTCTCAAGGAACCCCCACCCTCTATCCCCACCTTGCCTCAGTATATGGCTACTGCCAGTCATTGTCTAGCCGCACACCCTGGGGCTGACTGCAATATCAGCCTACTCATCACTGGCAATGTTGGGGTTGGACCTGTTGCCTTGGCCCATCCTGGGCTGCCCATCTGCAACCCCCAGTACCTCTTGGCCTTCTGCTAGGCCACAGGCTGGGGCTTTCCAGTCTAGAGCTCCTCAGCCTGTCCCCAGCCCTGCTCCACTATAGGTACTTTATCTTCAACTCCCTGCAGCCAGGTCCATCTCATTCTACAGCTAGAGAGAGACTCTTTGCTCCTGGCTTCCCTGGTCTTCTTATAAGGCTCTGTTGCTCAGTTTGGGGCATGGCCTCAGCTGCAGCCACTTCCCCAATCAGCCAGGGTTTTACCTTGCCCTCTGCAGGGCTTTTCCAACCTCTTCCAGGCTGGAGCAGGTGGTCACCCGGCTACACCCCTACAAAATACAGCTTCTCAGAACAGACTGCATAAGACTGACAAAAACAAAGGAAAATCATTCAAGTTTGGGAAACAGATCCGATTCCTAAAATATCAAACGGCTCATAATGAGCTTCCAGGTGCACCCTGTGTTTACTGATACCTGCCCAGAGCCAAATGTGTTGGATCTATCTTCACTTGCCTTAAAAGCCATCAAAAATGTACTATTTTATAGGCAAGCCAGTGAAAAGACATTCAGGATTTACATCTCTGTGAATTTACATGAAGCTACTCTGAGGGATTCTGCAATGCAACCTCCCAATACAAATGAGAAAGCACCTTACCAATGTTCTGTGCTGTACCCAAACAAGAGAGGCACAGGAAGGCCATTAGGAATGGATTCCTCAATTTCTGTTCTAAGCATCTTTTTCTTCTTCCTGCAAATAAGGTCATTTTACAAATATTTCCTCCAAATACTAGACTTTGCCACAAATAAAAGGCCAGTTTCTCATTTCCAGTCTGACTATTTTGTGTAGTATTGAGATCTGTGCTTTCAAGGGCAGAGCTTCCTAGACAGAGATTCTGGGTTGGGCACAGCTAATTAGAACCATAGTTGACACAGAATAAAGTAGAAGTCTTTCAAGTATCTAAGCATTGAGTGAATATCAAATATATCACTTTGCACCACTGAATGTGAAGCAGCTGTAACATGGTTGTAACTGGCCATCTGAGAATTCCACCAACAGGCTGAGCTCTCAGCAGTGAAAAGCAGGCAGAGATGGTTCCTGCACCAATGGCATGGTAGGGGTATGTGTTGAAGGAAGCAAGAGTGCATCCAGGGCATGGTGGAACACAGCAGTTGTCCATTGTGAGGAAGAAGGGTCTTAGGAATGCTAACTAATCTTCTCTCAAATATCTAACCTCCTAATAAAGACATCTCCTGGTCTGTTCGGTGTTACCCTTTCAACAGTTGCCTGAAAAGTGACTTACACACTTTCATAACTCGGTCTTCAACATAACCAACACTTGTTGACATATACCAGACCCACTGTCATGATGATGCCAATAGCTGAGGTGAATGCAATGCAGAGCAGCTACCTTCTTCTGCCATTTGAACTGTTCACATCTTATTGATGGCAGGCGATAGCTAAGGACTGACAAAATCATAGCTGGAGACCAGAGTAGTTCACTTATGTGTTAGTGTTGCTCAAAAGAAATATTAGACTTAGAAGAATGTATTTAGTGTTTAGACTCTGACATGCTTGTATATTGCTTGCATGCATTAATCTTATCTGTAATGTTTATATTCCTTGCTATAAGGAAACAAGTAAGTTTCCCTTCAAACCTTGAAAATGTTTGTTATAAAGTGGTGAACTCGGATGGGCAGAGTGTCTCTCCCACCCCCACACCCATCCAGAAGGACTGTCAACATCAGATGGGCCATCAAGGAACTTCACAATGCAAAGGATTGGTGAATGGCCCTGTCACATCTTGGAAATGCTATGTGCAAGGAAGATTGTTCTATGGACTTGGAGGCTGAATGAAGGGAATAAAACAGATACAGGAAAATTTTCTATCCCTTTGCTGTTTGAACTGTCACGGGTAAGACACTCAACTAAAGCCAGAGATTCCCAGGGTTTTCCTCTGGGTCCACCATGAAAGTCATTTTGAATGGATAGATCAGTACAGCTCTGTCACTTTTAGTATTTGGTAACACATTTGTGTGTATATGTTTGCTTGCTTTAACCTGTAAATAACTCTTTTTTCCCCCTTGTTAACAAACCTATAGATGGGTTACTATAGGATTGTCGCAGGTGTAGTCTTTGGTGTAAGATACGGGATACCAATTGATCTGGGGTAAGTGACTGTCTCTTGGGACTAGGAGCAACCTGAATATTTTGTGATTTTTGGTGTAACTGATCATTTACTAAGTCCAGCTTGCCTGGGTGGCAAGATAGGCTGGCAAATTTAAGGGGACTGTCTATAACTCCATGATATGACTCTTATAGTGGTACAGGAGTTCACATTCATTACTGACTTGTGACATCTAATTATATAACATATAACAACCTGCCCTGAGGTAGGCACTCACAGTCATGAACCACTGCAGACATTGTGACACTTACTTCCCCAGTGAGTTCACAAAAGGTTGAGGGGGACGGAGAGAATGAGCCCACTGGATTTCCACAGAGGAATTTTCTCTTCCTCCCACCGTTCCCTCCCCCTGAGGGCCGATCTTATCCTTCTGCTTTCCATTCCAAGCTGCCTATCCAGGGCGATGTTTATGATTCAGTTCCCCACAAAGAGATGCAAATTTCCTGTTGGAAGAAAATGCAGCCTGAATCTCTGCAGGGACCCTTTGCTTCTCCTGCTGTCTTTGCCCCCTACTGAATTCAGAGGAGGCAACTCCCAGCAGGGATCATCTAGGAAATGGAAGGGGCAGGACATTAAAATATAGACTTAAAAACATAGTCCCGGGGCCTGATTTTTCAGATGTGCTGAGCACTAGCAGCTCTTATTTACTTCACATGGAGTTGTAAGTGCCTAGAACCACTGAAAACTGTGCCCCTATATCTTACTATCCCATCTGTCCAGTTGAGGAGAGTATGCAGATTTTTTTAGTTCATCCAGTATGATTCAATAGGAATGACCCCAGGCAGCAGAAAATCCCTTGCTGGACAGATGGAATTTTAATGCTCTAGGGCGGTGGAGGAAAATTGATCAATTACACACCCCATGATTCTAACTTTATAGAAAGTAAGTCCGCACACACACATACACAAATTATTTTAGCTACACTTTAATATTTGACCATGTTACTTTCAATATATAAGCCTAACTTAGAATTTTACCTCTCAGAGGCCTTCTGCTTACAATTTAATCTTACACATTAAGCACAAAAGTAAATTACACACAGCTGGTAAAGTAATTCTTGGTTAATTATTAAGGAGATATTGGAAGAAAGAAATGAAGACTTTCCTTTCAGTGTAGCAATGATTTTATCTTTCTTTTAAAACCAGACTACTTAGCAGTATGTAACTTTTAAAATATTCCCTTTCTTAAAAATGTGTTAATAAAGAATTTTAATCATGTATCAATTCCACAGAGAAAAGAAAGCTCTCTCTTGTCTGAAGCTGAGACCTGTCAAAGCTAGCTTGAGTTAAAGCTGAACTCAAATGCAACTGCTTATCACAATGGAATCACACTGTGCAGAAGGAAGCTGGGTTTCAAATCACCACGGGTTTCTACTTCTAACAGATGTTTGTCTCTTACTTCATTAAAAGTCATAAAATTGACTTACTGGAAAATAATTAAGTTCAATGAGCTTTGGATTCTAGGGACTTTTGTCTGTCTTTTTTGCTAGGAGTTTCATTTTGAAAGGGAAAGTACCACAATGTAAACAGACTGAGATCTCTTGTTCCCTTTAAAGGTGAAAAAATTAACTTTGGTTATTCTGACTCATCTAATATAGGAGTAAGGATGGAATTCTGTAACAGTGTGTGTCACTTCTCTCAACATGCCAGGCCCAAATAGTGGGACACAATGTGTGTCAACACCCACAACAGAGCATATAAAAATAATTCATGCAGGAAAATTAAAACAGCTGGATTCTTTCTTGTAGTGTAAATGACTTTCAGATTCACAATTCTTTATTTCTAATGTAAATAATTTTCAGCATTAAAAATGAGGGGATAACAATGTTGTAAGGAATGTTGGGACTAAAATGTCCCTCAAAATGAGTTATAACTGACAGGTGTCAGGGCAGAACTTAATTATTTTGGGCTGTTTAAAACAGAACAACTCATTTGTAATACTTTTTCCCAGAGCTGTGATTTTAAATCAAATACTTTTTTGATGGTCAATGGTTGTGTTCATATAATTATACACACAATTTAGTTTTATTTTCTTCCTGTGACTCTTTCAAAATACAGTTTGAGAAAGCAAGCAAGAGAGAAAGAAGTAGTTTAGCAAATCAGTTATCCCTGAACTAAACTCCTTGCTTTCTGCCATCCTAGAGGCGGTCTGTGTGATTTTAATGGATGGGAGAGTAAGCAAATAGTTTCTGAAGGCACTAAGAAAAATGAATGCATTTGTATTTTTACTAGAGGAAGGAAATACTAAAGTTTTTATGACTTTTACAATGTTTTCCTGAAATCAAAACATTCCTTTGATTTATTGCAAAGCTGTTCCAGTGGAATAATCTAGCAGTAAAGCAGTGGGTGTGTGGTGAATTTAATCTCTTTCAAAATACTGGATATCCTGCAAAACAGATTCCAGAATGTTCACTCTAAATTTCAGGAGCAATTCAAAAGTTGGAGTGTTCACACTTCAGCATGAACTTTTGTCTCACCTCTCACAACCAATAAAATATACAGCATTGTAACAGTGATATACACAACCCATCTGCATTATCGAAAGCTCTCCCAAAGGCACTACTGTGCTGTGAGAAGACCAAACAAGTCACAATAAATCAGAACAAGAAGTTGCCTTGAGTTCTGCAGTAATTCATAATGCCACTGCATTTACAAATAATATCCACCAGGTGGCAGAAGGAAACAAATTACAGTATAATTTAGCAAAACACTTTCTGATCATAATGAATGGGGAGAAAGACATTCAATTTAGTCTGCTCTCAACGTTCATATATACAGTGGGCATCTCTGTGTCAGCAGCAAAAACACCATGTCAGTATGGAAAGAACAATCAAGTGGCCATCTACAAGTTAGATGAGCCCTCAGGAGCAATGTGGAATGTTGTTCACTGTTGGAAGATAGTGAAGTGGGATCCTATAAGTATCAGTGGTTATTAATTATATTTTTAATGTTTTATATGTACTGTATGCAATTATCATGTGTTTGTGAATCTACACACACACACTTTTTAAAGAGGGCTTATGGTTCAGGTTTGAAATCAGGAAATCAATTAGACCAGGCGTGGGCAAACTACAGTCTGCAAGCAGTTTTAAGCTGGCCCACAAGCTTCTGCTGGGGAGCGGGGTTGGGGGACGAACCACATGACTCAACCCTGCTCTGGCATTCTAGCCGGGGCACATGGTCGGGGCCCTGGGGGCCGCACCATGCAGTTCTCAGTAGCTGCAACATGGCCCTGGTCCGGCTCCTACATGCTCCAATGACCCCTTCTGGCGCTCCAATGGGAGATGCAGTGCCTATGGATGGGGCAGTGTGCAGAGCTGCCTGGCTGCTCCTCAGTGTAGGAGCCAGAGAAGGGACATGCCACTGCCTCTGGGAGCCACTTGAGGTAAGCGCTGCTCTGAGCCTGCACCCCCTGAGCCTCTCCCCATGCCCAACCCCGACCCAGCCCTGATCCCCCTCCCACTCTCCAAACCCCTTGATCTCAGCCCAAAGCACCCTCCTGCACCCCAAACCTCTCAGCCCCAGCCCCACCCCCACCCCAGAGCCCACACCCCCAACCAAAGCCCTCACTTCCTCCTTCACCCCAACCCCAATTTTGTGAGCATTCATGGCCCGCAATACAATTTCTATTCCTCAGTGTGGCCCTTGGGCTAAAATGTTTGCCCACTGAATTAGACCAACATTTCAAACATGGGTTTTTAAAGTTACGTCCTTAATTACATAATTTCTACAGGAGCTGTGAATCCTCAACACCTCTGAATATCAGGCCACTTTTATTTAGGTGCCTAAGCAGGGATTGTAGGAAGGAAATCTGTTCTTTCTCAGTGACAGTTCTGAAGTACTGTCCCAAAGTGATACATCAGTAGAAGAGGTTTTAGAACAAGTTGATTAACTAAACAGTAATAAGTCACTAAGACCAGATGGTATTCACGCAAGAGTTCTGAAGAAACTCCGATATGAAATTGCAGAACTACTAATTGTGGCTTGTAATCTATCACTGAAAGCATACTCTGTAGCAGATGACTGTAAGGTGGCTAATGTAATGCTAATTTTTAAACAGGGCTTCAGAGGTGGCCTGACAATGACAGGCAGGTGAGCCTGACATCAGTACCAGCAAATTGGTAGAAACTATAATAAAGAACAGAATTATCAGATTCATATACATGATTTCTTGGGGAAAAGTCAATGTGGCTTTTGTAAAGGGAAGTCATGCCTGAGCAATCTATCAGAATTCTTTGACAGAGTCAACAAGCGTCTGGACAAGGGTGATACATTTGATACAGTGTACTTGGATTTTCAGAATGCCTTTGACAAGGTCCCTTACCAGAGGTTCTTAAGGAAACTAAGTAGCCCTGGGGAAAGTCCTCTCCTGGATCAGTAACCGATTAAAAGGAAACAAAGGGTAGGAATAAATGGTCCATTTTCACAATGAAGAGAGAGAACAGCTGGGTCCCCCAAGGATCTGTAAAGGGACCAGTGCTGATCAACATATACATTAATGAACTGGAAAAAAAGGAGTAAACCCTGAAGTGGCAAAGTTTACAGATGATACGAAATTACTTAAGATAGTTAAGTCCAAAGCAGACTGCAAAGAGCTACAGAGGGACCTCAGAAAACTGAGTGACTGGGCAAGTAAATGGCAGATGAAATTTAGTGTTGATAAGTGCCAAGTACAGTAGAATCTCAAGAGTTCTGAACACCAGAGTTACGAACTGACCAGTCAATCACACACCTCATTTGGAACTGGAAGTACGCAATCAGGGAGCAGCAGACACCTCCCCCTCTCCCCCCCAAAAAAAGAAAAGAAAAAGGAAATACTGTACAGTACAATACTGTGTTAAAGGTAAATTACTAAAAAAAATAAAGGAAAAGTTTAAAAAAAGAGATTTGACAAAGTAAGGAAATTGTTTCGGTGCTTGTTTCATTTAAATTAAGATAATTAAAACATTTTTATTTTGCATAGTAAAGTTTCAAAGCTGTATTAAATCAATGTTCAGTTGCAGACTTTTGAATGAACCACCCTAATGTTTTGTTCAGAGTTATGAACATTTCAAAGTTACAAACAACCTCCATTCCCAAGGTGTTCGTAACTCTGAGATTCTACTGTAATGCACATTAGAAAAAAAATCCCAACTCTATTGGGTTTTAAATTAGCTGTTACCATCCAAGAAAGAGATCTTGGAGTAACCATGGATCGTTCTCTGAAAAATTCTTCTCAATGCTCAACAATGGTCAAAAAGGCTAATAGTATGTTAGAACAGTTAGGGAAGTGGTAGAAAATAAGACAGAAAATATCATGATGTCCCTATGTAAATCCATGATATATCCACCTGGAATATTGTGTCCTGTTCTTGTCACTCCATCTCAAAAATGATATACTGGAACCGGAAAATGTTCAGGGAAGTGCAACAAGCTGATTAAGGGTATAGAACAGCTGCCATATGAGGAGAGACTAAAAAGATTAGGGCTGTTCAGGTTAGACGAAGGCGAGTAAGGGAGGATATGATAGATGTCTATAAAATTGTGAATGGTGTGGAAAAAGTGAATAGAGAAGTGATATGTACCGTTCACCACAATACAAAAACCAGTGGGTCACCTGATGAAATTAATAGGCAGCAGGTTTAATACAAACAAGAGGAAATACTTTTTCACACAATGCAGAACTAGCCCTGGAACGTGGCGTGCTCAAGGGAGGAGGCGGGGAAGATGTGGGCCAGGACAGGGATTTGGGGAAGAAGTCCAATGGGGCAGGGAGAGGGCAGAGTTGGGGCAGGGACTTTGGGGAAAGGGTTGGAATGTGGTGGGGCACAGATGGAGTCAGGACTGGGATGAGGCGGGGCGAGCACCCACTGGCACCAGGACAAGTAGGCGCCTATGGTTAGATGCCTACATCATTTTTGCAAGAGGCTGGTGAGGAGGCAGTGAGAGCAAGAAGAACCCCCTTATCAGTGAGCTCTAAGCCTGCTTACCAGGTTGGTCTCTGTCGGTAAGTTAGGAAGAGAAACATCTACTTTCTCTGGTTCATGCACATGTAAGGGAACTGTTGTTTTCTTACTAAAGCTCAGTGGGGGTGTTTTGGTTGCTAGCTCCCAGCACTAAAAGGGGAGGGGCCAATGGGAAATCAGGACCCTGAGACTGACAGTCCCCAAGAACAATGGGGAGAGGGCAATGATCCAAGTCAGCCTGATTGACAGGGTGGGCAGGCTAATCAGGGAGTCAGGAGGCTAGGGTCAGACAGAGTGGGGCTGAGCTAAGGAGAAAGTAGGTGCCCAAGCTGAGCTGGAGAGCAGAGCTGTGCCAGCCAGTGGGCCAGAAAAGCCCCCCAGGAAGCAGGTCAGTGTTGGGAGCTGTGTCACAGAAGCAGCCCACAGAGCAGACCTGTCCTGGGAGAAGAGCTGCAGCAATCAGAGCCAGAGGGGCCAGAGAAGCAGCCGAGGGAGCTGGACGCAGAGCAGCAGCAGCAGCTGTGCTGAGACAGGGTGGGGCTGAGGCAAAATGGAACTGGAGCTGGGGCTGGAGCAGTCCAGAGCTGGGTGTGGTGAGCAGCTGGAGAGAGTGAGGGGGACCCTGGGCAGTGGGCCAAATGCAGGGAGATGCCCCCAGCCAAGATGCCCTGCAGGCCAGACTGAAGGGGGATTGTTACTCTGATGGGGTGGGGGCGATGGGAAGAAGTGTCCTGCCACCTAGAGTCTGAAAGCATGTGGCCACTGCCAGAGCAAGTGTCCAACCCACAGCGTCCCTGCAGCACAGCCAGGGCCTGAGAAGAGGCCTGGGACTTCTAATGAACAGACTGAGAACTGCCCTGACATTCCAGAGATGCTGGTTGTGATGTCCCTGTGCTACAGAGGGAGGTGACGTGTTTTCCTTTAACCTTTCCCATTTTTTTCTTACTTTTTTTGACTGATTGCTGTTTAATACATTATTTGTTTTGAACTGTATGTTCAATGATCAGTGGGTCAGGGACGCATCCAGTGCAGAGAGGGCACCTCAGATTGGGGACACCTTGCCCTAAGTGACCACAAAAAGATTGGGGGTCAAGCCCCCCAGGAATCCTGGGCCCAGCCTTGTTGGGGTTACGAGGACTCTGCCAGACAGGAGAGTGGAAGGGGAGTCCTCAAGGGCAGGGACGCCTCTGGGTAAAGGAAGAGGGAATGAGGACTCAGATCCTTTTGCTAGCCCACTTCACTGGGGTAGTGCAGAAGCCAGGAAAGTTCCCTACAATAGCAGGACCATTCCCCACTTACACATAGCACTGGGAATTAAGCTTCCAGATGCCTAGAGTGAGAAAGCAGTGCACATGCGCAGAGACAGAAACATAGATGCCCAGGGAACATTTACTGCAAAAATATAAGAGCCAAGCAAGTGTGGCCAGCTAGAGGGTTCAGTGGCAGCTGAGCAGGGTTCTTTCTGCTTCCCAGTGGGGCCTGATTCTGGGATTTAGGTGCCTTAAGTGGCAGTTAGGCACCTAAGTCCTTTTGTGAATCCAACCCTCTGTGCCTTAGTTTTCCATCTGTGAATTAGTGGGAGAAATTCTTTGGCCTGTATTATTCAGGAGGTCAGACTCGGTGATCATAATGGTCCCTCAGGGTCTTAAATGCATGACTCTACAAATAAAAAAGTGAGGCTCATAAGTTCCTGCCCCACAGAAAGGTTGTGAGAATAAATATGTTAATGTTTGCATGGGGTTCAGGCACTGCAGGGAAGGGATGAGGGCCACATGAATGCCTAGATAGGAAGAGAGGCAGAATGACAAGGGTAGGCCCAGCTTTTAACACTGATATTGGAACCTTTTGACCAGTGTATATGTGACAGGTCAGTCTCCCCGATAGTTCGAAAAAGATGTAAATAAAAAGCATGAGATTAACATGTACATTGAGTATGCAGAGGTATGATTTATCTCAAATCACTTATGGATTAGTCTAATGATAATGTGACAATATGTGGTATTTTCATGAGTGTGGCAAAGTACCAGCTAGATCTGCTTGGTGTAGCAGTTGCAGCATCCAGTTTGTGCTCTCATCTGATTTCCATAATTACCCAAACTAAGGGCCAGATTGTGATACCCTATTCACACTCAGTAATACCTTACTCCACAAGTGGTGCCACTGAAGTGAATGGGACTACATGTGGAGTAAGGTGCTAACCAAAGGGCGTAGAATCATAGACTATTAGGGTTGGAAGAGACCTGAGGAGGTCATCTAGTCCAACCCCCTGCTCAAAGCAGGACCAACCCCAACTAAATCATCCCAGCCAGGGCTTTGTCAAGCTGAGCCTTATAAACCTCTAAGGATGGAGATTCCACCACCTCCCTAGGTAACCCATTCCAGTGCTTCACCACCCTACTAATGAAATAGTGTTTCCTAATATCTAACCTAGACGTCCCCCACTGCGACTTGAGATCATTGCTCCTTGTTCTGTCGTCTGCCACCACTGAGAACAGCTGAGCTCCATCCTCTTTGGAACCCCCCTTCCGGTAATTGAAGGCTGCTATCAAATCCCCCCTCACTCTTCTCTTCTGCAGACTAAATAACCCCATTTTCTGCTAGCCTCTCCTTGTAAGTCATGTGCACCAGCTCCCTAATCATTTTCATTGCCCTCTGCTGGACTCTCTCCAATTTGTCCACATCCCTTCTGTAGTGGGGGACCAAAACTGGATGCAATACTCCAGGTATGGTCTCACCAATGCCAAATAGAGGGAAATAATCACTTCCCTCAATCTGCTAGCAATGCTTCTATAAACTGTTGGCCTTCTTGACAAAAGGGCACACTGTTGACTCAGAGCCAGTTTCGCATCCACTGTAATTCCCAGGTCCTTTTCTGCAGAACTGTTGCTTAGTCAGTCGGTCCCCAGCCTGTAGCGGTGCATGGGATTCTTAGTAAGAGTGAGAGCACTTACCTCTTGTGAGTAAGGGTATCACACTCTGGCTCTCAGTGCTATCTTAAAATAAAGGACAGTTCAGCAGAGGTATTAGATGGTCCCATTAAGGCCCTGCGCTCTCCCAATGCTTAATAATGCCAATATCAGAGCAACCTCTCCTCCAGTATGTAAACTGATTTGGAGCCCTGCCTCTCTGATCAATCCATATTAGGTGTAGCTTTAAGCCATCCTGGTATTTATTGATGTCAGGACTTTTGGGTTCTATTTGTAACTGCCATTGACTTGCTGTGAGCCTGATTCCATTGAGTAGTCATCACTGCCTTACGGTGAATAGTACCTCCATATGTAATGCAATTGAAATCAGCAGGACTGCTGGTGAAGGAAGATACAGATCAGAGACAGTAAGGGTTTTACAGTATGCTTAAGTGAGATGTGAACTAAAGTCTATCACCAAAACTCTCTCTGCAGCAGTTTACTCAGCTGAAAAATGGGTATGCTATTTGCCTGCCTCAGAAGGGTGCGGCACAGATTGTTTGTGAAGCACTTTGAGACTCTTAGATGAAAGATGATGTGTAAGTGCAAAGTACTGTATGAAATTTTTGGACACTAATCTGACTCTTTCAGGATTTGCCCATCACTAATCTCATGGTACAGATTATTCCACCTCCCTCCATCTGGCAGCTGAAAGCAACCAGTTAAGATCATTCATGTTCTGGAGAACGGCTGAGAATTGTAATTAGCCTTGCTTGGCATTCAACAAAGTTGCATGCAGTTGGCCATTTCTAGCTTTGTGAACCAAATTTGCAAAGCAATTTGGACTTCTGCTACCCTTGTAATTATTGCCCACATACAATACTAGCTTATCCTTTTACTCAAGTATTACTCATGAAAAACATGATTCAGTCAAGCTCACTTTGTATCTCATTCTGCAAATATTCTCACTGAAATCAATCTGTGCAAACTTTTGAGGGGAGAGGCAGAAACCTTATTTATTTTCCATGTTTGGAAGATAATTTGTCTATTTACAGCATCCTATAAAGATTGCCAGATTCTTCTCCTTGAGCTAATCCATTTTGGATTCCTCTAGTGCAGTAGTTCCAAAACTTGTTCACCGGGTGTGCAGGGAAAGCCCCTAGCAGCCTGGGCTGGTTTGTGTACCTGTCCCATCTACAGGTTCGGCTGATCACAGCTCCCAGTGGTGGAACGAGTTTGGGAACTACTGCTCAAGTGGAACAAAGTAGATTTAAAACTTTCTGCATGCCATTAAACCAGAGTATCGGTCTGTATACCACTCTCTCCTGTCTTCTCTCCTTTAGACGGTGTTTTGAGGATGAAACAGGCCATGCTGGAGTCTGTTGATCCTTAGGCTACCATAATATAGAGCTGCCCTTAGGTTGCTCTTAATTTTACTGGGAGTTGGATTGGCTCCCAATTGTCCCTGGTATATGTGGGAGGTGGCATGGAAAGTCAATGTAATACCCCTTTCTTCCCTGAACCAAGTACAAAGACTACATTTGTGCAAGTGGAGAGGCTTCCTAAAGGGTTTTAACAGATTAAATTAATCAATAGAGAATAGTTTTAAACAAGACTACAAATCTGAGAAATTGAACAAAATGATTTAATGTTCATTTATTTCTGTGTTCATACAGTCTGTGGCCTTTAGTGGGTGTCATGAAGACTGGAAGCATTTGGGGCTCAAGTAGAGATAGAAGATATTGTATTAACCAAACCTCTCTTTTTTTTGTACAACATGCAGATTCGGCGACATCCTAACTTTTTGTGAGTTTGTGTTGGTTTCACTGAATTGCTCATGTCAACCACTCCCTCCTCCCAAATTTTTGGTTTTGAAAAAGTCAAATTGAAACATTTCAGTTTGGGGTTTAGAATGACTTTTTTATATTTCCTTCAACTTTATTGTCAAAATTAATTAATTAAATAAATACATGCTTGGTATCAAAACAAAAGCTTTAATTTGTAGTTGAACATGTTTGTTCAATGCAAAAGAAAGGTGGCTTTTTTTACACTTTTCAATCTTTCACAAATTAAAAAAAAACATTTTTGGTTTGACTCAAAATTATTTTTTCCCAATTTTTCAGAATTGCCAACAAACCAAAAAATTGGTTATTGACCCATGTCTAGGCTCAAGCCCTTTGTCGAGAGCTCTACTCTACTTGCATGAAAAGTCTTCAGGCAGCTGATTACAGTCTGCAGGACATAGCATAAGATTAGCATTTTGTGCATGATTTTACGCTGGCAGATGATATCCCAGGAAATAACTGAGGAGATAAATATTTCAGGGAATTATTGCCATTCACAATTGCATCTGATTGAAGAAATAAAGTGCTTTGAAGACATCCTTACATATCACCAAAAAGTTTAAAAAATGTAAAGTTTCCCCATAGCTTTTTAACATTTTGAAAATGTTTCAGCTTAAAAATAAATGCTGTTCTGAACAGCAACTAGTCTCAACTCCAGCACATAAACCTTATGGAGAAGTAAGCTTGCACTAAATATTTTCAACCACTTTATAGATTCAGGCCTTAATCAGAGCTCTGTAATCCTGGAAAAATTATCACTTATAATTAGACCTCTCACCCTTTGCATGAAATATTGAAACAAAGATTCTTCTTAAGTATCTTTGAGTCATTGTCCATGTAGAGATTAAAGATCCCATAGCACTTTTCATTTTCTTCCCTTATACACCCAGACTGAGATTTTAAAAAGAGTCTAGGGTAGTGGTTCTCAGCCTTTTCCATACTGTGACCACTTTTGCTATAATGTGTTTCCTTCTACCCAAATTCTTCTCGTATCTATTCAGGCTCTATTTAGAACCCTCCCACCCATTGACCAATTGAGAAGAGCAAGTGGTCAATACCCCCGATCCCTGTTTGTGACCCCCTGGTTAAATCTTCCAGGCTGCTTTGAAAATCTCATCCTTACATCTTCTTTTAGTGAGTTTTATTCCACACTCCCATCATTCATTCATCCATTTTCTAATGTACTCATTATTATCACCATGGTATATAGAAATTAATCTCACCCTCTGTTCCCTAAGCATGAAAATTATATTCATTTACACCACTACTTTATAACACCTCTGAATTTGATCTGTGACATATAGGAAAACAGCTATGTTAGAATAGGATTAATTATTTAGATCACCAAGTTAAACAAGACTTAATAAGGGCTATCTTTGTCACCCTTCACCATTTCTCAAAGCCCAGGTGTAGGTATATGCACTTTACTAAGTGGGGCCAAAATATCATAAATTAGTTTCATGCTAAAAATTGATGTTCTTAAAGATATCTCATCTTTATGTGGTTAGACTAGCATTTTCCTAGGCTTTTTGGTACCTATCACTCCCCAGCTAGAGGACCTGTTGCAGGAGTTGCTGGGAAGCCTGTATCTGAATTTATGTATACAAGGGGAAATTGCTTAAAAATAAAATTCGCTTTCAGTGCTGAATAGCACAGGTGTAATGGTAACAGACACTTTTCAAATTACCGTTTGAGGTTTTCATTAGGAAGTTGAGTGAAAGGAATAAACTGGAATGATACAAAAGCAGCATGGATTAAAAAATGACTAAATTGTAGGTCTCAAAATGTAAATGTAAATGGGGAATCATCTTTGATTGGGTGTGCCTCTAGCTGTGATTTAGCTAGATCAAATAACAATAGCAGGAAAGCCACAGCAACTTGGGCAGCAGCACAGGGTAGATGCTTAATGCACACTCAGGGTCCTGGACAGGTTTGTATCCCATGTTGCTGTAGATTTAGCCTTCCCACTCTCTTCCACTATTTCCTTATACAATTTGTGACCCAATGTGCCTAGGGCAGCCCTCACTGGAAATCTCAAGGTTAGGGCAGGCTGCAAAAGGGAGAGCAGATATTCCCAAGACTGGTGATTAACACTGAAGTAGACTCACCAACCAGTCGTAAACTGAGCTCCTGATCCCCCACACTGGTTATCAAGAAGCAAAAAAAGAAATCAACAGCCCCCTTATTGCATTCCAGTTCTGGCTCCCAATCAGCACATAAGTCCAGTACAGTGAGAAGTTATTTGAAATTCTTATCACGATTCAAAATGTTCTTCTGAACCCCAAAGGGCCAGCCACATTGCCAGGTTAATATTAGATTGGATCTTACCCAAAATGCCATGCTGCAGCCAATCCCAGTTTAGCATCTAAAACTAAAGGTTAATTATAAAGAAAAAAGAAAGATCAAGAAGAGAGCTGTTAAATGGTAAAGCAGTCACATACATGCAAAGACTTCAAAGTCCATATATCAGGTTCTTAACAGTATTGGTGAGTTTGCTGGCTTGAAAGTTCCTCTGGAACAGCATGGATGGGTCTATCAGTCCTTTGTTCAGAGCTCCAGTTTGTAGAGAAGTTGCTCCAGAGGTGAGAAGCAGAACTGAAGACAAGAAGCAGGATTGAAGGCAAAATGGAGATGATACAGATGCCTTTTATAGTCTTTTGCCATGTGGCTTGTACTTTCTGTGTCCCACATACAAGCTTCACAGCATACGGCATGGAAGCCTTAGAGTTCCTGGTCCACAGGCATACCACATGCCTTGCTGACTCATAAGGTGTCTTCTCTGGTTCCTTTCAATGAGTTCATTGTACAGCTGATGGCCCTTTATGGGCTATCAAACCAGCTAGCCCAGTGGTGGGGAACCTGTGGGCCACGGGCTGCATTTGGCCCATCAGGGTAAGCTGATTGCAGGCTGCAAGACATTTTGCAGACATTTACCATCCGCAGGCACGGCTCCCTGAAGCTCCCAGTGGATGTGATTCGCTGTTCCCAGCCAATGGGAGCTTCCGGAAGCAGCAGGCTGCAGGGACGTGCTGGCTGCTGCTTCCTGCAGCTCCCATTGGCCAGGAACGATTAACCACAGCCACTGGGAGCTGCAGGGGGCCGTGCCTGAAGATGGTAAATGTCCGCAAAATGTCTCGTGGCCCACAATCAGCTTACCCTGATGGGCCAAATGTAGTCCACAGGCTGCAGGTTGCCCACCACCGGGCTAGGCAGTGCTGATGCCAATCTGTCTAGGGGGGGGTCACCCAGAAACACAGCACAAGTTTGGAAATACAGCTATAGCCTACATATCTATAACTCATAATACAAAGGTGATACAAACATATTCCATACTGTGTCACACTCCTTGCTCCAGGTTCCCAAGAAAATGTGCTCAAAAGCTCACACTGGAAATGTGACCCATAAAGAACAGCACATTGTTATTGCACTAAGCACTCTGTTACCCTTTCTACATTTAATTGCTGATTTAAAGTTCTGCAGTGGCTCAGAATCAAAGGTCAAGATGACACACTGCATCTTGTAGAAATAAACATGAAAATCTAATGAATGCAAGCATGAGCGGAATTAAGAGTGAAGAGAAATTTTCCAAACACTTTGATTAGTTTAGTACTTGAGAAGCAGAGGATCAGTTCTAAGAGCATTTAAGTGATCTGGTCATGGTCTTGCAAATCTTCACAAGCTTTTTTCTCCATATTCTCCAAGTTCTTCATTCAGGGCCCAAGTCAAAGCTCCATGCTGCTTAGTATATGTGCAACGTGCCTCAGGTGACATGTGACCAGGATTCATCACTGAATTTTGTTCGCTTCCCATTGACTTCACTGAGCTTTGAATTAGGGCCCTACTGGTGGGGGGATTTAGCCACGTGTGGTGTCTGGCTGGCAACTCTCAGAATTCTCCTTCTTACATCCCATATTTTGGGGATTGTTTATCCAATGGTGTTAGGGCAGCCACATTTGTTCATGCATTTAAATTAAAGTTAAAGACCTTTCTTTCCTGATCCATTTTTAGTGTTTTCCTAATTTATATGCATCACCAGGGTCTGGAATAGTTTATTTAATGCAGTTTGGCCTGTTTTATCTGTCACTGATATTTTTTATGTATTTCATTCGACAGCACTTTAAGATGTGATGTGCATGAAAAGAGCTTTATAAATAAAGATTGATTACTCAGAAACTGTTGTCCAATAAACTATGATCTTCACAAAAGGCTGTGGAAATATTGCATATTTTTTTAAATGATAGTATTACATACCTGACAACTATGCTGATTTAGTGGATTCTGTAGCAGCTGATACCATGCATGTGGCTGTTGAATTCTGAAGTAACTGAAAGTCTGGGCAGGGTTGGTGTCCATAGCCTCTGTTTCCCAGAAGCTGGAACTGAGCAACAAAGATGGATCACTTGATGATTTGCTGTTCTGCTCATTCCCTCTGGGGCATTGGCCACCATCAGAAGACAGGATACTGGGCTGAATGGACCTTTGGTCTGACCCAGTATGGCCGTTCTTATGTTCTTCTGTTCTGCAGGCAAACATTTTGCTTAAAAGCTTTTTGTTAGTTTGTTTTTTCCCCAGGGGCGGGGACAGAGCAGGGGGAATATATTTTCTTTTATTTTGTTTCTTTTTAGATTAATCATTCTGCTACTGCTGGTATTAATCAGCTTGTTTGATATCATTCTAAACAGCACAGCGAGAGGGAGAACTTTCTCTCTGATTGAAAGAATCATCTGAGGAGAGTCAGTGGGAACCAATGGGACTTGTATAGGAACAGTAGCAAGAGGAATTCAAAGCCATTATAACAGTGTGCAAAATGTTTTTGGCAGTTGGGGAAAGTAGTGCAGAGGAGAGGAGAAGAGGATGAGCTGGGAGGGAGTGAAAGAAAGAAAGAAAGAAAGAAAGAAACGTAGGAAATGTAGGAAATGAAGATGGGATGGGTTTACTCCTGGCCATGACGTGTAAATAAAGTCCTCTCTCTGCAACTTGTCCAATAGTGGAAGGTAGTACAATCTCGTCCCCACTGGGACACCCACAGATTGAAAAGTGGGTGACATTGGTCAGAGACAGGGCAATGAGGCAATATATTTCTTCACTTCATTCCAGCTATAAACTCTTATGAAGCCTGCAGTTAGGGTGACCAGGTAGCAAGTGTGAAAAATTGGGATGTGAGGTGAGTTATAACAGGCATATATATAAGACAAAGCCCCAAATATCAAGACTGTCCCTATAAAATTACGCCATCATGTCACCCCATCTGCAGCACAAGAAAAACTTCCCACCTTGATGGAGAGTTGTGATGTGCATTCTCTAGCAGGAAAACAACTTAACTCAATACATTGAGCCAGCAAATTAGACTGAAAATGAACAGGAACAAGACAGATATCATGGCCTTTAATATTGCCTCACCATCACCAGTACTGATAGATGATCACGTTCTCACCAATGAAGATACATTCACATACTTGGGCAGTACCATCAGACAGGATGATGGAACAAGCCAGGACATCAGGAACAGAATCAATAAAGCCAGGAACACCTTCAGGAGCTTGAATACAGTCTGGAAATCATCAAAATGCAACACCAAAACTAAACTCAGGGTTTATCAGAGCTGCATACTTTCAACACTAAATGCTGGGGAATGAGAAAGTATGACATGTCCAAACTGTCTGCATTCCATACCCGTACCTCAGAAAAATCCTCCGTAAATTTTGGCTCAGAACAATCTCAAACCAAGATCTGTTGACACAGTGCAACCAAGAGGATATGAACACCATCATTGCCAGGAGGCGCTGGACATAGTTTGGCCATGTGCTTTGGATGGAAACTGATTCTATCACCAGAGTAGCAATAAGATGGACACCTGAAGGCAAGCAAAAATGAGGTTGCCCAAAAACAACAAGGTGAAGCACTGTGGAGGCCGAGCTGAAAATCTGGGGCACAACTGAGGAACTACTGAAAAACTTGCCAGAAACAGACAGGAGTGGAGGATCTTTGTTACTGCCATAAACACCAGAGACATAACACTGGTCTACAATTTTTGAGAAGTCATCTGCTTCAGAGATAAAATGTGCTATTTATTATGTATCTTGATGTACTGAATTCAAATATGACAATTAAAACAACTGATTGGCTACTGTTTCTAAGATATTTAAGTTTTTACATTTTATGTCTAAGTATATTGTGTAGATAGTAGAGTTTTAATCATAAATTGTAAACCTAGGTCTTTTCATGTGTTTATGGTTGCTTTACATGATAATATTTCACCTGTCCTGTTTATGTAACACTTTAAAAATCAGCAAAAGGGTTATATAAATAAAATTTATTATGAAACAAAAGGCAAAAAACTATTATGTACATAGTTTAGTCCTATTCAGTGTCTACTCGGCGCTTCTTGGCTTGTCTCTTGTATTCATTAAATGGAGCATCTCTTGTCACTGTCCAGCAATAGTCTGCAAGCATTGATGGGCTCCATTTGCCCTGATAGCGTTTCTCCATTGTTGCAATGTCCTGGTGAAATCGCTTGCCGTGCTCGTCGCTCACTGCTCCGCAGTTCGGTGGAAAAAAATCTAGATGAGAGTGCAAAAAATGTATCTTTAGTGACATGTTGCAACCAAGGCTTTTGTATGCCTTGAGGAGGTTTTCCACCAACAACCTGTAGTTGTCTGCCTTGTTGTTTCCGAGAAAATTTATTGCCACTAACTGGAAGGCTTTCCATGCCGTCTTTTCCTTGCCACGCAGTGCATGGTCAAATGCATCATCTCGAAGAAGTTCACGAATCTGAGGACCAACAAAGACACCTTCCTTTATCTTAGCTTCACTTAACCTTGGAAATTTTCCACGGAGGTACTTGAAAGCTGCTTGTGTTTTGTCAATGGCCTTGACAAAGTTCTTCATCAGACCCAGCTTGATGTGTAAGGGTGGTAACAAAATCTTCCTTGATTCAACAAGTGGTGGATGCTGAACACTTTTCCTCCCAGGCTCCAATGACTGTCGGAGTGGCCAATCTTTCTTGATGTAGTGGGAATCTCTTGCACGACTATCCCATTCGCAGAGAAAACAGCAGTACTTTGTGTATCCAGTCTGCAGACCAAGCAAGAGAGCAACAACCTTCAAATCGCCACAAAGCTGCCACTGATGTTGGTCATAGTTTATGCACCTCAAAAGTTGTTTCATGTTGTCATAGGTTTCCTTCATATGGACTGCATGACCAACTGGAATTGATGGCAAAACATTGCCATTATGCAGCAAAACAGCTTTAAGACTCGTCTTCGATGAATCAATGAACAGTCTCCACTCATCTGGATCGTGAACGATGTTGAGGGCTGCCATCACACCATCGATGTTGTTGC
The DNA here is from genome assembly GCF_003597395.2 of Chelonoidis abingdonii. Lineage (NCBI taxonomy): Eukaryota > Metazoa > Chordata > Testudines > Testudinidae > Chelonoidis > Chelonoidis abingdonii. The sequence goes on along the minus strand of NC_133769.1, from coordinate 72,959,245 downwards.
AGGCTACAAGATCACCTTCCATGAAGAAGAATGGGACAAGATCCTTTTGACGGTCACGGAACATGGAAACCCTAACATCACCTGCCAGGAGATTCCACTGCTGTAGTCTGGAGCCCAACAGCTAGACTAGAGCCAATCAACAATTTTAAGCATCATCATTTTCGTTCTCAGTGACCCAGAATTAGTAAGTTTGACTACATTTATTTCAGAAGCATTTTGGCTGTAGAGCAGTGTTTAATCGGAATATGATGATGATGATCCCTAGCTAGTGAATCATGCTAACACATAACAGGCCTGACTGGAGCAGAGAATGAGTCTGGCACCCAAGGTGCCAGCAGAGCCTGAGGAGGGAAGAGAATAGGAAATAAAGGTGACATTTCATCTATCTCTTCAGTGGTTTTCCCCACTCCTCTCTCTCTGTACGGCTGTGTCAACCCTTCCTAAAGATTAGTGTTTGTTGCACCAGCTCCCTCTCAAGTGGACGCCCTCAAACACAGCGTCCTTTGCACAGTGGAACCACATGAAAGTTTGGGCAAAAAGGAGTTTTGTTCTTGCAACTTGTTTGATTTGCATGAATAGTTGTGAGACTGCTAAAATTATGCAAACGTAAATCTAGCCAGGGTATTAGCATTTATTTTTATTCTAAATGGAACTGGTAGAGCTGCCTATAGTTAAGGCTGTACAACACGTCCTACAATAAGATTTTGCTTTCTGTTTATGTAACTTTGGACACTTTAACCATTTAGGCAGAAATTTTCCAGGGTGCCTGTCTGGCTCAGGTCCAATGTTTAATTTTATTAGTGGTTCATTATTATTATTATTTATTTATTCAGCAAAACAGGTTCAGAAGTTTCTGAGAATGAGATTAAGGAAAATAAGTTGTTTTATCCAGATTAAAAAATTCTTATAACCACTTTATTAAGCACAGACTTGTCAGAGTTTGGCAACTAAATTTTCTGAAGATTCCATCTGCAATGAGCATGCTCCAGCCAGGGCTAAAAGGGCTGTGGGTCTTGGTAGTACTGGCTTCAGGAAATGAGAGCAGAGTAACTGTATCTCTTGTGCTCTCTCTTTCTGGTGACTAGGAAGCATGGAGGAGGCAGCTGCCTGACATGAATTCAGATGCAATAAAATCTGCATTTGGTAGGAAGTAGGGAGGGAATGGTGGATGGAGTAGATTGGAGGAAGTCGGGAGGAGATGGGTGGAGAATGGGAGCTGGAGAACGGTAACTGGGACTGACGGGTGAAGAAGATGAAGAGGGGGCAGTGAGACAAGGTGTTTGGAGATGGAGAATGTGACAAAAGATATGGGAAAGATAGGGACTTGGGTGGGAAGGTTCAAAGAGGAGACTAGGACTGGCAGAGCAAAGAGACATTGATTGGGATGAAAGCCCCAACCATCCAGATTGGAAATGACTAGGTGAAGAGACTGGGATTAGGATGAAAAGTTAGAGAGATGCAGAGTGAGAAGAGGCTGGGAAAGGGACCTGTGGTTTGAACAGAATCAGAACTGGGACAAGGACAGGCTTGAGAGACAGAAGCAGAAGGGAGGGTCAGTGTCCATTAGAGCACACTTCCCCCCAGAGCCAATAGTTGCCTTTCCTATCTAATACAATAGATCTTGCCCCCAAAGTTAAGTCCATTGCAGAAGCTGGCTGGTTTCTCAAGAACCAGGATCCAAATGATCATGGAATGAGATTTCCCCAGTGAATGGATACAGAGTGCTTCTCCCTCTTCTGTGCTATACTGAAAACAGACTTTTGTTTCTATTCACAGACACGTTTTGATTGTTTGAAGTTGCCTTTGATGGCTTCCCTTTCAAAGTCTTAGTATTGTACAAAGCTAAAATATTGAGCCTTTAATTGCATCACTGGCCAAACAAAGCAGGGTGACAACTCACCTCTATTGGAATGGGCCATCACTGAGACACATTATCCCCTGTGACTAATTTCTACTCCAAGTCCACACAGTACACTTTCAGTACAAATACACTATTCCTGAAATATTGCCCATACATACACCTCAAAATGATTATGATCATGACAAGTTATGAGCTTCCGGTAGATACTTTCCATGTTACTGTTTATGGATAAATATCCTGTATGACTTGTGTTTAGTGTAGTGAGATTGTCAGGTCTGAGGAGAGCTGTTTGCAGGGAACAGGGGACCCTTTGCCAAGGGATCTCTTTGTCACAGTTACTAATTACACATGTGAGAAAACAGCTTACCAGACAGAAGAAGATTGCAGAGTATAAAGACTACAATAAGAGACTAGTGGACATGACAGACAATGCAGATGAAAAGAACAAATCAAACTTTTCCAGTCAGGTTAATGCGCCATTGAGATGCTTGTCTTGCCATTCATACACTCAGAGAAAACAGGCCTGAACTATATCATTTGAATCTGGGTCTGTACCTAAATATTCACCAAATGCTGGGAGTGCTGAGATGTATGCAGGGTTTGACCTAACCAAAAGTGTCTCTTTTTTTTTCCCACTTGAAGTCATGAAAAACATGGAGAAAATAGTGAAATATAAAAACTGAGCTCAAGAATAAAACACTTTATCAAATAAATAACATGTCAGACCTTGCAGTCCACTGACTGTTTGTAGAGAATGTTAACAGCATCAGCTAGGCTACCATTAGTCCCCGCAGCAGGCAGATTTTTTTACAAATAGGATCTTTCAGCTATTGCATTAACCTTATACTCCCACACACCAAACTGGAGCTTAAAGGTCACCTTTAATGTCTTCTGTGTTTTCAAAATGGCTATAATTCCAACCTGAAGATTATTTTGTCCAGTAAGACCATTTACTAATCCTGAACTTTCATTCCTTATTGTTACATTTTATCTTTATTAGAATATTTCTGTTACAATTTAAAGCATTTGTATTACTAAATGTTAGTATTTCTTATTATCTTTTCTATTGTCTTCCTCCTCCTTCAGTGCACTACAATACAACCGCTTGATTGAGAAAGGAAGAGGTTTTCAAATGAGTCTAACACATTCAATAATAGTAGCTGTTCCTGTAAGTAACCACTCTGTACTTTGTAATACTGTATCTTCATGTGTATAACCTGATGAGATGTCAGTGAAATTTAGAAAAAATGACTGTTATATAAACTCCACCTGAATTTAGCCTCTGCCCCTCCCCAGTACCATCTGTGGCTGTACACAACGGCAGGGCACTGTGTACACCTCTTTAGAGCTGCATATTTTTTTTGAAGGAAATGTTTTTCAGTGACAAATGAAGATGTTTTGTGACCTCATCTCAATTTCAGTTTAAGGGGGGAAAAAAACCCTGAAAATTCAAAAACACCCTAAATGTTTTGTTTTGACATTGTTGAAACAAAGCCTTTTGATGTTTCCGTTTGAAATGACATTTTTTCCAAAACTTGCTTTCATTTTATTATTTAAGAAACCAAAAACATTTACCAATGGTAAAAATTAAAATGAAAAGATTTTGTGTTTTTGTTGAAACAAAACATTTAATTCAACTGGAAACAATTTCTTTTTTCAAATTTTCAACCAAAACTTTTCACAGGTAGCGAGTAACTGAGTGTTCCTCATTTTCTGGGTGCTCAGCATGAGTCCCCTGGGGTCATATATGTGATGTGCTGAGCACTAACAACTGCAAATCAAGTCTATGAGAGCTGTGCTTTGAGCATATAGAATGTTATAAAAATGCAAGGTACCCTAAGAAATCAAGCCCAAGTGTCTCAAGTTGGGTACCTTAATTACAGAGAGAAATTGAATTCTTGCCTTTGCTAACTCTGAGTACTTAATATTGCAACCTTCACTTTCTTTTAACAGATAATTTTGTATATAATATATATTATTAATATTGAAGCCATGTACTGCATAAATAGCTGTATTATTTGTTAATTGATGTTAGCATGCATCAGGGATATGCATACCAGTCATTACTGCTCCATTTCTTGTTTTGCTTGGTTTTTTCTAGACTTAATCTAGCAAGTTTTGAAAAAGGAAAGCATGTTCACTTATATATATCTCTAGGCAGCCTGAATTCTCCAGTAAGTATTTAATAAATTGTTCAGAATATTTGACTAATTTTGTTGGTTTAATTTTTGCTTCTTTTCCTTCGGGACTCAGGATGTGTTAATCCTTTTAGGCACTGATTCCTTTTGAAGGAGTTTCAGCTAAAAATCCAAGTCAACTTGAGAATTAGCTATGCAAGTAATAACACTTTAATTTGTGACTCTGATGAATCCATAAGTAATCAGGAATGGGATGATTCTGGCTAAGTGAATAAGAGTTTTAAAAAATAAATAAATCCTTGAAGCCAATCCAGCCATTGTCCATTTGGAGATGGTACTACCCCAGAGCTATGCAACCTCCTACCTCAAAGAGATCCATTTTAACAGAATGCTGCCAAACAAGTCTTTGTGGTTTAATCTGTGGTTTAACTTAGTGAAGAAGGGTCTGATCCATCTCCTGTACAACTTGATGATCAGACTCCAAATGAGTTCAGTGGGAGTCAGAGCAGGCATTGGCTTGGGCTAGCCATAGTGTGGAACAGGCTGCTTTTTCATACAGATTCTACAGTGCATCCTAACCCTGATCCACAGGGTTATTCCACTCAGATGTCTCTTGAACAAAGGCAAACATGGCAATTTTGGGATTTTTATCATTAACTTGTACCCCAGCCTTGCATCAGACACTGTCTCAAATGATCCATTAGAGGGGAAACTCTTACACAAGCTTAAATATAGGCGTTGCTCATGGAAGTCTCTTTGTTGTTGTTTTTAATCTGGTAAATTAACAGGTGCCATGGTGCTGAGGTCTGTATTAGAATACATAGAACATGCACCTCTGGCATTCTGTATGGCATTTGTGAGACACTGCCTCACAAAGCACAATTCCTACAAGGGATTCTCTTGCACTGGGAGAAGAGTAATTGACTATCTCCCTTTGTGAGGTGCAGAATACTCTGCTAGCACATGGGTGAGTGATGCTCTATCCACTCCCTCCCCCCAGCTGCTCTTGTGGGGCTCATCAGCCCCCCAGACATCCAGAGCTGTAGCATGACCATAAAAGGAAGGAAGCTACGCTCCCTTTATTCCCCTGCAAGGCTGTGTTAGGGCTAGGCATAGTGTAGATAAAATTGTGCACAGCATGGAACTAGGATGAGAATACAAATCTATTTCCACATGAACTCTAATCCATCCAGATCTGCTCCGAGTCTGAAGTAATTGTAAGCCAGGGCACTAACCCATGACACTAGCCTGCCTCCATTTGTAGATACCATTCAGGCCTTGTCAAGAACAGAAAAAAACGTGGGTCTTTAATGCTAACTGGTAGTATGAAATGATATGAATAACACAACAATTTTAAAGCTTTTCATCTGAACTGACTCCACAGCTGTATTTCTTTTGATGTCATTTTTTATTGACTTCCTGCTTCTTTCATTTCTGTAGTTCTTAGCCACTACTTTGCATTTCTATGTATTCCAGTCCCAGCACTGCCTTTATGTGGATTGTATGGCACTTCACAATTAAGTTGCCTTTCTTTAATGACTGAGTATGTTCCTTCCATGGTGCATGCAACACTAAAGCTGTCTAGATTGGGAAAAGACATTTTCAAAAAACATGCTTACAAATTTTAAACACCACTTAGCCCTCATGTAGACAGGGTTTAACATAGTTAAAATGTGTTAGCTGGCTCAACCCAGGGTATAAGGGAAAGCAATCTTTGGCCCCCTGCCTCTAGAGATCACTATCACAGAGGACATTTGGAGCGGGATGTGCTTGTCACTGTTAGAAGACTAACAGTCGCCATCCAAGTTTGAAGAAAATTGGCCCAAGCGTCCTGCCCAATGTTAGTTTTCAAATATACTCAGCAGAATATATAGGGTGAAGTGTTTCAACCTTTGCCTTGTGAATTATATATAGGTGTTTTGTCTGTACTCCAGAAAGGAGTAAACGTGGGGTCAGTGGATCCACCACTTTGCCGATCTATCAATCATTTCCCCACCTTACTGAGGAGATGTAAAAGCGCGGTCATTCCTGCTGCAGTACTGTGGTTGAAGTGTCAGCCACTAAGTGGTTTTCCTGCATGGGCTAAGCTTGCTGCCTCCCAGTCCCTTGGAAAACCCCAGCGTACAGACCAGTTACTCAAAACATGTGCTGGACTAAGGAATTTCCCCTATACAAGAGAAGTGGGTGTCATTTTAAACTCTAATAGACAATTCTGCTCTTACTGTGACTGTCACACATACATACCTCTATACACACCAACTTTACATTTAATGTACTTGCTTGGACTAATATACAGTCTAAGGCCAAATATTGTTGTTTGAGTCTACTCCTTTATTCATAGAGGGCAGGATTCTCTGCCACTGAAGCCCATGGGAGTTTTGCCAATGGAAATGAGATCAGACTCAAACTATGAGTCATATTCTTCTCCTCCCTACACTTCATGTAGTCATTTACACCAGGGCAAGGCAGGTGTAAAACTACATCAGTATGGTGATATGATTGACACCTACTTTGCCTTCATGTTGCACTGCTGTAAATGACTACACAAGGTGCCAGGCAATGTGACTCTCTGTCTGTATTTATAATGAAAGTCCTGGAGCTAAAAAGCTGCACTTATTTTATTCATAGCCTGCACTTGAATACATAACCTTTTGTTTCCTTTTGTATGGGCTTAATGATTGATCATTTTTCTTCTCAGACTTGAGCTTGCTGCCATGGGTTTGTTATCAAATTGGTTGATACCCTTTTTCTAGTACAAAGAGGCTCAGATTGCAAACTGCCCTGCCTGACATCATTAATAAAAGTAACCAAGCTGAAGATTTCTTTTGCAGGAAATCTGCCAAACAGAAGCTAGAGAGGAAATGATGGCTGGGGAGTTACTGTTAAAAGACCAAAGTAAATTCCACATAATAATGGATCATATTCTCAAGCCTTGTTTGATCCATTTGCACCACTGAGGTGTTTTAAAAGGGTCATCAGCCAGCCTGTGTAGGAGATTTCCTTGCTGGTTCCATGCTACTGCTGCCAGAACCTCTGCTCTCTACCCCCTAGTATAGGCAGTGGTGAGTAACCTGCTGCCCATCAGGGCGAGCCACTGGCGGGCTGCCAGACCATTTGTTTACATTTTCATGGCCCAGTGGCTGGGATCGGCAAACCACAGCCACTGGGAACTGCAAGCGGCCATACAAATGTAAACAAAAGGTCTGGCAGCCCACCAGCAGCTTGCCCTGACAGGCTGCATGTGGCCCATGGGCCGCAGGTTGCCCACCACTGCTCTAGGAAGGGTGTCAGGGGCACAGTGGAACACCCTCTTCTATTCCAGTCCTCTACTGCCCAGCAGCAGCTCCATGTGGGATTGAAGATGTGAATCAGGGAACTGGAATTCTGGCACACAAGTTAATCTGCCTCAAGTGCTCTGATTGAACTGACATACAAGATATCCTACCCCTGTGTTACAAATGAGCACAATGCATCCTTTCAGAGGTGGGAAATGAAATTATCTCCTGCACTGCCATCATGAAATAACTTTTAGCAGTCCCTGAAGAAAATAAAGTAATGCAGGAATGAGACGGAGCTTCAGTGACACCATATTTCAAATGCAAGCCAACCTCATGGTGGAAGTACATAAAAACATGCCAGTACAGAATTTTTAACAATGTTAAAACTACTGTACAGTGATTAACTGAGTAGGTGGTGAGCCACCAGCTTGGATGAGCTCATTAATCAGTGCAGCAGAGTATATTTCACACACTTCACTTCAGTATTTTCCACTTACTTCTCTGATCTCAAGATGCAGGACTGCAGGAAGCAATTGACAAAATGCTGCCTTGGAGGCTTGGAGAAACAGCCGCTCATCATCACCAATTCACTCTACCAGGAAAGTTTATGCTATTGGAATCACAGGGCCTGAGTCTGCTCTCACATCAGTGTATATCAGATGTAATTCCAGTGATGTCAATGAAGCTCTGTGCATGACAAACTAATGTAAAGAAGAGGAGAATCAGGCCTGTAACATGTGATGAGGAAGCACTCTTTCTCTCTCTCTCTCACACACACACACACACACACACTCTTTAGAAATGTTATTTTCAGTCTAGAATATATGTTAAAAGTATGTTTGCAATTTGTCCATATGATATAGTGGCACATTGTTCAAAGTCTAACAGGGAATTAGCACTCAGAACTCCTGGGTCTTTCTAGCGATGCCACTAACTCAATGTATTTCAGTGGTGCTGGACAACACTTTGTCTATTTTCCCTCAGTTTCACCATCTGTACAATGGATATAGTAATGCTTTCCATAGGACTTGCATCACAGTCAGCCCTATCCTATAAACCAGTGATTCTCAAACTTTTCTACTGGTGATCCCATTCACATAGCACACCTCTGAGTGCGACCCCCTTATAAATTAAAAACACTTCTTTGCTGGAGGCAAAGCAGGGTTTAGGGTGAAGGATGACAGCTCGCGACCCCCCATGTAATAACCTTGTGACCCACTGAGGGTCTTGACCCCCCCCCAGTTTGACAATCTCTGCTATAGACTTTACTTTGACACAATTTCTACTGATGTCAGTGGAAGTTTCTGTAAACCATGGACTGCAGGATTGGATGTAGGGTCCATAAGGCTTAATCCATCTATATCTGTAAAATTCTTTGAGATCCTCAAATGAAAGGAGATGTGTTCTATAAGCACTAAGCTTTATGATTGTAAAGTAATACAATAATTTCCCACATAGAGTTTCATCAAGTTAATTCATTTAAGTGTCAAATGGAGACTGGTGTAAGTGAATGCAATGCCATTTCGGGCAATAGAAAAATTAGTCTGAAAATTAAATTAAGATAAATACTCCCCCTTCCTTCTCCCACAGGTTTTGCAGCAGCCATCAAACAAGCAGCTATTTTTTATGTTGGTTGTATTGTATATATTATTTTGTCAATAATATTTTTTAAAGTTGAATGTCAAACTAATACTCAGTTGGCAGAAATTAGACTAGAGAGAATTGGTCAGAACTGCAGAACAACAGAGGGGCTAGGCACAAGTTAAAAACATAGAATTAAAACTTTTTTATCCCAAATGGAATGTGTGTGCCAGTCAGGCAGTTTGCTGGGTGGTTGGCCATTACTCACAGTCCTCTGTTTGTGACATAAAACTACAGATGAGCAAAGCTACAAGATTTAGATCCAGATCTAAATTCAGATTCCAAACACACCCATTAACCTCCCCCAAATTTAAGGAGGAAGGTAATGGCCAGATATTTGGTCTGGGCTTTAATTCTAAGGAATCTCAGCTCTTTCAGAACTCCTCCAGTGTTCCAGTAGGTCTTAGAACATACCATTTTTTTCACTGGATGTGCAGCAACATTTTACGACAGTTACAGAGTTCTTGCCAGAAGCTATACAGAAAGTGGACATGCTTAAACTTCAATCCTTTTCTCAAAGTGCTGATTATTCCCATTTTGACCCCGGTGACACTGTCTTCAATTCAGGTGAAAAAAAGTTTATCTGTATCCAGGGAATTTTATTAAACATTTCTGCTGAAAAAATAAAAGTAAAGAAAAAATCATTGCAGACCTATTGGCTCTTGCTACCATTTGTTTTATATATTCAGTTCACTGCATTTACAATTGTTTTTTTGTAAATACCTTGATCTCAGCAAAACAATGGAGTATGGCTGTTTCTGGTAGAATTGGTGGGGAAGTTTAAAAAAAGTGAATATTTTCATGAATAAAAAGGACAAATTGTTTTATTATAGTGCATGGTGTCACGTTACTCACTCATGAGGATTCGGACATTATCAGGTATTCACAGAAATAGTTGCAAAGCTCATTAGTTTCACAAATAGCTAGAGACATGACATCCACTATGTTGGCCCACTAGCCATGCAATCTCCTCAGGGCTCTGCCAGCCCTTGCTTTGCCCCACAGGTTAACAATCAGTGCTCTACAATCACTGAGCCCCCTTGAAGTATTCCCTTGCAGTGTCCAGCCCTTAACCACTGGGCACTCACAGAAATTACCAGTTAAGCTGTCCCTAAGGGAACAGCTTGTTTGCATCAGCTGAAGATCAGCTACCTCACAGCACTAAAATATATTTATAGTGAAAATAATCATACATTTACTATCAAAGGGTAACATTTAAGAGAGAGTGAGTGGGGATAACAATGGAAACAGAAGTGGTTACACAAATACTATAGCATGAATTTTAGAATTTAAGCTTAACTTTAAGAGACTAAATCTTCATCTAAAGTAGTTTATCTCACCTAAAGCAACCTCCTTCCATCTCCAACCAACATGGCTGGGATCTCTCTTTCATGAATGCTAAAAGAAATATCCTTTTTGTTTCATCAGTGAAGAATGAAGATGTGTCCTTTTGCCTTCTCCTTATATCCTCAAAGTTCATTGCTTTGTACCCGGAATGAGGATGACTCCTTTCATTTGTTCCCTGGTGCGTTGGCTTCATGTTACCTTTGCACCCTCATATCGACATCATATGCAAACAGGCTTCCATTGCGTTGGCTTGCAGTGCCTATTTTACATGTGAACCCAGACAGACAGGTGAATATACACCATTTGTCTGGTCAAAACTTGCTTGTCAACCCACCTTTGTTTTAGACTTTAAAACATATTTTCCAGTATATATACACAGAACTTCTTGAGTATCATCTGTAAATACATCTCACAATGATTATGAAGATCCTTATGATATAAGCTTTGATTAGAGACCTCACTTGATCCTCTTTGGATAAATACAATGAAAGCAATGTGTTGGATGTAGCGAGTTTGACAGGCCTGTCCGACTTTACTGTTAAAGAATAGTGAATCCTTTGGGAGCTGGTACTGAGGGATTCTTAGGGTCACTCCCTCCTACAATGTTTTGTTGTTAATTATGATAATTCTGGATATTCTTGATATCAGCAAATATGTCCACACACACTGACTACTGGGTTTCCATCAACAAATATATCCACACACACTGACCGTGTACTAGAAGTGAGTTATTCATTATTTGTTGGTTTATCATTTTGTTTTAAATGTTTCAGTAATCTAATCAGGAAGCAGAATAAATAATATGTGACTAAGGTAACCAGCCACACAGCATAAGCAACAAATAGTGAACAAGCAAAGCAAGCAGCCGGACAACTCGTTGTCTGAAAAATATTCATCCAAACTATTCAGCAAATACTTACTGATAAAGAATACATTTGAAGAGAATCAGAAAAGGCTTGCAAAGAATACACCAGTCGAAAACGTGGTTATTACTTACTATGAAGAGTTTTACCCACTCTTTTTAATGGGTTAATGGAGCCAAGCCTGACAAGTCAAATTCCCTGGGTCAGGAGTCAAGGCCAGCAAAGATTCAGTGAAGTGCCTCAATATTCTTTCTTTATCACTGCCTACTGTTCCTAATGTGTGTCCCTTCTGACAATAAAAAGAAAAATCTGCTTCACAAAATTGGTAACTGGATGAAAGTTTCCATTACCCACGAAAGGTAACAAAACAGCACAACATGCCTAGACATTAAAGTGCCAGAAGCATCACATCACATTGATTTGCAGCCTAATGGGAACATAGACTACAGTAGATAATTGTAAGCAGCGTTCGCTACTTCACTGACATTCAAGATGTGTGATAGCTGCAAAATACATTAACATTATTTTGCCACTCTCACTTTAACCTTCTAGAGAAAGAACTGTTACATTGTTGCTAATATTCTCCTAGTATGTCTGAGCGGAAGATATTTCATGTTACAGAGTATATACCATACTGCAAGCTAAATTATGTGAATGTTGCTTAGGAAAAGGGAACTCAGGCATGCTTTTAGTATCAGTTAAGTTTCTGTCACATAAGTGCCAAAGACTCAGCTACCTAAACTGTTTTCCATAACATATTAGAATAAAAATGTAATTATCCATCTTAATGTAAATAAAGTGTGTTTTTTTTAGAAAGATCAATAACCACACTAGTCAGAGGAAGTAACATTTTTTCCATTTATTTATTCATCCGTCATATGTTCAATACATTCAACTGCCAGCACAGGAAAGATATTGCAGCTATGGTATAATCCATAACCCTCTATATAGGCTGATAGACTATCCAGAATTTATTATTTGGAGCAGTATCTCTTCCTGCACTGAGTAAGACCATCCTGTTGAAGGTGCAGGAGAGTATTGTCTTTCTCCTTATTATTAGTGCTGAATGAAAGATATTTCATAAACAGTTTGGCATAATTTTGAATAGTGTTTAGATTTTGTTTGGTTCCTGCTTGTTTTCCTTTGTTTTTCTGTCAATACCCATGTGAATGGGTATTTGTTTGCAGGGATGTTTCAGAAAAACTGTTTTTTGTTTTTGCAAGTGTCTGTATTCATGGGATTTGCCCCTACCCTGTGTGGAGCACAGGTCATAGGGACTTTCAGGCCTCTCATTTTCTCCCTTCCCTGCTCTGCTGTACACAGGTTTTCAAGTCTTTTTGCAAGTATCTGAGGGCCAATTTTGCTCTCAAACTGGCTCCAAACCACCATATTTTTTGACCAGCTCTGCAAATAACTTGTGTTTTATTACAGCCAAATGCAAAGTCATGCATCTAGGAACAAAAAATGTAGGTCACACTGACAGGATGGGGGATTGTATCTTGGAGAAAGAAATGATTCTGAAAAGGTCTTAGAGGTTATAATGAACAAACAACTGAACCAGAGATATAGTTAAAAGGGCTAGTTCAATTTTTGGTATATAAACAGGGAAATATCTAGTAGAAATGGGGGGCATTATTATCTCTGAATATAGTACTGGAATAATGAAACCATTACTGTAATCCTGTGTCCATTTCTGGTGCCCACATTTCAAAAAAGCTGTGGAAAAATTGGAAAGGGTTCAGAAAAAATGTACAAGAATGGTTTGAAGTCTGGAAAACTAGCCTGATGGTGAGAAAATTAAGAAGCTCAACCTCTTTAGTTTATCTAAGAGAAGGTTATTAAACAGCTTCTTTGTGGTCTATAAGTAGCTCCAGAAGGAGGAGATTTCTCATAGTAGACATCTCTTTAACCTAGAAGGAAAAGGCATAACAAGATCCAGTATCTGGAAGATGAAGCCAGACAAATTCAAGATTGAAATAAAACGAAACAAATTAACAGTGAAGGGAATTAATCACTGGAACAACTTATCTAGGGACACAACAGATTTTCTCCACAACTGGAAGATGTTACATCAAGATTAGGTGTTTCTTTCTAAATATATATCCTGTAGCTCAACCACAAGTTATGGGCTTGATGCAAGAATCACTTGGTGAGGTTCTATGCAGGTCAGACTAAATGATCATGATAGTGAGATCTGGCCTTAAAATCTGTGCTATCTCTACATCTTAATACAACAGCAGGTCATCCGCAGAGAGCTGTAGAAAGGCTCAAAGAGGTCAAACACCCCATACTCTTCTGAGAATGGCCATCTCCCATTGTTCTTAACTGAAGTGAGAGGCCAGAGACTCCCTTTAGAAAGATGATTATTATGTCCATTCACCTGCTCCTCATGGTACCTTTTGTCTCCTGACAGCATAGGGGTCTACTGTCTTCACCTGGCTTAACTACATCTTAGTCTAGTTGTTGTCTGTGCGTAACAGTGTTAAGGACAGACTATGCAGCGCAATGAATGTAATTGATGAAGTCAGAAATGATTAGTCAATATGCATAACAGTTAACATGCAATATAATACTCCAGAGCCAAATGCTTCAAAGTTATGGGCAGAACCACATTAAAAATAATCAGTAAAATGAAGCAAAACTCAGATTTTGAAGCAAGATATACACTTTGGCAAAGTAGCTTAAAACTCTAATTACTCTCAATTAAAGCAACTGTCACAAAGCAATGATACCAGATCAAAAGATTTCACTTATATCAGTTTAATCCCATACTAATGTAGGTCCAGAGCCTTATCCAAAGCTCAGTGAAGTTAATTGGAGTCTCTGGATGATTTCAATGGGTTTGAAGGAAATGGGGGCACAATAGCCCATATGTTTGTGAGAGTGTGTGATTTTTCCCTGGATACTACATTGTCAGGGTGTAATGTGGAGACATAACAAAACCCTTATGTAAAGATGCATGAAGCTAAGCTATGAAGAACTATGAGTTTTTACCATGCCAGGGCCACAGTTTATGAAGCTCAGTTTTTATGCTATGTGTAAGCTGGCTGACTTTCAAAGCTAACAGCAGGCTATTTATTTCTTTTGCATGTGTCTAATTAACCACTTCTAGATCTGTAATAAAAGTGGCATATAGTGAGTTGGGCTGATTTTGCCATGAATAGTGTGTTTCTGAAGGTTTATCTACATGTATAAAGAGAAGAAGTGACAAGCAATGACACCTGTTTATCATGGGTACAGTGTTGCATAAATTCTTCAAAGAAAATCCTGGTAACATTTTTAAAGTTCTTTTAACGTAAAAGTAAATATTACTTGTAGTATTGCCAAGTGTATTGGTTTAAACAATAGCTTTGGAATACGTTATGTGGGCTAAGACGACGGTTATGTGACGTCCAAAAATGCCTAATAAATAATTATATAATATATTAAAAGGTGACAAATAATTATTTTCTAAAACCCAGATTTGTTGAAAAAAATCAAGAACTAAATTCGGATTCAGTGGCTGCAATACAGCATGGGTGGTGGAGTTAGACCTTGCACTACCCAGAGGGGTAGGGGAGGCACTGCGCTCATGCAGGACCTAATACGAGAGCTTGTTGAAGTATGGGGGCAAGGGAGATGATGATTTTTTGCAAAAATTATTTTCATAACATTTTCCCCATTTTTATCATTGAAATTCTTTGACATTTTGAAACATTTCAACCAGTTCTAAAACTGTTCAAAATATAGAGAACTGTGATTTCTCCCCTCCCGTTTTTGTGTCTTTGGCTGAAATTTTGACCAATATATGGCTCTGAAATTACAAGTTCTGATAAAATCTGCTTGACATAATACCTCCAGGGCCCTAGGGGGAGCATGTTCCAATGCAGCACTTGCTGCACCAGTAGTAAAATTATTGTGTATGCTTCTCCCAATAATATTGGGTGAACATGAGGATGTTCCCTGCTCCAGTTCCAAGCTGCACAAACACACACTTTGGGGAGTGCAGTGCTGCCAGTGGTGTTAGGAGCATCTGTTTGTGTCTATAAAACAACTGCATCATGGCTGCCTTCTGCACTCATCCTGTAGGATGAAAGAACCCACTTGTGTCCACTCAGCCCACCTTTGAAAAGGCAACCATAATTTGGTCCCAACAGATATTTTACTTTTGCTACATAAGGGCCAGAATGTACTGCCCTCATTCATACTGACATTAATAGTACCTTACACCCTGAGTAGTCCCACTGAAGTCAATGTGCCTATTTCATTGTAACAAAGGGTAGCACAATCTGGTCCTAATAAAGTAATGGGATGATTAGTAAATATTTAGAGGAACAGTAAATATTTGACTTGAATCTAGATAAACTAAATATTTGGCTTAAAACTAAAGAGGTCTGTTATTTGTTGAAGTATATTTGTTTTTTTTCTAATAATAGTCTAGACTGCTCTATAAATACGTTGCTGCTAATTATTTGAATCTTATTGATACTGATACCATTGCACACCAGCTAAGGAATCTGTTGCTCTCTGGGAAGCCCTACATCACACAACTACAATTAACCACCTATATAGCTACATAGAATGTTATCCACAGGAGAGGAATGACATTTTTACAATGCATAGACATGCACTAGTCCAAATAATAAGCAGGTGCCCAAAGTCAAAGTTCCTTGAAATCTGGACAGAGCTGTGCTGTGTTACATTCAAGGCATTTATCAAACTGTCTCACAGAAGTACTGTTAATCTAAATGTGTCTAGTTTAAATCCCTGGCAATTTATTTGGCTGTTTCATCATTTGTGAAGTTTGCAGCTTTAGTATTTAATCATCCTTAACTCATAATCATCCTCCTTTCCTGCATGATACCTCTCAAGGACCATAAAGTATTGTAGTGTATCTTTGTAGTCCTTCCTCCCCCCGCCCCATCTTGTACGATGATGAAGTGTTTTTAAGATACAGGGCACTGCATTCTGCCAGGCTGTAACTTTAGGCGCAGTAAGACGATCGCTTTTACTTAGAAAGATGCAAAGTAAAGTGATTACTTTTTAGTAACACATCATTAACCTAGTGGGTTTCTATCCTCAGCTTTCTTTGCTTTTCTTTTGTAGGTCTTCTTGTGTTGAGCCTGGGAGCAATGCCGTTGAAACACACACTGGAGGCACATCAAAGAATAAATCTATGGTTATTAAATATTTCAGGTTCTCTGGGCTGTACCTTATGTTGGTTCTTTGAAATGTTGGTGCAGATTCAGTCAGTCAGCTTTGTGTCCTTTTTAAAGAGAGGTATCTGCAGGGGACTTACTAATTGCCTGAGAAAAAAAGTGTCAGTGTGCAGAAAGAAAGATACAGACTAATGAAAACTTAGAAGTTTTACATTTGGGAAATTGTACTGTACCATACTGAAATAGTGGGCACGAATATCTGACTAACCACAAAACGAAGACACAAGAAATTGTGGAAGGGAGAGCCAAAGCCACACATATGGACATGAAATGGAGGAGAGCCAACTCAGCATCAGGTTCCATCTTTCCCAGGAACCCATAGAAACTCATGGAAGTTGAGAAGGGAGGCCAGAGGTGGGAGAGGAGGGGACAGCTGCTCTCCATGACATCCCCAATCACCCCACCAGCTGCTTTGGGCATCAGTTAACAAGTTCATGCTGAGTTGTTAACTGATGGGGAGTTCAGGAGGAGCCACCACAAAGGGAACCCGTGGGGATATGGGATTTGTCAGTACTCTGTTGCAATGAGACCAGAGGAGTAGCAGAGGAAACAGTGTGGAGGCCCAGGGTCTTCATGGGATCAGCTGAGATCCACAGTTTCTGAACAAGTGAGATGGCAGAGCTCATCGATGCCAACCCACAGTGCAATATTTTGAAGCATATGTCACATATGGAACCTCATGAACAAGGCAAAAAGAAGATGATCTGGACCATAATTATTGGGGATTTATTCATGGTTTACATTGGTCTAAAGCAGTGGTTTTCAAACTGTGGGGAGGGCCTCCTGTGGGAGGCATGGGAATGTGTCAAGGGAGGTGTGAGCTATGTGCTTCTTTTTTTGAAGAGTTCTGGCTGTCTGCCCCAGATGGCAGGGGCTCATGCAGATGGGCTTTGCATGTGTGGGAGGAGGGGTAAAGGGGGCAGTTGGAGCCCCACCACCCTGGGGTTGATAGCCAGGCCCTGGGCTCGGACTCAAGCTCTCCTCTCCCTTCTCCCCGAATCCCTCACTAGGAGATGGGGCCTGGGGTCTCCTTCCCCTCCCCCAAATGTGGAGCTATGGCTGTCAGTCCCAGGGTGGCAGCAGCAGTGCAGAAGTAAGGGTGGCAGTGAGTCACTAAGTCTGCTGTGAAAAGTGATAATGACAAATATCACTTTTCACATTGCCTTCCTTACTTCTGTGCTGCTGCTAGCATGATGCTGCCTTCAGAGATGGGCTTCTGACTGGCAGTCACCACTCTCCGCTCTGCCTTCACCTCTGGGCGATGGTATACGTACCTGTGTGTGGCGGTGGGGGGGAAGATGACATAAATGACTACAGACGCAAAGAAAGGGAGGCCCTATCAAAGAAGTTTGAGAACTACTGGTTTAAGAGACTATACATTGTTTTCTATTTGACTGAATTTTCCCTTTAACAAAGAGAGGGGCAGAGTCCTTTATTCCTGAATCAGGATTTTCCAAAAATCTGTAGGTTTGATGAAAATAACTCCCTTGATTTTGTATTATATTTACTTAGCACCATTTTCAGGTTTGTAGTTAAAAGTCACACTTTGAAATTCACATACAGGTTTAGCAAACATTTATAGACACATTATGAAAGGAGATTACAGAAATCAAGTTAATTAAGAGTCAGCATTGTTTAGTGTTAGAGAATGGGACTGGGAATAAAGAATTCCAGGGTTATCTTCCTGACTCTGACACCTACTCACTTTTAATTCTTTGTACCTCAGCCTACTCACCTGTATAACTTCTATGGTATAGCACTACTCTCTTATGGGGTGTGTGTGACAATTAATGTTTTCAAAGAGCATTTGCCATAGTGACAGTAATCCCTAGAACCAAAAAAAGGAAATAAGTTCTCACTTTTCCAGAGTATACTGTAGACAAATCCTGGTTAATATTATTCCCCTGTCTGTGATACAAGCAGAAGAGCCCAAAATGACCTCTACTTACTTACTTACTTACTTACTTACTTACACTCTCTCTCTCTCACTCTCACACACACACACACACACACACACACCCCAGGGGCATCTTTCTTCTTTTTATACCTATGGGGCTTAATAGGTTGACAATTTTCAGCTGCATCCACTCCTCCAGCCACTCAGTTAATTCTTCCCTTTCTGATCCTAAAACCCTGCCAACCTAACAGGGAAACAGGGAAAATAGAGGATTTGATGCCTAAGGACCCTTTTGAGGCACTACTGCAATCCACAAATCCTCCATTCAGCTGCTACTTAACTCTGCAAGCAATTAAGCTCTCCTGGCACCTACATTTTTGCTCTAAATGTTCTCTAGATGCCTATGTTTCTTCCCCTGGACATGACACTGCTGTCTCTGGTAGGAGTCTGGATACCTATCTCATGCCTAAGCCCCTGCACAATCCTCAAGCCAGGCAGAGACAGATGGGGGAATGTTTACCTTGTCTGTGGTACCCAATCCAGCAGGTGTGCTCTGAGCCAGGGGAGGGTAAGACCTCAGGCTCCCTTATAATCTTTATCCCACTGATTAGGGAACTCATATGGGATGTGGGAGAGCTCTGTTCAAATCCTTTCACCTCATCAGGCAGAGGGTGAGCTTGAACCAGGCTGAGGCAGCTCCTTGCCTAGCAAGCAAGTTTTGTGGATCCCATTCTCAGGCACCTATCTCTCCTCATTCTTTGTATAGGAAGCCTAGGCACCTTACCCAGGCTTTGTGGAGTTGTCATAAACAGATAGCTAAGGCTTAATGTCTCTTTCACCTGTAAAGGGTTAACAAACAGTGACCTGCAACACCTGACCAGAGAACCAATCAGGAGACAAGATAATTTCAAATCTCGGTGGAGGGAAGCCTTCATTTGTGTGTTCTCTTCTTTGTCTGTGTTTTTTCTGGGATCTGAGAGTGACCAGATGTACTACAGGCTCTAATTTTCTATTCAAGTAGTAAGTGCAAGTAGAAAGGCAGTTTAGTCTTTTAAATTGGTTTTCTTTATTTTCAAATGTGTATCTGTCTGGTAGAGTTTTTAATGAGGTATTTGGCTGAAGTATTTTAAATTGTATTTCTGCTGGAGGAGGCTTTTCTCCAGTTTCTATAAGCTGAGAGACCCTGTAATAGCCATCTTGAATTTACAGTGATTATCTTTATTCTCCTTTCTTTATTAAAAGTTTTTCTGTTTTAAAGACCTGATTAATTTTTCCTCTGGTTAAGGCTCAAAGGAATTGAGTCTGTACTCACCAGGGACTTGGTGGGAGAAGGAGAAGAGGCAGGGAGGGGGAAGGTAAATTTCCTCTTGTTTTTAGGTTAATGGAGCTTGAATCTGTCTATCTCTCCAGGATAACCCAGGGAGAAAAAGCCTGGAAGGGGGGAAAGGGGAGAAAAAAACCTGATCTCTCTGTGTTGTGATTCAAGGAGTCTGAATCACGGTAATCTCCTGGTGTACCCAGGGCAGGAAAGATCTGGAGAAAGAAAGGAGTGGAAGGGAAATGGTTTATTCCCTTTTGTTGTGAGACTCAAGGAATTTGGGTCTTGGGGTCCCCAGGGAAGTGTTTGGGGAGACCAGAGTTTATCAGGCACTCCAAGTCCTGATTGGTGGCAGCTTATCAGATCTAAGCTGGTAATTAAGCTTAGAGGAATTCATGCTGGTACCCCATTATTTTTGGACGCTAAGATTCAGACTGGGGAAAGTTACTATGACAGGAGTCTAGTGATTTTCCAGCCACCATATTGCAATGCCTAAATCCCTTTGTAAATCAGGGCCTTAGGCCCCTTATTTTACATGGGAAGCTCAGTCCACCTGCTTGTGCTTCCTTGGACCCAGAGAGGCAGTGTAATTCCTGACAGGCAATGACACATGCGAAGCATTATTTATTTATTAGCTGAGTGTTAGATTGTCCATGTGTTTAGTATGTTTGTATTCCAGAGTTAGAACATAAGAAATTGTTATAACAGGGTAATTTACCATTGTCTGGCTTGTCTATTTAGACTGTAAGCTCCCTGGGGAAGGGGCTGTCTCTAACAACATATCTGGACAGTGCCTAACACAACGGTTCTCTGATCTCAGTTGTGGCCTCCCATAGCTACTAGAATCTGGAAACTTTGCTTAGGGCTCACCATCCCTGTCTGTCCTGGGCTGCTCTTTGCGTGTCATATATGTTGCTAGGGTCCATACATTTTTTCCTCTAAGTACTGTGTGACTGCAGTGCAAATACTGTTTTATTAATTCAGGCCTGAATTAATATTGTTAAACAAAATCCAAACTATTTCTGCACCAAATGAAGTCATTGATGGTGCCAGTGATTCAGAATTTGGGAGGAGGAGGAAGTAGACAGCAGGAGATGGAGAAGAGGGGACTGAGGTTGTGAGTATTTCTCTGTGTGGCATGAGAGAGCATAGTATCAGAGTGGTACCTCCATTCCTGAATTGGTCTCCATAGAAGGCATCCAAAATTATGTTGGTGGATGAGTTTCCTTCCAAAGATTGCCATCTTTTCAGAAAGACACCACCCCAGGAAAGCTAATGACTACTATCACCATGTTGGGTTGTTGAGTATTGTATCAGTGCTAACTCCAAGAGAAGAGCAGTGCCGAACTTACCAACCAGCCATGTGAACCATCCAGGTCCAATTCTGTTCAATTGTACAAAATAATAAAGTTCATCACCCAAGCTGGAATGGCTGAAGGATATAGTAAAGGTTAAATTGTGCCTTTTAAAGGACAGCTATGCATTGAGCTGTGCAGAGGGACTGCTTTGCAGCAGGAGCCCCAAGAGAAATTCTGACTGGTGTGATGCCTTGGGCTGGCTTTTCAGAAGTGCTGGGCACCCACAGCTCCAGCTGAAGTCAATAAGAAAGTCAACAGCTAGCTACTGTAATAGCCTGGTAATCTGTAGCTCTGAAGAAGCAGAACAACAGCATGGCTTTTCTACGGCTGTCAACTTTTCTATTCAGGAATAGCAGAGCAAACTGTCGTTCAGAAACTCAGGTGACTATTCCACATGTGATCTGAACTGAACTATACTCATTTCTATCACATTGGTCAAAGTGTCTCTAATAAATACTCTGACAGTTGCTGAAATTGTCTACAGAGTCGTTTCATGGACTACCACTTTTCTGTTTAACTAAATAGATAGATGTGGGTGGTTCCTGAGATGCTTCCCCTCTTGTTACAGACAGTTCCAAGGTTTTGCCTGGGACTATTGTTGTATTTTTCACATTGCCAGCATTTTATTATGCTTCTTATGATTCATCTGCCTGTGACTGGCGCATTAGAGGGACACTGTAGTAGTGCTTTTTGGTAGCACAAACATATTTGAACTTAGACAGACGTTTTATTTGCTCCCTTTTATCTTATAATTGTAATTCTTTTTACTGTTCCTTTCATATTTTCAACCGTCTAGTAGCTGATTAAAAAGATTTCTCTATGCTCTTTCTTATCTTCCATCTTTTTTCCTCTACATTTTCGATCACATTAGTTCTCCCAGATCCTTCACTTTGTCTGTCTTTTTAACTGATAACGTCTTCTGAGATACCATCCACCATGATAATCAGTGGCTTAGGTTACTTAAAATTATGCTACAATGGATCTGTACTCAACCTTGAAAGTGTTTCGTAAATCTCTGAGATCATCTGTTCTTTAGGGGGGAAAAAATCTAGACTCTGCTGCTGGCAAATACAGGCTCATCTTATTTTGACTTCTCTTCCATTAAGGTTCAGATGGAAGTAGAAGGGTACTGCTCTGTCTCATCTGCTGCTGGTTATTGGGTCCAGTTTATCATTGAGTCTGAACTCTGCTTGGTGTGAAATCCAAAGGATGGTAAAGGTGGTTGCACTATTCTTGTACCTCTGCTATTCTGGGAGCAGCTGAGGCCCATTTTGGAACATGTTAAGGTTAGAGAAATCTAGTGAGAGGACTGAATTTTAAGGCTGGATATGAAGGAGGAGATGGTGGTTGACTCATGGTAAATAAGAGACTGTTACAAGTATAGGAATGGCATGAAAGAAGGTACAATGTTGAAACTTGGGAGGACACGAAAAGAGCAGTTAGGAACATAAGCATGGCCATACTGGGTCAGACCAAAGGTCCATCTAGCCCAGTATCCTGTCTTCTGACAGTGGCCAATGCCAGGTGCCCCAGAGGGAATGAATAGAAAAGATAATCATCAAGTGATCCATCCCATCATCCATTCCCAGCTTCTGGCAAACAGAGGCTAGGAACACCATCCCAGTCCATCCTGGCTAGAAGCCATAGAGGAGATTAAGAAGTGAAGAAAAAAGAAGAATGCTATGAAAGCAGATATTTGTTCAGGGGCAGAGCTGTGCTGAGTCTTAATGGATGAGAGTGAACAATGTGAGCTCAATGGAGAGTAAGAGAGGAAGCCAGTGATGGGATTTGAGAAGAGGGGTTGATATTGCTGGAGTGCTACGATGGGAAGAACATTTTCGTAGCTGTGATGTGGATATACTGGAAGCAGGAAAGGTCAGAAGTGAGAAGGCCAGACAAAGGCTATATGATTGAAGTGCTAATAAACATACATTGGTTTTAGCAGTGGAAATATATAGGAGACGACAAAATTTAAGGAAGCTGTTGGTGAACGGAGAACAAGACTTCATGAGTGCCTGGATATGGGAGAAGTAGACAAGGTAATGGAAAATGTCTCTGAGGTTACAAATCTGGCAAATAGTGAGGGAATAATTCAAAAGGGATTTTTTTATTGCTTAGCAAACTTTTGGATGTTTTCCCTAAATTTTATATCTATTGCTCTCCTGGCTACTAGGACTCTGAGCACTGTGTTAGCCACTAGTAAAAACACATCCTAAAACTCCACTTCTCTCCCATCACTGGTTTCTAGAGGAATATGTAAGTAATGAATTCATTAGTTTGGTTATACAGCACAGTTAACTCTTTACAACCATGTCAAATATTAAGTTGTGAGCCATAATTTAAAATGGAAAGTAATTTAAAAGTTCAATAAGCCCAGAAACAAGAATTCCTCTCTGTCTTTTTCTGTTTTTTTTTTTTTCTTTTTTTGATTCTTTACCTACCCTGTTGGATTCTTTAGAGTACACTGTAATGACTCCTGAATTCCATAAGGTGGCATAATCCACCAGAGTGAAAAAGGAAACTGTCCTCTATTTCAGGTAAACAGACAGATAAACCCTTTGCTTTTATTCACAGCAAGTATAATGTTAATCATAGAAGACTTTCCTGGAAATGAAAATGGTCTTTGAGGGTTTTAATAACTATTGACTAGTCATGGACAAACATCAAAAGGCTTGGCTGCTTGCCTACAAAATTGGACTGGACACTTTGTGAACAAATAAACAAATCTTGTACATGTTAGGGATTCCTAGAGTCTCTGGGTTAATACTAGGGAAACACCACAGTAGAGCCAATTCCCAGTGGGCAGCAGCAAGCTCAGCACTGCCACCTGCTGGGCTTCGAGGGAACAATGTAGGTTTTCTACCAAGCCTTGCTTTGAGCCTCCCAGGAAGGGGACGCCTACATGGCAGCTGGAGGTGCAATTGCCACCTCAGGTAGACATGAGCTTTGATGGAGCTAGCATGCTAAAAAAGCAATGTAGCATGGTAGTGCAGGCAGTGGCACAGAATCACTGCCTGAGTATTGAGGATTTCAGCCAGGCTGGCGCTCAGGTGGCTAGCCTGTGCCACAGCCTAGAATAATGCATTCAACAGCCACAGTCCTGCAGACCCTTATGCACCACCTTAGCTTTAAGCACATGGGTCATCCCATTGAAGCCAATTTAGTGCTTAAAGTTAAGCATGCTCTAAGTGTTTGCGGCTGCGGCGGGGAGTCTATGGTATCTACAGCAAAGCCATAGTCAGAAAGAGGCCTTTGCAGGCTGCACAGAGTTTGCAAAGGCAAATAAATGTTTATAATAACACCATCAATTTGAAATCTAATCAGTTTTCTGAATGAGTAGGAAATAAAATCCATTATGATGCTTTTACAATCATATTTTTTCTATTTTTAAAATCTCTTTCTCCTATCTGCCACTGTGTGGAAGACCCCCAGAAATAACAGGTTGTTTCCCTTTTTGTAACTTACGTGCATAGAGCTCGTGCATACTAATAATAAGTAGCTTTGTTATGAATGTTCATTGTGTATCAAAGATAAAACTGAACCAAGTGCCACTGCACATGTTAGAAAACAGCTACCAGTATAAACTTATGAGCCTGTTTTCTTCTGCTTGCGCAAGATTCAGACAAGGCCTTTAGTTTAAAAAAAAATGTATTTTTGGTCATTGAAAATCTGCAGCACCACAAGGTGGCAGTAAAAATACTTTTTACAGCAATTCAGGACTTCTTCAGTGATGTGAAAAGTTAATGCACCTGCAGTTCTACTGTTGAGTTTATGAGGACACTAAACGTTTCTCTTATGACATCAGAATGACAAACACAGTCAAAATACCACCACTGGTGTCAATAAAATATTAGTAAAATTAGTCAAACAATTAGATCATCTTAGATCAAGAATCTAGGCAATGTCCTTATTTAAATATGCAATATAGGCAAACAATACAGAATTCCTTAAATATTTAGATCAAAACCTTTCCTTTCATATAAGCAGCAAAAAAGGATTGAATACAATAGAAGATTGGAAACATCAGTCACATTTAACTTGTCTTGTATAAAATAAAATGAGGATTATTATGTAAATGCATTTGATACAAACAAACTGATCCTCTCAACGTATCTATTACTTTATACTGTGGTACTGCTTGCATGGTAGGGTTCTCCTCTTTGTGAGTAAGGGTGGCAGACTCTACCTCCTAAGAATTAAAGGCCCAAGTCCTTCTGCCACTAGAGATAAATGGACAGTTTGTCCATTGGATTGGGCTCTAAATTGCTATTGACTTTTAAGTGACTGACCAGCCAGGAGGGTGTGGAAAGAGCCATGCTGCAGCAAGAGTCCCCAGGAAGAATTCTGTCTGACAGTGAGAATATCTCCTTCAGGCTTCTGGTTGAGTACACACTGCAGTGTCAGCTCACCCATCTTTTCAAGTATAGAGTGTGTGTATATGGATGAGGGGCAGAGGGAGATGACTCATTCAGACTCTGCCTGTCACTACCACTGCCACCTGACTAGCTAGCACCTGATAGGGTTTAGCAGGGGACCCTGCTCATGCTCACAAACTGAATTATGCCTGGCCACCATGCAGCAGGCACAAGGATGGAGGTACTTGTTGGTAGAGTATCAATATACCATAAACCCTGTTTTCTCAGTCAATCTCAATGAAGTAACTTCAATTAGTTGAGTGTCAGCGTAACACTGACAGACCCTGATTGCCTGTGGGAGGGATCGAACCTAGGACCTCTGGAGCTTAGTACATGAGCCTCTACCACAAGAGCTAAAAGCCAGCTGGTTCTTAGCGTAGGCTGTAGAGCAGACTCATTTAACTCTCTCTAAGACTATGTCTACACTACTGTGGTAAGTCGATCTATGCTATGCGACTCCACCTAACATAGCTGGAGTTAACATACCTTAGGTTGAGTTACCGCCGGGTCTACACCATGGGAGGTCGATGAGAGAAACTCTCCTGTTGACTTACCTTACTCTTCTCATCAGGGTAGAGTACAGGGGTCAACTGGAGAGCAATCTGCAGTTGATTTGATGGGTCTTTACTAGACCCACTAAATCGACCACCGGTGGATCAATCTCAGAGCATCGATCCCTGCTGTAGTGTAGACCTGCCCTAAGTGGTCTCAGTGACACTAGATGGGACAGAACACCACACCCAGAAGGTGTGTGGGTTACATCAGCACCATCTTTCTTTTTGTTCTGCAGAAATTCTACATCTTACAATCTTACACTAACTAACAGTATATTTCCTGTGAGAATACTATACCCTACAAAGAGTTTGCTTAGGGGTTCAAAGGATGCGCACACAATTCTATGTTAAAATGTCACACATTTTAATTAATAGGAACTTGCAAAAATCAGAACACACACAGCAGCATTAAAGCCTATATTCTGCTGAAATCACCTTCTATTGTAAATCTTATTATTTACAGACAGGCATAAACAACATTGCACTTCGCAGGACCTGTTAAAAGACAGAATGAAGGGCCTAATCCCAAGTCCACTGAACTCAGTGGAAAGATTCTTACTGACTTTAGTAGGTTGTGGATCAAGCCCTAGTGGTGCTGGATAGTTATTCTTCGAGTTCTACTGGTCTACAAATGACAGGCTGTAAAATTAGATTCAGCCAGCATTGTCACTAATGAGCTGCTATCTATGCGGCTCCTATATAGTGCTCCATCCAAAGTTTCAGTAAAGTTTATCCAAATGTTTAAACCATGTTAAGAATTTTTATGGAGCAGTCCCTGTGGGTTGTAGAGGAGACTAGCACAGCAGTGGGGAATAAAGCAGGCTGGTGGACTTGAAGGCTGTACGAACAGAAATTTCAGATCCTTCTAGCAATAGACCTCCAGTACAAATCACAAAAAGTGACTATACACCAGCATTTCCTAGGAAAGCTTCTGCTTTGATCTACAGAAATAAGAGTTATTTTCACAAGTTAAGCATGACAGAATAGCCCATGGCAGAGCAAAACAAAATAAATAAACCTGAACACAAGAAAAGCTGTTTGAAAAGGTATATTATTCTATAATGCATTTGCCCTTTGCTTCCTAAGTGAAAGTAGTGTACAGAAAATGCGTGGGGGGGAGGTTAAAATTTATGAGGGGGGGAGATTGACAGTAGGAGGATGAATATGTTCCAAGGAACTGTGTTAGAAAAATTTTCAAAGAGAATTCCAGAAATGATGGGTTTAAACAGATGTCATTTCCTCTAGGTTTGAATCATAGGCAGCTAGAGACGTGAATTTGCATGTCCTGAAAGTTTCTCTGCTTCCCTGATTCTGTGTGGTACAAAATGAAAAAAGAAAAAAGTAATGCCTTTCCTAAAAATTTCAACCTGTGTCTGGATTGCCCACCTGACCTTCACACACAGACGGGATCCTCTGAGCATGAATCTTCAAAGGGTGGGAGGAGTTCAGCATTCTCCAAAGCACTGTCACTCACCCACCTCTTCTCTGGGCCCTGCATAGAGCTACTGCAGAGCTGGCTTCTGTGAAAGAAGGAGGGCAGAGACTGGAAGGGCTCCCCGAGGAGTGAATGGGATAAGGGAAATGCAACACAATTCCTCTCTGGCCTCATGGAGTTTACCTGGGCTACTCTATGGTCCTGCAGGCTCTGAAGGGTGGGAAGGCTGTCAAAGTTATGGGACTTCCACACAAAAAACCCTTGTCTCCTTTGGATATCTTGGTGTCTGCACATCTGAGAAACAGGGTCCAGCAAGATGATGTGGGAAATACCTGCAAAAAGGACCCTTAAAGAGATTACCTACCTCAGAGCCCATTTCAGTGGCTTTTAGCATTGGGAGAGATGGGGATGTGAAGCTCCCTGGCTCTTCACTTCCTCATTCTCTGCTTTGACCCATTCTCAGAGATTGATGTCTTTCATTGACTGTCAGCATCCAGAACAGTCATCTTTGACACCAATCCACTCTCATGTGAACTCCAGCCTACAGGTGAGCATCACTGCAGTGTGTCTTGGGAAATCCACTACTATACTTTCACATGCTAGTATAGCAGTTGATCTTATAAAACGCTTCCCAATGCAATGCCAGGCATTCCAGATTACCACTGAGTGCTTTGATTCGGGCGGACACCAACTGAAACAAATAAACAGGATTTGGGTTCTATTATAAAACGCACATCTCTCCCTTTCTATAGGGCATGCTGAAATAAGTAGCTTTTCATTTTAGTAGGCAGGAGTTCTTCTTTATAATCCTCATGCGAGGATGTATTGGAGGCCACATCATACTCCCAAGTGAGAGAGGCATGCTGTCAAAAATAAATAATTATGTGTGTTAAGTCACCGAGTATTTGAGAAAATAGTGTTTGTTGTAGCACTGAGTAAGATGTGGCTTAGCCCCCTATTAGCTAGTATTGTTTCCTAGTGGTTAATAAATTGGGAAAGGAGAAGATTTTGAGAGAAACTGTCTCAAGGAAAAAGGAAAGATGCTGGGAAATCACTTTTAACTCTTCTGTGACACGAAATCTACTTTTTGAGGGAACAAGTTTTATAGTCTTCATTTTTTGGAGGTGAAAGTTTACATCAGTTGTTTCATCATGATTGTGGTTCTATTATGTGCTTATTTAGTACTTCCAAATGAGAAATTTCTTACTTCCAATGGGACCAAATTATTATTAGTTGTTTTACAGTAATCTGGAGAGTACGTCTCCACTGGAATAAAAAACCTGCAGCACTGAATCTCAGAGCCCAGGTCAGTTGACTCAGGCTTGTGGGGTTCAGACTGTGGGACTAAAAATAGCAGTGCAGATGTTCAGACTTGGGCTGGAGCCTGAATTCTGAGACCCACTCCTCTTGTGGGGTGTCAGAGCCTGAACTCTAGCCTGAACCCCAAAGTCTACATTGCAACTTTTAGCCCCACAGCCTGAACCCCACTAGCCCAAGTCAGCTGATCCAGACCAGCCGTGGCCATGCCACAGGTCTTTTATTAAAGTGGGGATATACCATTAGTAGCAACAGTGAAGATCAGGCCATACTGTGCTAGGCACTATTGAAATCAATGGGTGTAAGGCACCTAACTCATGCAGGTGCTTTCAAAAAACTACTTGGTGCCTATCTGCATCTTTAGGTGCCTAAATACCTTTGAAAATCTGTCCTGAAGCTTCTTCCTCAAAGTCACACTACAAGCCAGTGACTGAGCCAGAAGCAGATGTCAGGTCCCCTGAATCCTAGTCTAGTGCCCTATCTACAGAATCACACTGTCCTGGACAAACCCCGTGGCTTACAGAAGGGTCATTGGGGAGATCATAAAGAGCCAAAAGACTCTCATTAACTTCAGTGGGCTTTGGGTGATGACTAAAGGCAACAGAACTACTATATAGTGGTCCCTCCTGTGACAGGCCATGCCAGGGTATCAGGCAGTGATTTATGGTTGCTTTTTCCATGTTACCATTGAGAGAGGGCAGGGGATAGGAAATAGAAGATGCAAGATCAGAAGAACCTTCACTATGTGGATTCACCACTAGTCCCCTTTACAGAATGTACAGGCTGTGGACATGACTGTAGGAGTAAGGCTGCAGTAGAAGGCTGTGGAATGAAAGTACTGGGTGTGTATATAACTGGTGGCTTTCTTCCCAAATTGTCTCAGAGAACCAGTTCACACAGCCTGTTTACTTGTTCTTTGTACAGGGATATGAATTCCTCCCTTAGGAAGTTGTAACCTTACAATCATTAACAAACGAAGATGCCAAGGTGTTCTACTTCTTACCTAACGTAGCATGTGATTAATTCTGTGGTATAATTTATTTGTAGTTATACATTTTTATCAGGTAAGAGAATTAGCATTCTAGAAGACTGTAAATTGGGGATTTCAGAGGGAGATCAGTGTAGGATATTTAATTCACTGCTGCACTTCAGAATAAATCTGTTAATATTTTTAGAGACTCAGTTGCAAATCCCTAAAGGCAGCAAACCAAGTTTACCTACTTCATTTCTAAAAGATATGCTCCTGGTGGGGGGAATTCTGTGGCCTTTGTTATACAGAAGGTCAAACTAGATGATCACAATGGCCCCTTCTAGCCCTGGAATCTATGAATGTATGCTCTTTGTGGCAGGGACTATATCTTTGTACAGGGTGTAGTACAATGCTCTGGGCCTCTGGGACTAGCACAGTGCAAATAATGAAGTCATGACTTGGATTAAACATTGCTATTATGAGTCAAGCATAACCACCACTCTACATTCAGCATAAATGTAAAGAAGCCATTGTAAAGAAATGGCTGAAACTATAGCAGTGACATCCCAAATACAGGGACCTGGAAAAGCTTGAGTAGAAGTTGAACCATGTGGTCAAAGGGGTTTCAAATGCAGGGCCAGGGTTTGGATTGATGGAACTGTTTTTGTGTGGAAGAGAGAGAAAGACAGAGCACAAGATGAGAGATACACAGAGAGACAGAAGCAGAAATAAAGCCAAGCAGACAATAACAAAAGTGTGGGTAATGTGGCTCTGAGAGGAAGTGTTTTGTCACAGAGGGTTACCTGGAAAGATAGGCTTGGAATAGTGAGCAAAGAAATTGTCTTCTGCTGTTGATTCCTACTGTATTCAGGGAAACAGGACTTTATGCATAATCTCAGTAAATAAGCTAAATTGAATTAGAGGAATACCTGATTATCATCAATTCCTCCTCCTAACTAGAACACCCCACAACACGCTGACATTTTGACTAGCTGCTCAGGTAAAAAAGAGTTACAATAATAAATAATAACAATATAAGAATCAATAATGAGGTGTTGATAGCTTGAGGATTAAGGAATGTTAGCTGATATAAATTGGTGGACATTGATTTGTGCTTGATTGTTTGTTTGAAAAGTGTGAATTGGGAGTGCTTTGTTCCTTGAGTGGGCCTGACTGTTATAAAAAGGAAGTCAGCAATGAACAAGTTGAGCGGCGAACAGTGGAGGCTAACAGAGAGAGTTTGCCTGGGGAGAGCCCACGGAGGCTTTCACCTTGTGGGCTTCTCTGAGTAGTTTCTGCATCAGCTGAGAAAGCGCTGATGCAGAAGGTAATATGGAGGGTGAGCATTCAGCTTTTGTAATCTGCACAGGTTGTGCCATGTTTGCCTTTCTTCCACAGGACAGAAGAGACTTGTACAAAGTACAAGCTGGTCTCAATATTGGAAGAGAAGGTTCGAGGTCTGTAGAAACAAGTATTGAACCTGCGTTGCATAAGAGAAAATGAAGATTTCCTGGACAGATGTCAGGATATGCTTCTATGGGCACAACGTTCTGAAGAGTCAGAGCAGGCTGCACAGCAGGGACAGAAGGGTGGTGAAGAAAATTGGCAGCATGTGACCTCCAGAAAAAGAAAAAGGAGCATCCATGTACCAGCAATGGAGATACAGGTGAGCAACCATTTTCATGTTCTCTCCACAGGTACTAATGCAGAGAGTGGAATAGATGATACATCTGAGGGAAGGGAGCAGAAGGAGACTCCACTGATTGGAAGGCATGAGATGCACTGTCCTAGGGTTGGGGGTTCCATGACAACCACTCCCAAGAGAAGGAGGAGGGTGATGGTGGTCGGGGACTCCCTCCTCAGGGGGACTGAGTCATCTATCTGCCGCCCCTACCAGGAAAACCAAGAGGTCTGCTGCTTGCCAGGAGCTAGGATTCACAATGTGACAGAGAGACTGCCGAGACACATCAAGCCCTTGGATCATTACCCCTTCCTGCTTCTCCACATGGGCACCAATGATACTGCCAAGAATGACCTTGAGCAGATCACTGCAGACTACGTGACTCTGAGAAGAAGGATAAAGGAGTTTGAGGCACTAGTAGTGTTCTCCTCCATCCTCCCTATGCAAGGAAAAGGCCCGGGTAGAGACCGTCGAGTCCTGGAAGTCAACGAATGGCTATGGAGGTGGTGTTGGAGAGAAGGCTTTGGATTCTTCAACCATGGGATGGTGTTCCAAGAAGGAGGAGTGCTAGGCAAAGACGAGCTCCACCTAATGAAGAGAGAGAAGAGTATCTTTGAAAGCAGGCTGGCTAACCTAGTGAGGAGGGCTTTAAACTAGGTTTACTTGGGGAAGGAGACCAAAACCCTGAGGTAAGTGGGGAAATGGGATACCAGGAGGAATCACAAGCAGGAGAGCACAAGAAGGGAGGACTCCTGTCTCAGTCTGAGAAAGGACGATCAGTGAGTTATCTTAAGTGCCTATACACAAGTGCAAGAAGCCTGGGAAACAAGCAGGGAGAACTGGAAGTCCTGGCACAGTCAAGGAACTATGATGTGACTGGAATAACAGAGACTTGGTGGGATAACTCACATGACTGGAGTACTGTTATGGATGGATATAAACTGTTCAGGAAGGACAGGCAGGACGAAAAGGTGGGGGAGTTGCATTGTATGTAAGAGAGCATTATGACTGCTCAGGGCTCCAGTATGAAACTGCAGAAAAACCTGAGAGTCTTTGGATTAAGTTTAGAAGTGTGAGCAACAAGGGTGATGTTGTGGTGGGAATCTACTATAGACCACCAGACCAGGGGGATGAGGTGGACAAGGCTTTCTTCCGACAACTACCAGAAGTTACTAGATCACAGGCCCTGGTTCTCATGGGAGACTTTAATCACCCTGATCTCTTTTGGGAGAGCAATACAGCAGTGCAAAGACAATCCAGGAAGTTTTTGGAAAGTGTAGGGGACAATTTCCTGGTCCAAGTGCTGGAGGAACCAACTAGGGGCAGAGCTCTTCTTGACCTGTTGCTCAAAAACAGAGAAGAGTTAGTAGGGGAAGCAAAAGTGGATGGGAACCTGACAGGCAGTGATCATGAGATTGTTGAGTTCAGGATCCTGACACAGGATAAAAACTAGAGCAGTAGAATACAGAACCTGGACTTCAGAAAAGCAGACTTTGACTCCCTCAGGGAGTTGATGGGCAGGATCCCTTGGGAAAATAACATGAAGGGGAAAGGAGTCCAGGAGAGCTGGCTGTATTTTAAAGAATCCTTATTGAGGTTGCAGGAACAAACCATCCCAATGTGTAGAAAGAATAGTAAATATGGCAGGCGACCCAGCATGGCTTAACAGTGAAATCCTTGCTGATATTAAACACAAAAAAGAAGCTTACAAGAAGTGGAAGATTGAACAAACGACCAGGGAGGCATATAAAAATATTGCTCATGCATGCAGGAGTGAAATCAGGAAGGCCAAATCATACTTAGAGTTGCAGCTAGCGTGGCAAACCCAGGACAAACAGCTACAAAGAAGTGGGGGGAGGTAGTAATTAGTCCCAGGGGGTTAAAAGGCCTCTCCCTACCTACTGAGGAGAGAGAACCATGGGGAAATAAGTTTCAGATGGAAAAAGGGTTACCAGGGAACTAAGGTTTAGCTGGCTCCAACTGCTTGAGATCTTTATAAACCCTTCCCTGCATGGAAGGAGGTGGGGTGAGAGAGTGAGAAAAGCAGGGAAGTGCCAGTAGGCTGGATGCAGCAAGACATCGAACCCTTCCAGGAAGGAAGGCTGCACTCCATCCCCAGGAGGGAAGGAAAACAAGCACAAGGGACTGACTGAGGAAAGGAATAGCCGGACCCTGTGCTACCTATAAGGATTTGCCTTGCCCAAGCCTGTGTCTCCAAGGCTAAAAAGGACTGAGCCTGCTGAGGAGAAGAAGGTACTTTGCCACACTAGCAAGAGATGTTAAGAGTAACAAGAAGAGTTTCTTCAGGTATGTTAGCAACAAGAAGAAAGTCAAAGAATGTGTGGGCCCCTTACTGAATGAGGGAGGCAACCTAGTGACAAAGGATGTGGAAAAAGCTAATATACTCAATGCTTTTTTTGCCTCTGTCTTCACGAACAAGATCAGCTCCTAGACTGCTGCATTGGGCAGCACAGCATGGGGAGGAGGTGACCAGCCCTCTGTGGAGAAAGAAGTGATTCAGGACTATTTAGAAAAGCTGGATGAGCACAAATCCATGGGGCCAACGTGCTGCATCTGAGGGTGCTAAAGGAGTTGATGGATGTGATTGCAGAGCCATTGGCCATTATCTTTGAAAACTCATAGTGATCAAGGGAGGTCCCAGATGACTGGAAAGAGGCTAATGTAGTGCCCATCTTTAAAAAAGGGAAGAATAATCCGGGGAACTACAGGACAGTCAGCCTCATCTCAGTACCTGGAAAAATCATGGAGCTGGTCCTCAAGGAATCAATTCTGAAACACTTAGAGGAGAGGAAAGTGATCAAGAACAGTCAGCATGGATTCACCAAGGGCAAATCATGCCTGACTAACCTAATTGCGTTCTATTGAGGATATAACTGGGGTGCGGTTGAAGGGGAAAAGCAGTTGATGTGTATTCCTGACTTTAAGCAAAGCTTTTGATATGGTCTTCCACAGTATTCTTGCTGACAAGTTAAAGTAGTAATGGGCCTGGATGAATGGACTTGTAAGGTGGATTTGAACGCTGCAGAATAGTTCAGGCTCAACAAGGTAGTGTCAATGGCTCCATATTAGTTGGCAATCGGTATCCAAAGTGCGTGCCCCAAGGTATTGGCCCTGTGGGCTGTTGTTCAATATCTTCATTAATGATCTAGAAGGATACGTAGACTGCATTCTCAGTGTAAGTTGGCAGATGATATAAACTAGGAGGAGTGGAAGATACGCTGGAGGTAGGGACAGGATACAGAGGGACTCGATAAATTAGAGGATTGAGCCAAAAGAAAATCTGATGACGTTCAACAGGACAAGTGCAGAGTCCTGCCACTTTAGGATGGGAAGAATACCATGCACTGCTACACAACTAGAGACCGAATGGCTAGCAACAGTGCGGCAGAAAAGGGACCTAGGGATTACATTGTTGTTGTAATAAGATGGATATGAAGTCATACAGTTTTTTTTGCTTCGCCCTTTTGTTGCTAAGAAGATGCATTAAATGGACATTTTTGGGTTCTGTATATAGTTAGGGCATTGCCAGCAGTTTTTGAGGAATGTGATTTAACTTATTCCCCTCTAATTTCAATTGGTTGATTAGTTGCCTCATCTGGAAGTAAATGTGTTTCATTTTGGGCCGCCATCACTACAATGAAGGCATGTGAAAACTGAAATTATTGTCTAGGCGAGAGGGCTAATCAAAAATGATTAGCATGTGGTGGAGTCACATGACTTATGAGGTATTATGGGCTGAGGGAATGGGATTTAGTTTAGTCTGCAGAAGAAAGAATGAGGGGTGGATTTTGATATCTGCTTTCAGCTACCGGATTAAGGGAGTTCTCAAAGAGTATGGAATCTCAGCTGTCTTGAGTGTGTAGCAGATTGACAGAACTAAGTTGAGTTAATGGTCTCAAGTTGCAGTGGGGGTTTAGGTTGGATATTAGGAAATACTTTTTCACTAGGAGAGTGGTGAAGCACTGGAATGGGTTACTTAGAGAGGTGGTAGAATCTCCTTCCTTAGAGGTTTTTAAGGTCAGGCTTGCCAAAACCCTGGCTGTGATGATTTAGTTGGGGATTGGTCCTGCTTTGAGCAGGGGGTTGGACTAGATGACCTCCTGAGGTCCCTTCCAACCCTGATAGTCTATGATTCTATGACTTGAGTGACATTATTAAAATTGACACCAGTTGAGAATTTGGCATAGTCTTTAAACATGAAATTGTTGTCAGTAATATAGATGTTGTGCTTAAAAATAAAGTCTACATAAGATAAATAATTAAGGTAATCTCATTGCCTGCAGTATGCCCAAATATTTCCATAGGTTCAGTACAGGAAATACCTTGAATGTTGCAAATACTGATATTACCTAACTGCAAATATCTAGTTAAGCCTTCATGCAACCCCTGCTAAAGACAACAGGAAGATTCCCAATTTATGCAGTTCACTTCCAAGAGACTTTATTGGCATGAGAAGCGGTGTCAATAAAGAGATGGAGCCCTCAAGAATCAGTCAAATGTAGGACAGGGTCACACTGTGTTTAGGGTTATATGCCTTGAGTCCATTTGTCATTATAGTCCATTTCTGGTCCATTGGCAGGTTGCTATGTAGCATGATGCCATCACTTCAGTGAAGGTGAATTGACCCCTTTGCTATTATCTAAGGAAGGAGTTCCTAAACTTCATTCTACTGCAACCCCCTTCAGACAACAAAATTACTACATGACCTCAGAGGTGGGGACCATAGCCCGAGCCCCACCACCTCAAATGTTGGGGGAGAGAAGGCCAGAGCCCAAGTCCTGTTCCCTGGGTGTGGGAGAGAGGGGGCTGGAGCCCTAGCCCTGCCATCCCAGGTTTCGTGGAGAGCTCGAGCTTCAGCTTCAATCTTGGGCCCCAGCAAGTCTAATGCTGGCCCTGGCGACCGCATTTTAATGGAGTCATGACCTGCTTTGGGGTCCTGACCCACAGTTTGAGAATGGCTGATCTAAGGCAATGGGCACATGTTTAAGGGCTTTGACTGTACGTCACAATTGTGGCAAACAGTACAGCTCCATTCCGCTCAGAAAGTGGAGTGCAGTTTAACAGTGAGC
Source organism: Chelonoidis abingdonii (assembly GCF_003597395.2). Taxonomy (NCBI): domain Eukaryota; kingdom Metazoa; phylum Chordata; order Testudines; family Testudinidae; genus Chelonoidis; species Chelonoidis abingdonii. The sequence continues at coordinate 72,922,884 of NC_133769.1, read as the reverse complement.
AAATAAAACTATACAGTTTATCCAGTTGATCCCTAAGACACAATTCAATGCAAATAAAATATTCATAGCACTTAGCAGTTTCAAACAGGTGAAAAACAAATGAATTTTTGATGATTAAAAATATGAACATTCCCAAAATTAGATACAGTATACAATTAGCCAACTAGCTGCTGGCTAAAATAGAAATACTCTAAAATAAAGCAAATGAAAAAAATGAACCAGTAAGCTGCTGGAAGGATACCAATCATCCCTAGCAAAAGAGAACAGAGAATAATTCATAGGAAAAGGTAAGCTCATGGAATAAGGGAGAAGTAATGTGTTAAGTGACTCTAAGCTTCTGTATGTGCCATAAGCATACTCTGTGCTGCATGTTTAAGAACAAAGATTTGAAATGATATAATCGTAATTAGCAAAGATGTCTGTGCTTTTGGCAGACTCTCTGCTCTTCTGTGCTGCTGAGGCAAGGCAAAGGGAACAGAGACAGAACTTAAACCATTAGATAGGGAGACCCTTGACATGAGAGATCCCATAGGAAGAGGAGACTCGGTGTAGCCAGCTTCTATGCCACAACCTTTGATGCAGGAGTCATGTCTGGGGGAGGTTGGGTACTGGGGGAACAGCTGGTGCACGTCATGCTCTAGCAATCCCCAGTTAAAGTCGCTGCTGTGCCTGGCAGAGAACGTGGAAGACATAACCAGCTTCCTGACAATCTTTATCTCTGCTACATCCAGCCAAATTCTCTGGGTGCAGCATAGAGTTAATTGTAAAAGCCAGACACCCCACCATGTGCACGCTACTAGCTGCACTTGGGAATGCATTAGTTAGAGTCAAACTTTAAAGAAAGCTCCTTCTTGCCTTCAAGGTACTTGTCTCCATACTGATGGAAAATGGATGAGCCAAGAAGCTTTAAGAAGTGTGCTCTTCTTTGGAGGAATGCAGCAAGAGAGATACCATATGACATAAGAGTTTAGAGGCTTGACGTGCATATGTATTCATATTTGCAAACCGTGTGACTTTCATAATAGCATAAACCCCACAGAAGTCATCATGAAAAAAGTCTAACAGCAAAGAATGCTAATGGTAGACTACGACAGGCCCAGGGATTTGGGAGATGTTAGTTTCTGCATGCTACAACTGCAGCATCAGAGCAGAAGCTGCAGCATGGAATCTTGGCAAGAGAAGCAGCAGAATAGGCTGCAGACCTTAGCAGATGTTTGTGACCTGTGTAATTGTGACAGCCTGTCTGACACCATGTGGTTCTCTTTTAAAAATGTATTGGCAGAGTATGCTAGAGGTCACCCAGAGAGATGCTAGATTTTAATGATCTACTCACACTGTGAGTTTGATTCCATAATTTGTCACCCCCAAAGGCTTAAACACTACTAAAACAATCATTAATACCCAGAAAAGAGCACTTCTCGATACTGGTTAACTAATATGTGGACAAAGTGAGCCACATACTCAAAAGTATGTGCAGGCAGATGAGATGGAGAAAGACCCTGGGAGGAAATAATTGGCAGCAGAGACACAAAAAGAACACAAGAAGAAATACAGCTGAAAAGGATCTGAGAGTCAGTAACTCAAAAGTTTATAGTAAAATCTCCTCAGCTGAATCTCAAGCAACTGGTCCTTCCAGACTACCCAGTCATAAAGAGAGGCTACCTGCCTTGGGGCATAGAGGCAAATAGATCAAAGCAGATAGTACTGAAAATGTGAAGACTGACAAGAAGAAAGGACTGACAAGTAGAGAAATAAATATTTCACATTTGTCAAGAGCCACATGAAACATTTTATTCTCATGCCCATCAACCCTATACTCACATATATGGATACCGAATTTAATCACCCTACTCCATGCTCAGTAAAGTAACTGAAAAGTGAATTCACCAGTAGTGATTTTTGATCATTATCTAATATCATTAAGAAGGTTCAGGAAAGAGATAGGAAACAGAAATTGGAGATTTCAATTCATCTTTATTAAAAGATAAATTCTGTGTTCAAACAGTTAATGAAGAGTAAGAGTTGCACATGAAGATTAATAAAGGAACCATTAACCTTACTATGTTTTGGAACACTGTGAAAATGGCAGTGAGAAGACTTATTACAAAAAAACAAACAATTGTACTTTGGGGCCAAATAAAGAATGGGGAAGGTAATTAAAAGAGATAAGATTAACTCATAAGATGGTCTCCTTATGGAAAAGCTGATTAAATTTCCAACAGCAACAACAACAACAACAAAAATAGGCTGAGTTGGAGAATTTACTTAAATGGTCTCTCTTTCCATTGTGCATCAAAGAATATTTATTACCATGGGGGGAGAGCGAAAGAATAAAAACCAACACCAAAAGTACACCGTTATAAACCATAAAGATTATCCTGCCAATTGTTCAAAACACATTATTCAAAAATAGAAGGGGGGTTATTTCATTTAAATTAAAAATCATAGGGTGTAAAGGATTTATATAAAGCTGGAGCTGCTAATAGAGAATATCTAGTTAGCCCCATAATTGGGAGTGAAATTAATAATGTGCTAGACTCAGGAAAGGCAAATCCCCAGTGATGAAAACTTCTCTTAGGCATTTTATTTATATTTTAGGGAACATCTGTCACTCCTGATATTACAAATTGTTAACTGATTTACTGTAGTTAATTACCCTCTATCATTCATAATAGTGCTTGGAAAACCTATATAGAAACATAATCTTGTGTGGCTCTTATGTCCTGTTACATGAATAAATTGATTGTAATTGCTAAAGAGCTCTTGATCTATCAAATCCCATAACACCCCATAAAGTTCTCTTTTGAGGAATGAAAAGTTAAACTGAGTCTCTGAGTAGATGATCATTTTCTGATCCATGGAAACCCAAGTCTTCGATTCCTCCTGGAAATATGGGTATGTATTTATTCAGATTTAGTATTTATGAAGACAAATCAGAAATGGTGCCCTGGACTCACAATGTGATAAAAGCCCCAATGGAAGACTTGGATTTTGCTTGGAAAAAAGTTACACTAAAATATCTTTATTATGAGCATCTAAGTAAAATTGTTCTATCCAGCAAAGGATGTAACATATGGCTAAGAAAAAAAGCTCCCTTAGCAAGGAATGGCTATAAACATGTAATCTTTGCTTATCTATCTCATGCTGATAACCTTTTCATTTTCTCATGGATGCTATTATAAGTTCTGGAGTGAAATCCTGGCCCCACTGATGTCAATGGCAAAATCCTATTGACTTCAATGAGGCCAGAAATGCATCCTCTATATTCTATACTAGTCTGTTTCTCAAACAAACATACCTTTTTTTTGTTGTTATTTTTTTAAAAAGCCAGCCTATATTTTAGCCTACAGATTAGTGCATTCAGCTAAGCCAGAGGAGCAAACCACATCTTAGTCATTTTCCTGCTGAAATACTTTTTGGCTTTATCTTCACTTATTTGCAACCCCGACTGAATGGATTTGCTTTACATATGATAGGTGTGTGTGCATGTGTAGTAAATTGTTAGTTTCTCACCAACCTGCTAATATACCATGGAGCCTGTTACATATCTCCCAACATAGACAGTGGGTAAAGCAGGATATTTCCTGCCCCCAGTGCTGTAATGTTAATAATTTAAGTATGGAGAAGCTCAGTCTTTGATCCTCTGTGTGAGTTTCCCTTTCAAGCATGATATACATTTGGTGGCTGTTCTTTCTAACTTTGGTAACATTGATTCACGTACTTTGAATGGTCACATAGAAAATAGTAGATCTCTCTCTCTCTAAGGAGTGAGTTCATTGTAATTATAGACAATCTCCCTGCCTAGGATAGCAGTAGCTTTCCCCGATTTATGTATTATAAGCACTAATGTGCAGTTGGTTCATAGCAAAGCCTCTAGGGCCAGTGTAACACCTATTCATAAGTATTTAATACCTGCTTTGTCTATTTGAAAGTAAATCCTCTGAGATTTCCAATCCCATAATGACCAGGTGGATGTATTGTAATTTAGTTTAAAACCTTCAATTGTCCCATAATCTTTAATTTACTTCATCATATTTGGTAGAGGAACAATATAATTTGATGCTGTTTACATAATAATTCCATCTGCAAACAAATTTATTTTGCATTTTGCCTTGCCGGTGAAATTCCCTTTATATCCGGCTCAAAGAGGAGGCAGCTTCCTCCTCACACCCACTGCTTCATCCCTAGTTGGCTCATCTAATACCTCCCATCCTACTGATCCCCAGACTCCAACATGACACATGGCTAGGGCACAGAGAGGAGGAGGGGAAGTCTTTGGTACCTCATTTTGTATTGTTGAAGGATTATTTGACCATGACAGTATCAATTGTGGGTTACATAACCTAGTGGGTTCCACAGTGCAACAGGGCTATACATTAGAACAGTGGGTTGCACAGCTGTAACTGAGATCTAGCTATATCTGTCTTGGTTTGCAGTGTAGAAACACTGCTTGGGGTAAGATTTTTATTATTTTTTTGGAAGGGGTAAAGTGTGGAGAATAGGGACGATGCTGGTGTTTTGAACGTCATTATGGTTAGGGTGGAAAATATTCAGGACAGAATCTGGTGCTCAGTGAAAGATGAGAAGTATACAGGAGTTGCAACCGGGAGTTTTGGAGGGGATGGATGAGGACCCTATGCTTAGAGGTAGAGGAACTTGGTGAGTAGTGTGTTCATTTTGTTTGTTCTCTGTGAGGGTTGTTGTAACTGGGCTTCTGGCCCCCTAAACAGGCCAGGTGGTACAGATCTGTTTGTTATGTCTCACTGAGGGCCATGTGGATGGGACCCTTGGGTCTGTGATCATCCCCGGGGTTTAAAGTTTCTGAGTGATTAATCCTTCCCTGTTAGAGAGGGGGTGGAGTTGAGCTGTGAGGCATAGTGTAGTAGGTACAGTTCTATATTCAGTGCTGTAATGGACAGTGCTGGAACAGTGGTTGTGACCTGCCACAGATGTGCCATATTTTCTTTCCTACCTGAAGCCAGAAGATACTTCCTCTGAATGAAGTGCACCTTAGTGGCTGTTCTGGAGGAAAAGACTCGTGGTTGGGAAGGACAAGTACTGATTGTTCAGTGCATCAGAGAGGCTGAGGGGTATTGGTCGCCCAGCCTGGGAAACATCACCACCCCCAGTTCAAGAAAGAAAGGAATTGGGAATGAAGGTTCCAGAAAGAGTGGAAACCAAAGATGAGGCTGGACAGTTCATAAGCAGCAGAGGTAAAGGGACCAGGTGCCATTCTAAGTGGCTGAAGATAGACATGGATGAGGCTGTGATCATCAGAGAGAAGAGGGCCTGGAGGAATTCTACAGAGCTAGAAGCATCCAGTCATCATAGGTTTTCCGCATATAAACTGCAGAAAATATCTCTTAAGATCCAGTTGGTCAGATGAAACGGAGAGGTGTATGGGACATACATGAGGATGACTGCTCAGTCAGTGGTGTAGTAGTAAAAAGCGAAGTGTGTAAAGTACCTAAATTAAACTTCATATTCCCCAAATGACAAGTAGGTAAAATCCATAATATTCAAAGAGATTTCCAACCATCCAAAGAACACAGGCAATCTTTGCTTATGGCTCTATACTAAGAGGAACAGAAAGAACATTGTGCAAGGGACAGACAGACAATAGGATAGCATGCTGGAGCCAAGCTATGGTGTCTTTCTGGAGACAAGACCCTTGAAGTCACTCGAAGATTGGATAGGCTTCTGAAGTTAGTGCTGAGAAGCACCCGCAGCAATGATCTTTTACTGCTAAAAACACTGCTTCATGGGATACCTCACACATTATACATAACTTCAGGGAACCCAGAAGGATGCTGAAGTAGAATACCGTGCAAGTGATCTTATCAGACATCTTGCCTGTTCGGTAAGAAAAGCAAAGTACAAGGCAGAAGAGTATGTAAATGAACTGCTGGCTAATTAAGGGGTGAAAGGTAGAGAGGGTTTTTGTTTTACGGAATGTTTGTCCACTTTCCATGGAGAAGGAGGACTGTCCAGTTTAGATAAATTCCACCTCATTAGAAGGAAAACCAGTCTTCTAGGAGACAGGTCAGGAGGGCGTTAAGCTAATAACAAAAGGAGAGGGTACAAAAAAGGGGGGAGACAAACAAGTATTCATTTAGCATGAAATTAAGATGTCAAGAGCAAAATCAATCAAGGCACCAACGAACAGAAAGAGAAGAAATTATTTAATTGCCTATAGACCAACTCCAGGAGCCTGGGTAATAAACAAGAGGAATTGAAACTGTTCCTTTATTAGTATAAATGTAACCTAGTCAGTACTGCAGAAACCGGTGGGAAGATTTGCATGATTGGAATGTTAAAATCACTGGGCATAATTTATTTAGATGGAAAAATCAGGCAAAAAGATGGGGGGGGGAAGGGGGAATGGCTCTTTGTGTCAAAAATGGCAATATCAATGACAGTTTGGATGCAAATGATTTTGAATGGTTATGTATCAGAGTTCTAACACATAAAGCAAAAGATATGGTAGTAGCTGGTGTCTGATACAGACCACCAAGAAAACAGGATGTCCCGCTCCGTAATCACCTATATGTAGAGAATAAGAAAACAAAACAAAAGAGTGTTATCATGGGGGACTTCAGTCTGAATGTCGTATGCGAGAGCTCTCCTGCTGTCAGTTCTAAAACATCCTTTGAATTTCTAAAAATTATAGGTGACAACTTCTTAACTCAACATGTGTCACATGAAACACAGAAATTCTATATTAGACCTCATCTTGACTGATAAAGGAGAACTGATCACAGAACTAAACATTAGTGGTTGCTTAGTGCAAGTGATTGTGACTTGATCACATTTGTCATGTACACACAGAAAAGATGTCCAAACCAGTTGTATATATACTTGTTGCTCTAAAGGGTCCAGTTTCATGAAGTTGAAAATAATTATGAGCCATATCAGTGGGCAGAATGTAAACTGACAAATGTGAATAATAATTGGAAATTGTTGAATTACTCTTTATTTTATGCCACAACAGCTGCAATCAAGAATGAATATTACACCGGTTAAAAATCCAGCTTGGCTTAAAGGGGAACTGAAAGCCATAATAAAAAAATTGAAAACCCAACATATAACAAATAGAATGAAGGGGAAGTTGATTACAATGAATATAAATTAGGACCTAGGAATTACATAAAATTAGTAAGGCTAGCAAAAAGACACAATGAAACATATATGGCCAGCAGAGTTCAAGACAATAAAAAGGAGTTTTTTTAAAGTTTATTAGGAACAAAGAGAATTCTAAAAATGGTATAAGTCTGTTACTTGATGGAAATGGGTGAACTGTCAATAATAAGGCAGGCAAGGCAGAAGTGTTCAATAAATATTTCTGTTATGTTTTTGGGAAAAAGTCAGGTGATATATTCATGTCATGTGATGACCATGACATATTTTCCATTCTATCAGTAACTAAGAAGGATGTTAAACAGCAGCTATAAAAATCAGACATTATTGTGCATCCAAGAGTTTTAAAATAGCTGGTTGAGTAGCTCTCTGGACCATTAATGTTTATTTTCAATAACTTTTGGAACAATGGGAAAGTTCCAGAAGACTTCATGAAAGTTAATGTTGTGACAATATTTAAAGGATAAACGGAGTGACTTGGGTAATTTCAGGCCTGTCAGCCTGACACTAATCCCAGGCAAAATAATAGGACTGCTGATGTGGAACTTGATTATCAAAGAATTAAAAGAGGATACTATATACTAATAGCTCTTGTCAAACTAACTTACTATCTTTTAGTGATGAAATTACAAGTTAGGTTGATTGATGTCATAGTCCTGATATACTATACTTAGACTTCTATAAGGCATTTGACTTGGTACCGCATGACGTTTTGACGAAGAAACTAGAACAACACAAAATAAACATGGCACATATTAAATAGATTAAAAATAGCTAATTGACAGATCTCAGAATGGAATTATGCAACTTCATTCATTATTGAGGGGATGTGTATCTACTGGGATCCTGCAGGGATCAGTTATTGGCCCTAGAAAACATAAGTTCATTGTTGAGTAAATTTTCAGATGACACAAGGATTGGGGGAGTGGCAAATAATGAAGTGGGCAGGTCACTGATACAGAACATTCTGGATTGTTTGGTAAACTATGCCTTAGCAAACAATCTGTTTAGAGCCCTGCGCAGATACAAATTTATATCCATGGATGCGGATATCTGTGGATATAAATTGGTATCTGCAGGGCTCTCCCAGGAACTGCTGCAGCAAAAGGAGCAGAACATGGGGCTGCCGCTCTCAGGAGCCAGCGCACGCACCGGCAGCTTCTCCCACGTGGCTGTACCGCCCCCAGCCCTGTCCCTTCCACACAGCTGTCTGCATCTCCTGTTTGGGGTCAGTATAGGAAACCAGAGAAAGATCTAAAATTATTCAAATAGCTGGAAGTTGCAGCTAGACAAATTCAGACTAGAAATAAGATGCAAATTTTTAACAGTAATGGCTGTGGTGACTTTTCCATCACTGGACATTTGAAAATCAGGACTGGATGTTTTTCTAAAAGTTATTCATTAGTTCAACCACAACTATTAGCCTTCAAGCAGGAACTACTTCAGGGAAGTCCTATGACCTGTGCTATGCAGGAGGTCAGACTAGATGATAAATGAAGGGTGGGGTAGCTCCCTTTTATGGACACCCCGCCAGCCAGTAGCTATAAAAATCCCTCTTAGTAACTGTTTTCTAATTGCTGTACCTGTAAAGGGTTAAAAAGTCTCATTGCTACGCATAGGTAAAAGGAAGTGAGCGAGCACCTGGCCAAAAGAGCCAGTGGGAAGGCTAGAACTTTTTTAAATTAAAAGAAACAACAATCCTCCCCTTTTGTCTATCGGTTGTTCTCCTGGGGAGAGGCAGACAGGGCAACAGCTATGCTGTAAGAAGCTTGAGCCAGGCATGAAAAATCATCAGTATCATACCTAGAAACTTCTCATTTAAAACCCTAGATATGTAAGTAGATCAGGAAATGTCTAGGAAGGTGAGATTAGGTTTATCCCTTTTATTTCTTTATGGCTTGTGGACTCCTCTATGTTAACCCCGGTACTTTTATTTTGCTCGTAACCTTTAAGCTGGATCTCAAGAAAGCTTTCTTGGTGCTTAATCTTTGTAGTTGCTCTTTTAAAATCTAGCAATAGTTGAGTTCCCAGATGTATTTTTCTTTGTTTTTTATTAATAAAATTTACCTTTTTTAAGAACAGAATCGGATTTTTGTGTTCTAAGAGGTTGTGCACATGTTGTTTAATTAGCTGGTGACAACAGTTGATTTTTTTTTCCTCAGCTCTTCCAAAAAGATGTGTGTGTGTGAAAAGGCTTGAGGGTACCCCCCAGGATGGAATTCCCAAGTGCACCTTCCTGGGCTCTCAAAGAGGTTCTGCACTTGGGTGGTGGCAGCATCTACCCATCCAAGGTCAGAGAAAAGCTATAACCTTGAGAGTTTAATACAAGGCTGGAGAGGCCAGAATTACTTTTTAGAATCCTTGTGGGCCCCCACCTTCAGCAATCAAAGTGCCAGAGTGAGGAATCAGCCTTGACAGCTCCCTTTTAGCTGAAAAATCTATGAATCTATGCTACCTCCAGCATCATTGTAAACTTGCCAAGATGCCTATTGTAATTATAGGAAAGACTATCTGGACAGAGAGGACTTGATCTCATTAGTATCTACTATCCTGTACATCCTTACCATCTTAAGTAGCATACAAAATGCTCCATCCTTTGCATTACACATGTTTAGGGCCCTACCATATTCACAGCGATGAAAAATGCATTACGGACCATGAAATCTGATATCCTCCCCATGAAATATGATCTTTTGTGTGCTTTTACCCTATACTATACAGATTTCATGGGGAAGATAAGTGTTTTTCAAATTGGGGGTCCTGAACCAAAAGAGAGTTGCAGGGGGTGGGGTTCACAAGGTTATTTTAGGGGGGGGCATCACAGTATTGCCATCCTTCCTTCTGTGCTGCCTTCAGAGCTGGGTGGCAGGAGAGCAGTGGCTGCTGATTGAGGGCCCAGCTCTGCAGACAGCAGCGCAGAAGGAAGGGTGGCAATAACATACCATGCTGTCCTTACTCCTATGCTGATGCTGCTGGTGGCAGCTCTGCCTTCAGAGTTTGGCTCCTGACCAACAGCTGCCACTCTCCAGTTGCCCAGCTATGAAGACAGCACCGCTGCCAGCAGCAGTGCAGAAGCAAGGCTAGCAGTATCACAACCCCACTTACAATAACCTTGCAATCCCCTTCAAATTCCTTTTTGGGTTAGTACCCCTAGAGTTACAGTATCATGAAATTTCAGATTTAAATAGCTGAAATTGTGAAATTTATTATTTTTAAAATCCTATGACTGTGAAATTGACCAAAATGGACGGTGAATTTGGTAGGTCCCTACAAATCTTTGACAAATTGTCAGATATACCTTTTCTCCCACCAGAACTATTTCAGACAGAAATAAAGGAGAGTAACACCACATTTTCATTCTATATTACTGTAGGTTGTAATAAATCAGTATAAAATTGAAAACCACTAACAGGATACTGTGGATCTTTTTCACTCTTTGAGAAATCCAAAAAAAAAGAAAAAAGAAAAAGAAAGAAAATAGTACATAACCAGAACATAACAGAGGTGCTAACAGCAGCTCACAGAGAAGAGGCAGAAGGAAATGATAGGGTTTGTTACTCCACTTAGATCTATCACATTATTTCTCTGTGTATTCCCATGTATCAAATCAAAATTTATAGTGTGTAAAACAAAGACTTGTTTAAATTATGTGTATGGATTTGCTCCTTACCCATAATGAAAATCAGGCATTATCACAGCACTGGAGATATGTGTAATACATGCTGATGCATATCTAGCCTCATTTTATATGTCATATGGGTCTGCAAGTTGAATTTTTCTTGCACTTCTCTGGATTTTTAGGATCTACTTCAAGATGCATAGGCTAATTCAGAATGACAGAATAAGGTAATGAGGACCAAATTTTAGCTACAGTGGCCAAGGTCTGTGTGAAGGAATGTATGCAAAATAGTGTGCTTGTTGTCATGCCCAGAATTACTGTGTCTGTGCATGCAAACTGTGTTTGCACATGCATATAATTAGTTTGGTGTCTATTATATATGTCTAAACCCACATTTGTGGACATCATCAAGGCAATTTCCTATGCATATTTTTACACTAAGCTAGCTGCACTCTTTTTGGAAATTCAAGACAATATTTTCAAGCTTGGATGACTAAAATTAGGCACTTAAATAAAACTGGACTGATTTTCAGGGTCCTTATTGTGTCACATTCATATTTCTATGAATAAATTATTCTTACTGCTAAAGATCCCACTACAGTATTTTTAAGTTAATTTTTAGTTAGTTTTGTAATTCTAAGATAAACAACAGTGGTAAATATGATTATTACACGCACATTCCAAGCAGCTCAATACCTTATTTTTTTTTCATTTATACAGATTTTAGGTCGGGATAGAATTTACTTTTTTGATTGTAAATATTTTTTAATGCAGAATACACTATAATTCATTGAAAGTCAAGTAACTGCATTGCCCTTTCTTAGTGTAGGCTCTAATAAATCAATTATTGCATATTCCTTTACATTTAGAAAGATATTCTTTCAGACTGGAAATAAGGTGTACATTTGTAACAGTGAGAGTAATTAATCACTGGAACAGCTTACCAAGGGTCATGGTGGATTCTTCATCACAGATAGTATTAAAACCAAGATTGGATTTTTTCCTAAAATATAAGTTATAGCAATTATGGTGGGGAAGTTATATGGCCTAGAATTAGGATGTCAGGATCAATAATCACAACAGTCCCTTCTGGGCTTGGAATCTGGTAATCTTTTTTAAAATGTTATATATAACATTTAGAGTTACACACATATAGAAACATCGGATTCTTTTCCTCTTCAACCGGGTCCAGACCTGAATTTCAGCACTTAGGTACAGGTCTTTTCTTTAAGCTTTTCTATAACTTGGAGGGGGCAGAGGATTAGAAATTTTGCTTGTTTCCACACCATTAAATGTCCCTCATTTTGCGGAATATCAGCCATTTTTTGTTCTAAAGTTACCTAAAATCCACACTAATTTGTTTCCCACAGCACTCTTATTATTGATAATGATTTTCAACAGAAGTCGTGAATCATGAAACTGAAGTTGTAGAAAGAGGTATTTACATTAAAGATATAATCCTACACATTATAAATGTCCTGCCTTAATAATTTTTACCATCACTCATCTTGCGTCTTTGTCACTGTCATAAACAGATAGTTAAAAGTTAATGCCTCTTTTCCTGTAAAGGGTTAAGAAGTTCACCTAGCCTAGCTGACACCTGACCAGAGGAACCAATGAGGGAACAAGATGTTTCAAAAGGAAGGATGGAAGTTTCCCGTTGTTTAGAGTCTCAGTTTCAGAAGGAGTGAAAAAGATCAAGGAACCAGCCTCTTATCAGAGTAGTAAGTTTTAGAAAGGAATAAATGGGTATGTTTATTTCTTTGTAACCTGTCTTGTGCAATTAGAGGAAGAATCAAATTGGGTATTTGGGTATTTTTTGTGTAACTAAGTTTTTGCCCAGGGGAACATCCTCTGTGTTTTGAATCTGTTGTCTGTGAGAGTAGCTGGTATGCTAATCTTTCCCAGAGAGTTTTCTTTTACCTTTCTTTTCTTTAATTAAAAACCTTTTTCTTAATACCCAATTGATTTTTTTCCCCTTGTTTTCAGATCCAAGGGGGTTGGATCTGGATCCACCAGGAGTTGGTGGGAGAAAGGAGGGGGGATGGTTAATTTCTCCTTGTTTTAAAATCCATGGGGTTTGGATCTGTGTGCACCAGGAAATTGGTGAAGTCTCTCAAGGCTACCCAGGGAAAGGAAGGTTTTGGAGGGAAAGAGGGTTTTCCAGACACTGAGAAATCTGGATGGTGGCAGCAAGACCAGATCTAAACAGGTAGTTAAGCTTAGAGCTTCTCATGCAGGTCCCCCACATCTGTACCCTAAAGTTCAGAGTGGGGAAGGAACCTTGACAGTCACACAATTTGAATCTCACATTTAGCCTCGGCATGTTGAGGGTGATAATTATTTCTTCTAAGATGTGCACTATAGAAAGAACACTTGGGAAACAAGCATAAGCTATAAGATTAGATCATTAGTCTTTACAACACACTAAATAGATGGGAATTCATTTGTGATTCTGTTGAAATCAGACCTACATCAGATCATACTCCCCTATATGAATGTGTTTTTCTCTTTTTCTAGTGTAACTCTGTAAAATGAAACCTCTTTCGGAAGCACTAAGGGCAGCCTCCTGGATCCTGTGAAATAAGATTACATGAGATATTTTGTAACCATGGTTTTGTCTTGTGCTTCTACTTATGATCAGGACAGTATTCTAAAATAAAGATACAGAGGAGGGAGGTTTGGGAGTGGAGGGGACTCTAGGGATTTGATCAGGAGGCTGGGAGTCAGACTCCTGGGTACTATGCTCTGATGCAAATATTCTCTGCTACCTTGGTTATTCCCTCAACCATAAATGAAGAAAAGAAAAACATTCCTGGAGATTAGGTGGCACGGGCCAAAAAAGGCAACTTCTACTTTGTTTTCCTACTTTCAGTTTTGATTAAATATTTCAAATACAGCACTGCATAGCAATAAATATATGAGAGCAAAACAACCTAACGTATATAAGAATTTGAAAATACAATTGAAGAAGTAATAATGAAAGAAAAATGGGAGAAGAACGTAAGATAAAATGTCATGGTACCTTTATTGCATTCTATATTGAATCCTTTTATTTTATTGGAAAAATAAGTGTGTATATGCAATGTAGGGGGTACTTTGTGGATATGTGAGCAAGGAACAGACCTGTAGCAGCTGAGCAGAGGTTCTCTTAGCTTCTCTGCCCGTACAAGGTAGACACAGGTCAGCTAGCTCTAGTTTCCTTCAAGCAATGCAATCATCACCATTATGGCTGACCTAAAAGAAAGTAAGAAATTCTAGCCCTAAACCTAAAGGTTAGTTCTTCTGCAAATCAGTAAGTGCCTATGGGAGCAATGATCCTTTGCAATCCAAGAGCACTGATGAGTTCATAGATTCCAAGTCCAAAGAGATTACCGTGATCATCTGGGCCAGGGATTTTCAAACTTCATCGCACCGCAACTCCCTCCTAATAAAACAAAGTTACTACATGACCCTGGGTGTGGAAGAGGGGGCCGGAGAGGGGGCCAGAGCAGGAGCCCAGCTGCCCCAGGTGCAGGTGGACCTCGGACTTTAGCTTCAGCTTGAATCTCAGCAAATCTAATGTTGGCCTTGGCGACCCATTAAATTGGGGTCGTGAATCAGTATGGGATCCCAACCTACAGTTTGAGAACTGCTGATCTAGGCTGATCTCCTGTACAACAAAGGTGATAGAACTTCTCCAAAATAATTCCTAGATCTTATCTTTTAGAAAAAAAAATTGAATCATCATTTTTAAACGGCCAGTGATGGAGAACCCACTACAGCACTTGGTAAATTGTTGCAGTCATTATTACCCTCACTGTTAAGTATTTACACCTTATTCACAATCTGAATTTGTATATCTTCAGCTGTCAGCTATAACGGAATGAAATAGCCAGCCACTACCAGTGCTTAGTGTACTGCTAGGTCACCATTCTTTCTGGTTACAGTGTGGGTGGAGGAAGGGTGAAAAGGCACCCTTCATCTTCTTCCTCCATTATCAAACATCCATACAAAATACACAGAATTTAACCCAAAGTGGGGTTCATGATTGTGACACTGGCAGAACAACCAACCAGTGTATGAGCCATAGCAACTTAACAAGAGGCTTTGCAAATGTAATCAAAACAATCCACTTATGTATGGGTATCAGAGAAATGTTAATTAGGCTAGTGATCTCCAGCTCATTCACTTTATATTGATAAGAATCAAAGAATAGTTGCTAAGTGTATTTGTCTGTGTTTACCTATATGTTTTTAGAAGTTTAACAGTGCAACAAAATTAGCTTTTAGATGCTAAAATCCTTTTCATGTCTTAATTTCCTTATGTTACGTATGTGGCTATCGTCAGTTAACCTTAAGATCAAAGATGTCAGACACTGCAGGAAACTAATAATATTATCTAAATTGTTTCCAGCTTAACTATCTCTGTTGTAATGAATGATCGGTTGCTGTCTTGTAGTGTAACTAGATTACCTGTGTATGCATCAGAAACAGAAAATTAACTTCAAAGGAAATGTCCACCAACTATCTGCACTGCCTATTCGTCCTCAGAGGAAAGCTCTGCTGTGACAATTTCTTGTCAGCCTGATGGAGAGCTGTAAAAGAGGAACCTCGGACCTAATCCTTTCATTTTAGGACTGCTTAAACTTTAACAGAGAAGCTCTAAGCCATAGGACCGAGATCTCCAGGTAGTTACATGGATTACCCTGGAATTCTCAGGGAAAAACTCTAACCCACTCTATACCTGAACTGCCTATTAGACTATAACCCTTTGGATTGATTCCAGAAAGACTTTTACAAATCAGAAACCTCACTATCTCTGCTATGAAAATGGTCTAAGGACGTTACACTCATTTATATGTATATTGATCTTTTATTCATTTATATCTCTCTTCTTTATTTTTTCTTTTATTAATAGGCCTGGTCTACACTGAAGTCGATATACTTAGAGCTACTTACCACATTGTCTTCACTGTGGTAGGTCGACTGCTGATGCTCCCCCATCAACTCAGTGTATGCTTCTCACTCCAGTGGAGTACTGGAGTTGACGGGGGAGCACTCGGTGGTCAATTTATCGCATCTTCACTAGATGTGATAAATCGACCTCCGCTGGATCGATCGCTCTGGAGGTAAGTGTAGCTATTCCCTTAGATTTAGTTAATAAGGATTGGCTGACTGTGATATTTGGGTAGGATCTAAGATTCATATTAACCAATCTTTTAGGACTGGTAGAACTTTAGGTATAGTGAATAAAGTTTTCAGTAACTCCTCACTATATTAGACTTGGTTGTCTTGTTGGGAGCCCAGGGCTGGAATGCCTAAAGGGGAGTATGTTTGGCTTCTGGTTAACCAGTGTGGCATTGCTGAAGCTCTTTTTCTACTGGCTTGGTGACTCTAATTATAGAGTAACTTACCAGTTTGGGGGGATTGTCTACCCTATTTCTTGCTGCCTGCCCTGAGTGTGACATTCTTAGTGTAGCCCATCCAGTGTGGCCCATCCAGTCACAAGGATACTCACCCTTGGGAAACAGTCCCATCCCATGAGCGGTGGGGAGGGGAGTGTGAGTATAGTGTCACTTTCTCCTCACCTCTCCCTCCCTGAGTACAAGAACTGCACTTATACCTGGCCTTTATGCTGGCCTCTTGTACCACCCCTCCCCTGCACACCTTCATGAAGGTGAGGCCCATTCAATGCCTGAGTTTTACTCAGTCTATAACCAGCCGACATTTCTGAGGAGTTCAGGATTTAGTCCACAGATTCCTCCTCCCCCATACCCCAGAAATAGATGTGTAGTACAGCACCTGGTAGCTTTCTAATATGGTGTCCTAGATACTATTGATACTGTTGTGATTGGCACACTAGAGACAGCTGAAGAGATAGACTAGGGAGATATATTAGATAGATATACCAGTGCTCTGAAGAAACAGAAGTTTCCACAGCATAGACATTTTAATAAACAATCTTACTGAGGTATTTTCTGGCTAAAGGCAAACAGGCCACACAGTTTAATACAAAAGCCCACTTCTCTGCCAAAATCCTTCCTGCAAATATTAAAAAAACCCCTTTGCTCCATTATAAAAATATCTTGACTGCATTTATAAACTTTTGAGAGGGGACCTCTGGAAGAACCAATCTGAAGTGTAGCTAATTCGATTTTGGTAAGAGGTCTTATGAACTGCTGATAATAATAAGCTCTGTAGGCAAAGACATGATGCTGGAAGTATTTTAAAAAGGGAACTTTTTGGCCTGGGATTCAGATAGATGCTCCACTGAGACAGATATGGTTATCTTAAATAACTGGAAAATAGTTATAGCCTTTAACTAACATCATTTTATAAAATCATATCTGTAGGTGAATGGATATTTATAGTGATGCCTGTTAGTAAGTCTTAACATTAGCTAATAAAAGCTTATTTTCTCTCTAGATATAATTAAAATACTCCATCTTACTCTAGGGCATCAACATTCCCAACTAGACTTAGTAATTACCTTACCCAGCTTCTTTAAATTGAAAAAAAAGAAAGAAAAAAGAAAAAAAAATTGAAGACTGTTCAGTAACACTGCCAACAAATATAGAAATCTAGGCAACTCTATCCTTTTCGGTAAGTTATAGGTTCAACTCAATTTAGTAACACATTACTTTATTTCACAGGAGATTAGGCTATTTCATTTAAAGGTGGGACAAAGTTAGATTGATAATAATTATTGGTATCAAGAGTAACTTGTACCTCTAAGTGTTTAATATCAATTGATACAAAATATAAAAGGTTGATATCTGTAATTTCTATTTTTTAACTTTCCTTCTCACCAAAGCTGGGAATGTTATTTAGGAATTCTTTAACTTTAAAGCAAAAGAGGGAGTCATAAATTTCAAGACATTTTATGAGGGAAGAATCAAGGCCTTTACTTAGAAATATGAAATATTCCCTGCCAACAAGTTACCTTGCGGATCTTCAATCCCCCTTCAGTTCTATAAATCCACATATTATTACTTGCTGAAGTTACCAATGGTTCCACTGAAAAACTTAATAGGAAAGAGAGAAAGGGCACCGTGCCAGGCTATATGACCTTATTCTGTTCTGTTTATTATTTTGTAAGGATTTGGCTCATTTGAGAGTCCTTGTTTCTTGACAATGATCACTAGAGCTGGAATCACTGATAAGCTGGTCTAGGGGCTGAATTTTAGATATGGTGTGAGTACAGTGCTAAGTGAAAGTGAAAGCACCGGCCCTTGTTGCTGATGATACCGCTTGGGATAAGCATTACATTTTTGGAGACTTTTCCACAATCCTGGATCACTACCCCTTGCAAACACATTTTGAGTAGATAATTAATTTAGGAAAGCAATTTTATTATTTTGGGGGGAAATTGCAATGTGCATAATGCCTGTATACATGTTGGAGAACTGGTATAAGGAGAGGGATATTGACACGAAGAAATGACTTTTAGTATCAGGGATATCTGAGGGTTCAAAAAATCCATTTTATGGTAGACACAGAGCAGAATGTATGGCCACGTATTTATGAGGGAGGATGATGCATTTGCAGTGCTATGTGACCAGTCAGTGGCAGTGGAACCCTCCGAAGTCCCAAGTGAGATGGTGGTGGTAGTGAGCATGTGGAGGCTGAAACCTCTGGATGCCAGCCCCCATTGACTCCAGCCTCAGATGTATAATTTTTAAAGAAAATGCCAGCCTTCCTAGGAAAAGAAGGAAAGACCATGCCTGATATGCCAGGTTTGTTGGGCCTGGCAGCCCCAAGCCTGGGAGCTGCGTACGGACAAAGGATCTGGGGCAGGCATTAGAAAAAGTTGTGCTGCCCCATGTTGAGTCAAGCCCATACTGAAAATTAAGGTTATTCTCTGGGAGTGCAGTCCAAATGCCTGGGGAAGAGGGATCTGGTGTAAAGGACTGCCTAGAGGCCCTCCATCACGCATTTGGGAGAACAGACAGCTCTGAGGAAATTTACTGTAAGTTTCTTGATGAGAGATGGTGACACTACAAAAATTTGACAAGTTTCAGCCTATATAAAGAGAAACTTTTTCAGAGTGCTCTCATGAAGGAAGCAGTGACTGCTGAGCTAATATACCGGACAAAACTGACCCAAATTATATGAGGAGCTTATTAGCACAACCCAATGTTGCTCAATCTTTGGTGAAGAGAATGATAGGAAAGTCCATCAAGTCACTTTCTGCTGATGAGAGGTCAGAGAGGAGGAAAAATGGCAGGCAGTCCCAGCATCCACAGTCTTTGGAAATTGCTGTGATTCCCATAGATGGAATGAGAGGTTTTTGCAGTCTGAGCCATCAAAAGTCAGAGATCCAAGACGGTCTTCTCAACTGTATCACAGAAACTTTGGACCTGTCCCTGAAAGTGTTAGACTCAGTGAGCTGTCCATTAGCCTCAGTGAGCTGTTTTGTGTTAGACCTAGACTCAATACTGCGGACTGGTAAGAAGCCCAACTTCAAAATAATGATAACCACACAGCCCACTAAAAAGGACAGGCAGAATCCAGCCATGATTATTCACTCTATCCCAGAGGGCAAACTACTATTGAGAAAATGGACCGAATGAAAACTGATTCAGGCTGTTCTGCACTTAATTTCAACAGATCTTTTACTAAATCAATAAACACAACTAGTGCTACTGAAAGATTACAGAGCCCTGGCCATGTGGGGCTTCTCTGATAACTTTTGGACATTTGGTAATGGAGAGAATCCTGGAATTTAGTAGGTTCTATTGGTCCCAGATGGCTAGGACATTTGCAAGAAATGCAAGATGTACTTGGTGTCATCAAAGGAAAACTCTACCCACTAGAGATGCATATCTGGAGAATATCATTAGCAGCAAACATTTGGAACTGGTATGCATTGACTTCCTGTCTTTAGATGCATACAGTCACCTTAGTAGTGACTGACTACTTTACTTGGTATGTGCATATGTGTTCTATACATGACCAGAAGTCCCTCTCAGTTACTTGAGTGTTGTGGGAGAAATACTATTCAATGTATAGATTCCCAGCTAAGATATACACTGACCAAGGAGGAGACTTTGAGAGTCATTTTCTGAAGGAAGTGGTTAAGATGGCAGGATTTAAGAAGTCTAGGACAAGCACAATCACCCAATATGTTGGGGATTATACATCCAGAGCAGAAGTCAACTTAGAGCTGGCATACTGAATTTTTGTGCATACATACGATGTCTCAAGAAAGGATGCTACAAGAGCCAAAATGTATTTTACTGATGTTTGGCTGAGAACCCCAGATTAGGAGTTTTGGTGGATATAGGTTGCCTACCCCTGTGCTAGATTGTATTCTCTGGAGTTTCTGCCAGGAGACAGAGTTCTCTTGCAAATTTGGGTGTTGATGAAAAGCTTAAGATATCAGCCAGATGTAACACATTACCTGGTGGTGGAAAAACTGGGAGATCTACTGGTCTACAAGATCAAACCTGAGACCAAGAGAGGTCAAATAAAGACAGTACATAGGCAGTGTCCATTACCTGTGAGGGAATTAGTAGGAGCCTCATATGAGATAGACCATAACATGGGACTTGGGCAGCAAAAAGTTGCTGGACTGAAGCCACCACCCAACACATACAATGGGCCTCCTGGGGGTAAACCACCACTACCCAGCACCTCTGAGAGTGATTCTGAAAGGAGGGCACTTTCATGGTTTATTCTAGAATAGAGACCAGGCTCTGGCCTCGGTCTTCTGAGTTCCTCTTAGATGAGTACAGGGATGGCATTTAGTTTTACCAGATTTCTAGCTGGGAACTGAAGCTTGTTGTGTTTTATAATGTTAAGAGAAATCCCCAGATATTGAATGTGGACCTTGTTGCTGCTGACACTGCCTGGCAGAAGAGTTACATTATTAATAACAATAAATAATTTAGGGTTGGGCAAAAACATTCCATGAAATATTTCCCCCACAGAAAAATGGGGTTTCATTTAAATTTTCCATTGAAAAAGATAGTTTTCAGCTGAATTTTCTATCAAATCAAAATCAAACTCTTTTTTTCCAGTTTGCCAACCTGAAAAATTAACAAAATATTTTGTTTTTGATTATCGTAAACCTTTGACCTCCTGAATGGCCATCATGGAACTATACTGAAATGACTTAGCAATAGGGAGAGAATGTGGTGCATTGTGGGAAATACTGTCTGGCTGGGGAGAAACGTCCATAGGGGAGAATAGACCATGTGGGACCCAGAACTACAGCTCCTGAGTCATCACAGTGGCTCAGAGAGACACAGAGATTCATGCTGACCGAATCCAAAATGGAAGTTTTTGTTCTGTGTTGGCAAACATTGGGAACACTGACAAGTTTGATTTTGATTGTAAACATTGAAATTACATGTCTGATATCACCAAACAGGAATTATTTGGAACTCTCAGGTATGCAAAAAGTGACTTTTGGGCTGTTTTCAGGCCAAAAACAAATGTCAAAATATCAAAGTGTCCCATGGGACAGAAATTCTGTTTTGATCAACTCTAGTACAATAATTATTTTGTGGTTAGACCTACAATATATTGCTCATTTTCCTGTTTGTCTATGCCCGAGGAGCTCATAGTTTAAGGATATACAGACAGGGAGAGGTCAGATAAGACCAAAAAGAGGCAATTTTCTATATAAACTAACAAGATTCACTCATTCTGTGTATTCATGGATAAAATTTGCTTCATTATATTGAAAGAAATTTAAAAAATGGAAACATGAATGGACCAAATCTTGGATCTACATTTCTGGCACTGAATTTGCAGGGATACCTCTCTCTATTCCAGACTGTAATGTAAATTACTTGATACGTTTTATGTGGTTGGGAGATTTAGTACTTATCTGTGAGAGGCTGATTAACTCAATGCAAATATTTAATTTATCCTTAGCAATGATGGCAACTAAAAATAATAGAGTGGTGTTTTGTTTTTTAAATTCGCATTGTGACAAATGTTTTGCCTACTTTGGTTTGATTTGTGTCTAAACTAAGTACATTTGGGAGTGATGATACTTATCAGTGTGGGTCTGATACTAATTAAATTGACTTTGCCATAGCACACAAATGTCCACATTATTTTCTTTTCTCTTATGTTGTGTCAATATATTTCCATAATAAATCAGAGAATCTTTATTCAATGGACCTACATAATATTTGAAAGATGTAAGGGAAGCATCAAGTGGAAGTTTTTTTTTTGTTTGTTTTTTAAACATGAACTCAGCAAAGACCAAGAAATAATCAGGAAAGAAAAGCTTTCCTATGCTGGTCTCTTTACTTCTCACATCATTAAAAGAAAAGAAAAGAAAACTGACGTCTTGCTTGTTCATAAATTGAATAGCTAGATTAATGTTACAGCTTAAATGAGATCTGGTGAAATCCGCTGTTACGCTCAGGTTTTGTATTTTTTGGCACAGTTTGACTAATCAAACAAGGAAGTAGAAAGATAATGAATAATTCATAGGTACAGTGACTGTGAAGTACAGAGCTATAAATACACAGAGGGGTCCCAGTGACACCATAATTAACAATGGATGTGGAGTTTGACTGGTTTATGATGTCATCACAGTTCCAAAGTGTAATTATAACTTGCTCCTCTTTTTTCTGTTTTATTTTTAAAATGTTTTATCTTATACAATGCATAAATCCTACTAAAATACCCAAAATAAGACACAAGAGGCAACCATCCAATTCATCTCATTCTAACTCTATCTTCTACTTTGACTGCTCGTCTCTTGGCATCCATGCTTCAAATGTTTTCCTCTTTCTTGTTTGTTTTTTTCCTTCTAGCCTCCTTGTGCTCCTCCTTTCCATCTTCCAGTAACACCCTTAACGAAATATTACTTGTATGACAGTAGTACCCACAACCCAGATCAGGGTCCCATTGGTGCTAGGCATATTGAAGGGGACAGTCCCTGCCCCAGAGTGCTTATAGCTTGAATAGACAAAGCAGATGAAAGTAACTTATGATGCTCTGTCCTCTTGTGCCTGATAACTGGCACAAAGGCAGTGATGAGCAATCAAGAAGCTGGTTAGCAGCTCCCTGGTCCCAAGGGCAGTATCATTATTATTAATTACTATAGTACTTGGAGCCCCAGTCATAGACCAGGACCCCATTGTGCTAGGTGCTGTGGAAACACAGAACCAAAGATGGCCGCTGCCCCAAACAGCTTACAATCTAAATATGTGAAAAGAGACAACAGAGATTGATTGCAAGGGGTGGGGGAAGGTACAAAGAATCAATGAGACAACATCATCCATATGAGCAGCCTAACTGTTGTCAAGTTTATTGTAGGCATCATGGCAAAGGAGAGTTATAAGGAGGGAATTCAAGAAGGATAACAAGATATGCAGATGTTTATAGAGAGCATCTCCCAAGCATATGGGGCATCATGGAAGAAAGCAAGAAGGTGTTTTAATATTTAACAAATTGGCAGTGGAGGCTGGCATCATGGAATAGGCAGGAACTGTCAATTTCGGCGGTGGATGAGAAATGATAGGTAGGGTGGGGACAGGCTGTAAAGAGCTTTAGAATCATAGAATCATAGGGTTAGAAGGGACCACAAGACTCATCTAGTATAATCCACTACCAAGAAGCAGGATTTGTTATGTCTAAACCATCAAGAGAGATGGCTATCCAGACTCCTTTTGAAAACCTCCAGTGAAAGAGCTTCTACTACCTCCCTTGGTAGTCTCTTCCAATGTCTTACTGTTCTTACAGTTAGGAAGCTTTTCCTGAGATTTAATTTAAATCTGTCATGCTGTAGTTTGAACCCACTGCCTCTTGTCCTGCCCTCTGTGGCAAGAAAACAACTTTTCTCCATCTTTGTAATGGCAGCCTTTCAAATATTTGAAGACTGCTATCAGTCATTTCCCTTCTTAACCTCCTCTTTTCCAAAATAAACATATCCAGTTCCTTCAGCCTTTGCTTGTATCCCTTGGATCATCTTTGTCACTTGCCTCTGGATCCTTTGCATTTTCTCCACATCCTTTCTATACATTAAGTTCACTTGACTGGGTCTTCTTCAAACACTGTTCTCTCTTTCCAACCATCACCTGATGTCTTTCAGCACTGCTCAGAAACTTCACACACCCCATCACTCTCACTTAGCCTTTCCAGGACTTCCAGACCATCAGTGCTGATGACTTCTTGTCTGCTCTCAGCCCTCTCCTCTCTGCCCTCTTTTCCCTTGATATGGTTGTTTATTCTCTTCATGTTCCTTCACCGTTGACTTTTTTGCCCCTCACTCCCATCACAAAGTCTGCCTGCCAACTGTCAGTGCTGGTTCATCCCCAAATCTGCTTCCTCTGCTCCTGCTCTCACACTGCAGAGCAATTCTGGTGAAAATCCAGTGACCAAGCTGACTTCCTCTACTACAAATTCATTTTCTCCTTCTTCAGTTCTACCATCTTCCTAGCTGAACATCTCTACTTCTTCAATTTAATTGGATCCAATACCCACAATCCAAACTGTCTTTTCACTATCTTTGACCCCCCCCTCAAACCTTCCCCATTTCCTACCTCCATTGCTCTCTCTGCGTAGGGTCTTGCTATTACAAGAGGAACTTGACCAAATACAACATGACTTTCACCATCCCCTCAGCTCATCTTTCCTTCTCCTTTCCCCTCATAATATTCTGTCCTCTTTCTCCCCTATCACAGATGCAGAAATTTCTCATCTGTTCTGCTCCTCTAGCCCCTCCACTTTCCCCAGAGACCTCATCCCATCCCATATCTGGATCCTCCTCCCACCCACTCTCATTCCCTCCGTTACTGTTCTCCTTAACCTCTCATTCTCCTCTGCCTCTTTCCCTTCACAGTACAAGCATGTGTTAATGTCTACCATCTTCAATATCCCCTCTCTTGACTTTACTTGCCTTTCCAACTACCACTCCATCTCCCTTATCTCTTTAATCTCTAAGCCCATTGCATCTTGTATCTAGTCACTGTCGTGGGTTCTTCTTCTCCAGTTCTATCCTGGACTCTCTCCTAGCCTGCTTCTACCCCTTGCACTTCACTGAAACTGTTCTCACCAAAGTGTCTGATGATCTCTTCCTTGCCGAAGCTCAGAACCAGTGCCCCATCCTCATCATCCTTCACCCATCAGCCACCTTTGACATAGCTGACCATGATCTACTTTTTGAAATCATCTCTCTTGCCTTCCATTACTCTGTCCTCTCACGGTTCTCCTCCCACCTCTATAATCACTCCTTCTGCATGTTCTCTGGAGGACCCTCCTCATCCTCCCTCCAACTTTCTGTAGGGATTCCACAGGGTTCTGTCTTTGGTCTCCTTTTTTTCCTCATCACCTTATCTTTGGGTAATTTCATACACAGACACAAATAACCACCACCTCCATGCTAACAACTTCTAGATCTCTCTCTGTACTCCAGGCACTGAAAGTGCTGAGAGTAGCTGCTGGCCTGCTCTGAGATACACAATAGCGTAGGGTTTCTAAGCACTCTTTTCCAATGGAGGATTGACCTAGAGGAGCTCTGCTCCATCACACCACCTCTTTGGCTCCATTTCCTATGCCATCCCTTAGGACTTAGGTCAGGCTCATCTACACTAGCCGGGAGTTTGCCTACACTTCTGGAGTTTTTTCGCTATCCCCTTGCAGCCAGTTTCTGGACCCTTTGCACCACCTAGTAGTACAAAAGGGCTGTATTTCAAAGGAGAATCTAGCCTTTTTCCTCTAAAAAATAAATGGGACTAATATTTTAGAGATGCTGAGCACCTACTACGCTCTCTGAATTCAGGTAGACCATCAACAGGCAACCTGAACATAATAGTCTTCCATTTGTTGATTGAATGTTAATGCATACTTTTGTGCTCTGTCTTATTGACAAAGAAGTCCATCACCATAGCTCTTCTGTCTGAATCTTCCTTACTTCCTTGCTGATACTGTCAAGTACCAGAAGGTGAGGGTGGCAGTGAGGGTAAGACTCTCAGGTCCCTCCAGCCTGAAAAGAAAAAAAAGAAAAAAAAAAAGACTGACTTGCTTCTTGATCAAGGCTCCAGACCCAAAGAGCTATGCTGGTGGGTGGAAGGAAGGACAATTTCCAACCCAGTTCCATCTTCGAAGTAGAATTCAGTTCATTTCTCACCACTCTGACCTGATTTATCAGGTGGAGTAGTGGATCAGCGTGATCCTCTCAGAAAGAACAAGAGGAAGTTCATTTGACAAAATATGCAGAGTACTCATAAGTATAGAACATTTTTGAGGCACCACATTTGGCTTCCAGGATGGTCCCTGTATCCAGGTGCCTCTTCATGGCTGCAGGTTTCATAATCTAAACCAGCTTAGCCTGCAGAATCCCACAGTGAGATTGTTCTGTCCCTTTGTAATTGCAAGGTAAGAAAAAAGCTCACTAGCTGCTGGCATTTGCTACCAGAGAATTAAAAACTCAAACAAGTTCCATTCATCTTGCACATCAAGCAAGATATAAAAACAGGAAACAGTCAGTTACTTTTTATTTCAACAGTTATGTAAATATATCTGCAATCGGGGCAGCCCTCAGGTTCCTTGGATGTTTCCAAAGAGGCCTTTGGAGTTGCAAAGTTTGGACAATCCTAATTAATATAATCTGGAATAAGGAGCCAGTTCAGCAGCAGCAGCAGAATCATCCTATTGCAATGCATAGGAGATGTGCATAGGATTTTGGTGGGCAATGCTGGGGTTGCTGCATGGAGCGGAGTGAGTGTGGATGGATCACTTGTACCTCTGAGCCTCTCCCACATGAAATGTGTGTGTGTGTGTGTGGGGGGGGTAATACGGGGACATGTTAAGGATCTTCAGGGTTTTACCAGGATTTGGGCTTGATTACCCTCTGTGGAGTGGCTAGCATGCAGGGGAACAATTATTCCCTCCTCTAGTCTGCATTTTACCCAGTACCAAGCCTTGCTACTTGTGCTGAATGCTGACAAAGAATTTACCCCTAAACTATTATTTCTACTGATGAAACATACTAGTTATTGGTTGAAAGTTTGGCAGTTTGAAAGCATAGTGGTTTTGTTTATTTGCAATGAGCTACATTGCTAGCTTTACTTGTAACTATAGTAAATGAGTACAGCCTTTGTAGCTCTCTAACTTTCATAAAGTCATGGTAATTTGTGAACCCGCAATTTCCTCTCACTAACTCTCAAAGCTCTTTGTACAGCAGTGAATTGCTCATTTGTGGTGCAGGCATTGTATACAAGATAGCCTTCCAGTCATTATGCGCTCAGCCATGTCTTACATAGGTGTTTGGATTTCTATTAGTGCTGGTTAGTCTGTGATGTGTGTTAATTTAGAGATGTAAATGTTGGCCAGAGCTCTACACTTTAACTGAATAGTGCCATGGGACAGAACTCATAGTCTATTGATCCCGAAATGAGAGTGCTATCCACAGAGCCACAAGAATGCTGGGCTAAGCTGCAGTTTAATATAATAACAGGAATAATATTTTCTCCCTTGAACATGTGATTTTTATAGACTCGGGACTTAGGCTGTGTATTTATTGTTAAAGAAGAATGATAGGTATAAATTGAGAAGAAAGGACGTCTATCCCCATCATTCTTGTTTTTCCAGAGATGAGATTATTCAATAACTACAGATAGAGGAGACTGGGATACAGCAGATCATTGTTTGGGGATCTCTGAAGTGGAGCTTGTCTCTGTATCATTAACTACTGTACCCCAACTCACTTGAGGTCTCTTTATGGGTGCTCACAAAGATCAGTATTTATAGTTAAGAAAGGGATGAGGACTAGAGTCTTAAAGAGGCAGGCTGCAGACTGTTGCAGAAGTGGCATTGTCTACCACGGAAGCCCACCAAGTAATGCTGACCATGAAAGCATGATCTGTGCTGTTTTCTTGCCTGCAGTTTGCAGTTTAGTGCATATTCTCTAGGGGCAGTAGCGTGGGCAACACTTGACAGCATGCTCCTACAGGAACCCTGTGAAAGAGGGCTATGAGCAAGGCTGGCTGGAAAACCAGAATTCCGTTTTGTGAAAATATTTGAGGTTTCAAAAAATGTTTTTGTTTCTGCATCAGAATGGAACTGAGGTCTTTGGAAAATTTTCACAAAAAACTCAAGAGACCTCTGCACCCAGAACAGCTACCACCACGGTTGTTAGGGCACTCTCTAGGCTGTAGGAGATCCAAGTTGAAGTTCTTGCTCTGTCTGATTTTGGCTACAGAATCACCCTTTCCTGTTGAAGCTATTTTACCTTGTACAAATACTCAAACATTCACTGGGCCAGAAATTGGCTTTATAGCCTGGTGTTTAGGACATGTACCTGGGTCTCCTTTTTCCCAGCCAAGTGCCCTAACCACAGGGATGTATGTATGTATGTATGTATGTATGTATGTATGTATCTCTCTCTCTCTCCTTCTCATTATTCTTATATAACTCTTGATGTTTTAATAGTTAATACCAGATTAGGTATTCTGCTTATTCTCCTCTAATAACTGTCCAATACAAATGATATTGCCATAGATGTTCCAACTTGTATAAAGGAATTATACTAGAAGACAAATAAAGATATCTTCTTAGATTCTGGAAGGCTACAAGATTATCAAAATTAAATTCCTGCTTATCTCTGTGGAGATTTAAAGATAACATAAAATGATTAGGACTAAGTTTAGGGCAAAATAGCTTTTAATAAATATTAAATGCTTTTCTGCAGAGTGAAAACAGAAATAATATGCAGCTTCTCTCCTTCTTTCTTATTTGAAGTATTACATTCAGGCAGCAGAAGCAACTAAGGTTGGAAAAATATGTGCCACTAAATTTCAAATTCATTTTAGCATCATGGGCTGGAATTTTAATCACAAAATTCAATTTTTGGAGGTTAAAATTCTATTAATCACCCAGGAAGCACAGCCACCTTAAAAAAGGAAGTGTCAAGGGCAAGGTGCAATGGTGCCTTGAGAGGTGATGAGGTGATTAGCAATGATAATAAATAGATGGTGTTAGTGTTGTACTTAGATTGTCATTTCTGGAAACCTGAATTCAAACAACTTCCAGAAGTGGGTCCCTTGATATCAATTTGTCTTCTAGAAATATGGACAAGTAATAAAAAAAACATAGAAATGTTACGATTTCAAATTTTAAACAAAGCTAATCTGTGTGTCTTCCTGTCCATGTGTTTGATTGTTCTAAAGAGTGAGACACTGAAAATTACAAAACAAAATCCTGTTTATTTGTTTAGAAGGAAGGTAGTTTTAACTGTTAACAAGGTATAGTACTACTCTGAACAGTGAACTGATTACTTACTATGGAGATACAAAAATGTTATCCTGGCCTACACAACATATTTTGGCTTCTTTCTTAACCAACAGAAAATTCTGTATTTCCTTTAACATGCCCCATTTCTCCTGGTACCTCTACATACATACTTCTTAAAAAAACAGTTCTGCCATCCCAGCTATGTTTATTGATAATACTGATATTAGAATC